>NC_053392.1:411231524-411603885 GCF_905171765.1 Bufo bufo
TTCCTCTCAGTGGGTGTACAAAAGGCCCCCATTTTGGACCGGCAGCAAGGGTCCAACAAGGTGGAGAGCCAGAAGTCATCCCTCTGCCGAATGGTGACCATTTGACTGTAACTACCCAAGCAAGTGAGGATGCAGCGGGCCATTTGCGCAAGTGACTCGGCGGGACTCCCTGCCTCCATCTCCACTGAATACTGCCATGGTGTGTCTGGGTCATCTGCCTTGTCTTCCTCATCTCCCTCTTGCTCCTCCGGCTGCTCCTGCTCCTCCTCTCCTGTCATCTGTGTAGAAAAACCACCCATTTCGCTGCACATTGCTTGTGCTCCAATGTCCTTCTCCTCCTCTTCCAGTTCAGCCCCCACAGGGCTCCTGTGATTGTGAGATGTAGTCCCCACGTCTCAAGTCCCCTGAGTAGCCAGATGTACCAGCATCTGTTCCAGGATATGAAGCAGTGGAATGACGTTGTTCATCCCGTAGTCCTGGCGACTGACAAATAATGTGGCATCCTCAAGGGCCTGAACAAACGGCAGGTGTTAAGCATGAGCTGCCACTGGCTTACATCGAAGTTAAACAGGGGAGTACTCCTGTCCGCTTGGATCATCAAGAACTCGTTCATGGCCTTTCTCTGTTCGTATAGTTGGTCCAACATATGGAGGGTGGAATTCCAACTAATGGAAA
The DNA here is from genome assembly GCF_905171765.1 of Bufo bufo. Lineage (NCBI taxonomy): Eukaryota > Metazoa > Chordata > Amphibia > Anura > Bufonidae > Bufo > Bufo bufo. The sequence goes on from NC_053392.1 coordinate 411,232,200, forward strand.
CGTTGCATATCAGCCTATGTTTGGGGATGCCGTTCTGCCGCTGCAGCTCAAGGAGGGTGTGTTTGGTGGTGTACGAGTGGCTGAAGTGCATGCAAAGTTTCCTGGCAATTTTTAGGATGTCTTGCAGATGGGTGAAAAAACTTCAGAAACCGCTTGACAACCAGATTGAACACATGCGCCATGCAGGTCGCATGGCTCAGCCCTCCTTGCCGACACACATGTTCTTCCCTTTGTCGGTCACCATGGTTCCGAATTTGAGTTGTCACTGAGAAAGGATTCATTGAAGAAGGACATGGAGCAGTTCCTCCCCTGTGTAACTCCGTTTGCCCAGGCAAATGAGGTGTAGAACAGTGGGACACCGTCGTGCCCTGCACATGTGGTATGCTGGGGGAGCACTGTGAATTGTCCCTGCAGTGGAGGCTGAGGACACGGTGGAGGATGAGGAGGCAGAGGCGGACATTGTCGCAGGACAAAAGGTGTAAGTACGTGGAGGGGAAAGCGGCATCACCTGGCCAACTTGCTGGTTTGAATGGGCAGGAACCACATTTACCCAGTGGGCAGTAAAGGACATGACTACGGTACTTGACCGTAGTTACAGCTCCACACATCTGCGCTGCCGTGCACTTTGGCAGACACCGACAGGCTCAAGGACTGGCCCACCTTCTATTCTACATATTTGTGCTGGGCTGATACTGCCTTTTTGGCAAAGAAATGATGGCTTGGGACTCTCCACCTCGGCTTGGCACAAGCCATCAGTTTTCTTAAAGGTGCAGAGTCCACAACTTGGAAAGGGAAGGACTGCAGCACCAGCAACTTGGCCAGGAGCACGTTCAGCTTCTGCGCCGTTGTATGAGTGCACGCATACTGTTGTCTCTTGGCATTCGCTTGCTGATCGATTGCTGAAGGAATGACTGACAAGGAGTAGGAGGGCGAGGAGCAGGAGCATCAGGACCGGTAGATGATGGGAAGGACAGACAGCTCCCTTCAGCTGAGGTGGTGGAGCCTTGACTGCCTGAAACCGGGTGCGTGCCACTGCGTGATGCAGCGGCAGGCTGGACCATCACTTGAAGCCACGGTTCTTCCAGGCCACTTTATGGTGACACTGCATATGTTGATGCAGGGCCGTGGTGCCAACATTGGCACCCTGGCCACGCTTCACCTTCTGCCCACAGATTCTGCAAATGGCCATGTTCACCTCCTCCAGCAGCTTATCAAAAAACTGCCACACCGCCGAGTAGGTGATTTTACCCCCAACACTCTGCACTGACTGACTGCTACCACTGCTGCCTTGGTGAACCCCTGCACCACTACTTTCCAGGCAGGTAGGCTCCCGACCTCCCACTGCTGCCACCCTGCTGACTCCATGCCAAGATACAGACTTGCTGGCTCCACCGCTGCCTCACTCAAAAGCTGCCACCCTGATGATGAAGCACTTTCGTCACCCGGCTCCCAATTACGATCGGCTACATCATTATCGAGTACTGTCTGCACGTACTCGATGTCCTCCTCAGCGGTCTCTGAGCCAGGATCCTGACCACTCACAACACCAGCTCCCATGCCACTCTCCTAATCACTACTTGCCCGCCTAGTAGAGAAAGCAGCGGATGTCTCCACCAGATTGTGGTTGGGCAGTAGCTGCTGACTGTCCTTTAGTAACTCGTCCTCGCTGTATAGTGGAGCTTAGTAGTGTTGAGCGAGCACCAAAGTGCTTGTGTGCCCGAGTAGAACACTTCGTGATGCTCGGGTGTTCTACCGAGCACCCGAGCACAATGGAAGTAAATGGGAGAACCCCAGGCACCCCCTACTCTGAAGGAGAGGGTGTTGGGACTTTAGTTCGGCTTATGAGTCCCTGCTCTGACTCCATATATAGCTATGTCCATATATGGAGTCCGTGCTTGGGGACACCCCAGTGTATTTAAATCTAATTTAGCCTGTATTTCAGAAAAGTTTCTGCTGGGATTCAAACTCAAGACCTCAAGAGAGACCTTAAGTATTCCTATACAGTAGAAGTCTCTTTTTTTTAAAAAAAATTTTTTTATAAGTGACTGGCTATGCAGCTATATAGTGCAGTGGTTAAGTTCGAGGCTGTGATGCAGAAGCTGTGAGTTCAAATCCGGTCACAAACTTTTTCAGGAATAGAGGCTAAAGTTAATTTAAACATATTTATATATATATATATATATATATATATATATAAATAAGTTTTTAGCCATAATATATTTACACATATTATTATATATTTAGAATATATAATATATTATAATAAATGTAAATATATTATGGCTAAAGCATCAGTAGTAGTTTTCCACATATTATTCTCAAAGGCCGCAAATGTAATATCTTGCACAAAATGGGTGTTGTTTTTAAAACCAGAATATAACAGCAGTATTTAATGCTTGTATTGGACTGTCACAAATGCAGCAAAGACCGCATGTCCTTCCACAACCGAGGATTGCAGGGCGCTTCAGTTTGCCTCCTGTTGCTTCCTCTGTCCTACTCCGCTTCCTCATCCTCTACCGTCTCCTCATCCGGTCAGCGTAACACCTTCACCACCAACTTCAGCACAGCCAGGGGTAAACGACAGCAGGCAGTTTTAAAGCGTATCTGTTTGGGGGACAAACCCCACACCGTGCAGGAGTTGTGGACGGGCCTTGAACAACAGACCAATGAGTGGTTGGTGCCAGTGAGCCTCAAGCCCGGCCTGGTGGTGTGCGATAATGGGCGAAATCTCGTAGCAGCTCTGGGACTAGCCGGTTTGACGCACATCCCTTGCCTGGCGCATGCGCTGAATTTGGTGGTGCACAGATTCCTTAAAAATTACCCCGATATGTCAGTGCTGCTGCATAAAGTGCGGGCCGGTTGTGCGCGCTTTCGGCGTTCTCACCCTGCTGCTCGCCTGTCGGCGCTGCAGCGTAATTTCGGCCTTCCCGCTCACTGCCTCAAATGCGACGTGCCCACAAGGTTTAACTCTACCTTGCACATGCTGGCCAGACTGTGCGAGCAGTAGCAGGCGATAGTGGAGTTTCAGCTGCAGCACACACGGGTGAGTCGCTCTGCGGAACAGCACCACTTCACCACCAATGAGTGGGCCTCCATGAAAGACCTGTGTTCCTTGTTGCGCTGTTTTGAGTACTCCACCAACATGGCCAGTGCTGATGATGCTGTTCTCAGCGTTATTATCCCACTTCTATGCCTCCTTGAAAAAACGCTTCAGACGATGATGGAAGAGGATGTGGCACAGGAGGAGGAGGAGGAAGAGGGATCATTTACAAGGGTTTCAGGCCAGTCATTCTCAAGTGGCTCCTAGGGTGGGTTCCTGCACCAACATACGCCAATTACACAATTGTCCAGCCAGGGCACAGTTCTGGAGGATGACGAGGTGGAGGATGAGGAGATGGAGGAGAAGGAACCTTGTTCACAGCATGGTGGCACCAAACCAGTTCATGGCCATCACTGGGGAATACAGAGGACACAGACGATACACCTCCCACAGAGGACAGCTTGTCGTTGCCTCTGGGCAGCCTGGCACACATGAGTGATTACATGCTGCAGTGTCTCCGCAACGACCGCTGAGTTGGCCACATTCTAACTTGTGCTGATTACTGGGTGGCCACACTGCTGGATCCCCGTTACAAGGACAATGTACCGTCCTTAATTCCATCACTGGAGTGTGATCATAAGATGCGTGAGTACAAGCGCACGCTGGTAGATGCGCTGCTGATGGCATTCCCACCTGATAGCGGGGGCACAGTGGAAGCACAAGGCGAAGGCAGAGGACGAGGAAGAGGTCGCCAACACAGCTGGGGCACCGCCAGCACCTGTGGAAAAGCTTTGTCAGCATGCCACAACTAGCACTACCAGCTGATATGGAACGTTTTAGCAGGGGGCAGCATTTCAGCAACATGGTGGAGCAGTATCTGTGCACACGCCTACACATACTGAATGATGGGTCTGCCCCCTCCAACTTCTGGGTCTCCAAATTGGGCACATGGCCTGAGCTTGCCCTTTACGCCTTGGAGGTGCTGGCCTGCCCTGCAGCCAGTGTATTGTCTGAATGTTTGCTTAGCACGGCAGGAGGAGGTTATCACAGACAAGCGCAGCGGCCTGTCCACAGCCAATGTGGACAAGCTCACGTTCATTAAATTGAACCAGGCATGCATCCTACAGGACTTGTCCGTACCTTGTGCAGAATAGACATGTATACCGGCCTCACCCAGCCATTGTTGTACTCCAGTGCACTTTCTCTTTGTTTTATTTTTTATATTTCTAAATGTTTTGGGGTCTACCCAAATTTGAACAAAAACAATAAAATAAAATAAAAAACAAAACCAAAAACCAGTGTTGGCTACCTCCTCCTCCACCGCCGCTTCCACCTACACCGCCACATCCACCGCTTCCTCAACCTCCTACTCCATATGGACCTCCTCCTCCTAGATCAAGATTATTATTTTTTCTTTTTACGTATTTTATGTTATTTTAAATCATTTCCCTATCCACATTTGTTTGCAGAGCACTTGCCATTGTCACCGCCAGCTCTCTGAGAAGCTGTGGCAGACGTTCTTCTGTACCTCTTGCATGATGTTCTTTGTTTTGGTTTCACTTTGTCATCTCTTTTCCTTCTCCCAGCTGTCATCCATTTACACTGATTGCCTCCCTTTATATTCCCTCCCATACTGCTTCACTTTGCGGTTTATACTACTTCCTGGATTGTGTTCACTGCAAGAGGCTGCAACTGCTGGTTCCTCAGATAAGTATTTTCCTTTATTTGTGTTTCCGTGCTGGCTTGATTCTAGGTGACCCTGACTCCCTCCGTATTAAGTGCAGGGAGCCGGTGGTCGTGTCCCCTCACTATTATAGGGTTTTCAGGTGTCACTCAGTCTAGGTACGAGGGCATGCAATTTTCTATCATAAAGATCTTTGCATGGGCAAAGTAGTCAGGGAGAGCTCTAGGGGTTTTATAGGGCTCACCCATATGTTCCTTAGTTTGGGATCAAGTCAGTCGGATGTTTATTTATAACTTCCAGTTTTCTGCAACACCATCCGTGACAGCCATGCTCTTAACCAAATTTGGCTGCCATTTGCAGCCCTCTAGCCCTTTCCATTACTTTTTTAGAGCCATTTTAGTGCTCCAAAGTTCGGGTCCCCTTTGACTTCAATGGGGTTCGGGTTCTGGGTCAAGTTCGGCTCCCAAACTCAAACTTTTTCGCGAAGTTCGGCTGAAACCGTCGAACCCGACGAACCCGAACATCCGCTCAACTCTGGTAATTGGCTATGCAGCTACTATAGCTGAGTGGTTAAGTGCCTCTAATGCAAAATGTTGTGAGTTCGAATCCCAGAAAAAACTTTTCTGAAATACAGGCTAATTTAGATTTAAATACACCGACTTGTTATCGGCCGAGCATGCTCGCTCAACACTGAGCCCACAGCATATAATATTTCTGTGGCTGAGGGAACAGAAAAGAAAATAGGCAGGTTGAGCACAGTTGAGGGCACAGAGCCTGCATCCGGGCCATGCCAACTAAGGGTTGTGTGTCTGATGTCACTTGGGATGAAGTGGATGACCGATTAAACCATTCAAGAACTGCTGGAACACGCGTGGAAAAAACGGAACGCAAGACAGACAAAACTGACTGAACTTGCTTACAAAATGGTGTGAGTTTCACTGAACGCATCCGGAGCCAATCCGTCACACTCGTGTGAAAGCGGCCTTACTCTGCTACGACCTGTGCCTGCGCCAGAAACAATTAGGCCTCTGCCCCTCCCCTGTGCAGGGCCTGTCACTTCTCTGTCTGACATATTGTTAAATCAAATTAGTAAATAAAAATTAATACACCCCAAAAAAGGATGTCATTTTGTCACTTCACCAAACAACGGCAAATAATACTTATTTTTTGCCACTAATACAAACAAAAAAAGGCTTCATAACCTATAACCGCACCGCTGAATGGCAAATAATATTTTTTTTGCCACTAATACACGCCAAAAAGGGCTGTAATTTTCTCACTTCACCACACAACAGCTAATAAGCCCTTTTTTTGCCACTAAGGCTACTTTCACACCTGCGTAAGGTGCAGATCCGTCTGATATCTGCACAGACGGATCCAAACCTATAATGCAAACGATTGTATCCGTTCAAAACGGATCCGTTTGCATTATGAAGAACAGAGTCAAAACGGATCCGTCCTGACTTACATTGAAAGTCAATGGGGGACGGATCCGTTTTCAATTGCACCATATTGTGTCAGTGAAACCGGATCCGCTCCCATTGACTTACATTGTAAGTCAGGACGGATCCGCTTGGCTCCGCATCGCCAGGCGGACACCAAAACGCTGCAAGCAGCGTTTTGGTGTCCGCATCCAGAGAGGAATGGAGGCGGAATGGAGCCAAACTGATGCATTCTGAATGGATACTTATCCATTCAGAATGCATTAGGGCAAAACTGATCTGTTTTGAACCGTTTGTGAAATCCCTGAAACGGATCTCACAAACGGAATTCAAAACGCCAGTGTGAAAGTAGCCTAATAGATGCCAAAAATGGCTTTAGAACATATAACTGCAACGCTGAACGGCAAATAATACTTTTTTTTGCCACTAATACATTCCAAAAAGGCTATAAATTTCTCACATCACCACACAACGGCTAATAAGCCCTTGTTTCTTTCCCCACTTACACACGCCAAAAAAGGCTTTAGAACATATAACTGTACCGCTGAACGGCAAATACTATTTTTTTGCCACTAATACAAACAAAAAAAGACTATATAACATATAACTGCAGCCCTGAACGGCAAATAATAAAAAAAATCCCACTTATACACTCCACAAGAGGCTTTAGAACATATAACTGCACCGCTGAACGGCAAATAATACTATGTTTTTCCCACTTATACACGCCACAAGAGGCTTGAGAACATATAACTGCACCGCTGAACAGCAAGTAAATTATTTTTTTCCACTAATACATGCCAAAAAAGGCTTTAGAACATATAACTGCACCTCTGAACGGTAAATAATACCTTTTTTTTTGCCACTAATACATGCCAAAAAGGGCTATAATTTTCTCACTTCATCACACAACAGCAAATAATATATTTTTTTCTCACTTATACATTTCAAAATGCTTAAGAACATATAACTGCACCGATGAACGGCAAATAATACTTTCTTTTGCCACTAATACATGCCAAAAAGGGATGTCATTTTCTCACTTCACCACAGAGTGGCTAATAAGCCATTTTTTCCCACTTACACACACCAAAAAAGGCTTTAGAACACATAACTACACAGCTGAATGCCAAATAATGCTTTTTTTTTTGCCACTAATGCACGACAATACAGGGAGTGCAGAATTATTAGGCAAGTTGTATTTTTGAGGATTAATTTTATTATTGAACAACAACCATGTTCTCAATGAACCCAAAAAACTCATTAATATCAAAGCTGAATATTTTTGGAAATAGTTTTTAGTTTGTTTTTAGTTTTAGCTATTTTAGGGGGATATCTGTGTGTGCAGGTGACTATTACTGTGCATAATTATTAGGCAACTTAACAAAAAACAAATATATACCCATTTCAATTATTTATTTTTACCAGTGAAACCAATATAACATCTCAACATTCACAAATATACATTTCTGACATTCAAAAGCAAAACAAAAACAAATCAGTGACCAATATAGCCACCTTTCTTTGCAAGGACACTCAAAAGCCTGCCATCCATGGATTCTGTCAGTGTTTTGATCTGTTCACCATCAACATTGCGTGCAGCAGCAACCACAGCCTCCCAGACACTGTTCAGAGAGGTGTACTGTTTTCCCTCCTTGTAAATCTCACATTTGATGATGGACCACAGGTTCTCAATGGGGTTCAGATCAGGTGAACAAGGAGGCCATGTCATTAGATTTTCTTCTTTTATACCCTTTCTTGCCAGCCACGCTGTGGAGTACTTGGACGCGTGTGATGGAGCATTGTCCTGCATGAAAATCATGTTTTTCTTGAAGGATGCAGACTTCTTCCTGTACCACTGCTTGAAGAAGGTGTCTTCCAGAAACTGGCAGTAGGACTGGGAGTTGAGCTTGACTCCATCCTCAACCCGAAAAGGCCCCACAAGCTCATCTTTGATGATACCAGCCCAAACCAGTACTCCACCTCCACCTTGCTGGCGTCTGAGTCGGACTGGAGCTCTCTGCCCTTTACCAATCCAGCCACGGGCCCATCCATCTGGCCCATCAAGACTCACTCTCATTTCATCAGTCCATAAAACCTTAGAAAAATCAGTCTTGAGATATTTCTTGGCCCAGTCTTGACGTTTCAGCTTGTGTGTCTTGTTCAGTGGAGGTTGTCTTTCAGCCTTTCTTACCTTGGCCATGTCTCTGAGTATTGCACACCTTGTGCTTTTGGGCACTCCAGTGATGTTGCAGCTCTGAAATATGGCCAAACTGGTGGCAAGTGGCATCTTGGCAGCTGCACGCTTTACTTTTCTCAGTTCATGGGCAGTTATTTTGCGCCTTGGTTTTTCCACACGCTTCTTGAGACCCTGTTGACTATTTTGAATGAAACGCTTGATTGTTCGATGATCACGCTTCAGAAGCTTTGCAATTTTAAGAGTGCTGCATCCCTCTGCAAGATATCTCACTATTTTTGACTTTTCTGAGCCTGTCAAGTCCTTCTTTTGACCCATTTTGCCAAAGGAAAGGAAGTTGCCTAATAATTATGCACACCTAATATAGGGTGTTGATGTCATTAGACCACACCCCTTCTCATTACAGAGATGCACATCACCTAATATGCTTAATTGGTAGTAGGCTTTCGAGCCTATACAGCTTGGAGTAAGACAACATGCATAAAGAGGATGATGTGGTCAAAATACTAATTTGCCTAATAATTCTGCACGCAGTGTAAAGGCTTTAGGAAAACTAGAGGAATGGTCAAAAATCTGGCAACTAAAATTTAATGTTGATAAGTGCAAGATAATGCACCTGGGGCTTAAAAACCCAAGAGCAGAATATAAAATCAGTGATACAGTCCTAACCTCAGTATCTGAGGAAAGGGATTTAGGGATCATTATTTCAGAAGACTTAAAGGTAGGCAGACAATGTCATAGAGCAGCAGGAAATGCTAGCAGAATGCTTGGGTGTATAGGGAGAGGAATTACCAGTAGAAAGAGGAAGGTGCTCATGCCGCTCTACAGAGCACTAGTGAGATCTCATTTGGAGTATTGTGCGCAGTACTGGAGACCATATCTCCAGAAGGATATTGATACTTTGGAGAGAGTTCAGAGAAGAGCTACTAAACTGGTACATGGATTGCAGGATAAAACTTACCAGGAAAGATTAAAGGACCTTAACATGTATAGCTTGGAAGAAAGACGAGACAGAGGGGATATGATAGAAACTTTTGAATACATAAAGGGAATCAACAAGGTAAAAGAGGAGAGAATATTTAAAAGAAGAAAAACTGCTACAAGAGGACATAGTTTTAAAATAGAGGGGCAAAGGTTTAAAAGTAATATCAGGAAGTATTACTTTACTGAGAGAGTAGTGGATGCATGGAATAGCCTACCTGTAGAAGTGGTAGCTGCAAATACAGTGAAGGAGTTTAAGCATGCATGGGATAGGCATAAGGCCATCCTTCATATAAGATAGGGCCAGGGGCTATCCATAGTACTCAGTATATTGGGCAGACTAGATGGGCCAAATGGTTCTTATCTGCCGACACATTCTATATAACTGTACTGCACAAGGGCTAAGAATACGTAGAAATATTTCCTAGTAATACACCCTGCTGATGGCTGTATCACACGGCACTTGCACCCCAATAAAAAGAACGGTTTGCTGGAATTACAGAGGTATCATCTGTTGCAAACCTTAAAGCAGCAGTATAATGGAAATTTGGATCCCCAGTCAGTGCGGCAAGGTGTAATAGGATTGTTCCTATTACCCAGGCTGTAAAGTCCCCTATTGAACCCTGTTCTGCTTCACTACTGTGGAATAATTCCTCCCTATCCTTTCCCTACACCGCTAATGCTCTTTCCCTGAACTTCTATTCAGCAAAATAAAAGTTTTCAAGTCTTTCCTAGCACTTTCACTAGAGCCTCCTGACATCTCTCCCTGCACTAAGTACACTGGAAACTGGCTGAGTCCAAGATGGCTGAGGCTATTGATAGGGCTGTGACATCACAGGTTTTGCTGGCTGCTGATTGGCTGCATGCATGGCATTGTGGGTGATCCCTCGTTCTCAGAGTTCTTTGCTCCATGTCCTAACATGTGCAGCAGCCATTATAGTAAAAAATGCGATTCGTTACCACGAAGCGTGAGGAAATTCGGATCGAATTCCACTTCGTCAACTTCGATTCGCTCATCTCTAAATATGATATTTTGTTAGGTATGCAGTTTCTGCCCACCTCCCTCTTGCTGTCCCTTATAGATGCGGACACCGCACTACTCACCATGCCATCTGACGTCCTGGTCGCTGGTGTTCTCATGATGTTGTTACCTCCATCATCCTGCCTAGTGTGCCCTTAGGGCATGCACGCACTCCCATCCAGCCTTTTAAAGTGCTAGTATGCAGCTCACTAAACCTTTCCCAGCCAATGGCTGAGAGTCCCTGGTTATTTAAGGCACCATTTCCAGGAAAAGCGTGCCTGAGCTTTTAGCTTCCCTGTGACCTCAAAGGTGTTTTGAAGACTTAGTGCTTCAGCGATTCTCTTGTGTTATCCTGTGTTATCCAGTCCGTGTTCCTGCCATGTATCCATCCTGTGTATTCCTGACCTCACAGTTCAGCTTTCAGTTCATGTTCATGCTTATGTTCTCCTAGTCTGTCTGCTTTGTATGTGCTACAGTTTTGCTTCCTACCTGCCTTGTTCCTGCATCCACCACAACTCCACACCCAAGCTCTCCTAATGTGTCCAGTAAGTGTTGCCAAATATCCGCAATTTCAGTACGGATTATGGTGGTGTTTCCCTGCATCTCAACCATCCTGCTTAGTTTCTTACAATCAAGTTCTGCCACAAACCACATATAAGTCAGACTGTACCTGGACTTTTTGTGCTTTTTCAGTCTTGTTTTTTGTTATTCTAAACTCCTGCTGCTTGCACGAGTGCGTCAGCTGCCAACTATACTGGGACTATACTGGTTGGTACCCTACAGCAAAGTCCAGAACCCTGTACAAGGGTTAAAGGGTGAATACCAAGGGAGAGGTGGAATGACACCTTTAGGGTTTAGCGCAAAGTAACAACAAGTTAGTTGAGAAGCAAGAGTCACAGCTCAGTCTGGTCTCTTATCCCCTGCCACAGCTTTGCGACGGTGTGCTGTTTGTCACCTAAGCATATCAGCTTCAGCAGGGCCTGTTGCCACTTCTCCACTGCAGTGCTACACTGCTTCCAGCTACCGACTGGTGACTGACTGGTGCTGCACGTGGATAATTCAGAGGTGGAAGTGGAGGAGGAGTAGGCGGAGGAAGAGAAGTTGGGGTTGGAGCCACTAACGTAGGCTGCGGAAGGCCTCAGTGTCCACAACCTAAATGGCAAAATTTCCAGGGCCAGTAATTTGGAAAGCTGCGCATGGACACGGAAGTGGATGTGGTCGCTTATGGTGCTTGCAAAGGTCCAGGTGCAGGGCGGGAGGCATCCGGGTCTGCACCTTTGACAGGGGATTGGCCAGCATGTAACACAGGGAAAGAGGAGGCAGTGGTGTGAACTGCAGACACAGATTGTAGACCCAGGAGTTTGTCCCACATATTACGGTGCTTGGATGCCATGTGGCGGATCATGCTGGTGGTGGTGAGGTTGCTAGTGTTCACTCCCCGGCTCATTTTGGTATGGCACAGGTTGCAAACTATTATTGTTTTGTCGTTCACACTTTCCTCAAAAAAGCGCAAGACCAAATACCTACCACTTGGCAAGGGAGATTTCCACAAGGTGGTGCTCCGTGGTACAGTTGCGGGGCCTGTTTGGTGTGGCCCGCCTTCTCCCTTTTGCCATCCCACTGCCTCTTCCAGCCTGTTGCGGTGCAGCAGATCCCTCCCCCTCTGTACTGCTGTCCTTGCTCGGCTTTCCACCTTCCCAGGTTGGGTCAGTGACTTCATCGTCCACAACCTCCTTTTCCGCTTCCTGACTCTGCTCATCCTCCTTACTTGTTGACCTAACCACTACCTCTGTGATTGACAACTGTGTCTCATCCTCTTCATCAACCTCTTGAGACAGTAATTGCCGTTGAGTTATTGGCAACTGTGTCTCATCATCATCCACCTCATTAAACAATAATTGCCGTTTCCCACTATCATCTTCTTTTGATTGTGGATGCTCAAGAGTTTGGGGATCAGGGCACAAGATCTGTCCCTCTTCAAGCGTGCTTGGCAAGAGGGCCAAATCAAGGAATGGCACTGAAAAGAGCTCCTCGGAATATCCGAGTTTGGAATCACTGGTTTGCCCAGACTCTCCATGGTGGGAGGAAGGAGGATCAGGGTGAGGATTGGGTAGAGCAGACTTTTGGTTACTGAGACTGGACTTGGTGGAAGACAGGGTGGTGCTTAACCGACTGCAAGCATTATCTGCTGCAATACAACCCACCACCTGGTCGCACTGGTCTGACTTCAAGAGTGGTGTCCTGCGCCGCCCGGCAAACAGGGACATGAAGTTAGGTATCGTAGATGAATGTTTTTCTTGTGCTCTGGCAGCAGGCACAGTTTCACCGCGCCCAGGGACACGGCCTCTGCGTGCACCATCAGCATCACAGCCACTGCTACGTCCCTTACTGCTCGCCTTCTTCATATTAAATGTTATATATGACTGAAAGTCTGTCACACGTACAGTAGGGTAGGAATTGGAAGTGTATGCGCAAACAAATTTAAAAGATATTTTGGATGTGGAAATGTCACACAGGAGATATTCCTCAGATAATGTCAATGCTGTCACCAGTGGCTAATAAAAAATTACAGGGAATGTCACAGGTATTTGGGATAAGGAAACGTTATACAGGAGAGGTACCACCGGTAATGTCACTCTCCGCAGCGTCTACGCAAAAAAGCACACTGTATGTCACAGATACATTTTTGAAGCGCACACGTTACACTGCAGATGTGGCCCTGGTCATTTCACTGTCAGAAGCGGACACGTCTATTGAAAAAGTTTACTGTATGTCACGGATATTTTTTGGATGCGCTCACTTTACACATGAGATGTGGCGCAGCTAATGTCACTGTCCGCAGCGGACACAGTCTACTGAAAAAGTACACTGGATGTCATATATTTTTTGGATACGCACACTTTACACAGGAGATGTGGCGCAGCAAATGTCACTGTCCGCAGCGGACACCGTCTACGGAAAAAGGACACTGTATGTCACAGATATTTTTTGGATACGCACACTTTACACAGGAGATATGGTGCAGCAAATGTCACTGTCCGCAGCAAACACCATCGATGCAAAAAGGACACTGGATGTCAGATATTTTTTAGATGAGCACACTTTACACTGGAAATGTGGCACTGCTAAAGTCACTGTCCGCTGCCGACACAGTCTACGGAAAAAGTACACTGGATGTCATATATTTTTTGGATGCGCACACTTTACACTGGATATGTGGCGCAGCTAATGCCACTGTCCGCAGCGGACACCGTCTATGGAAAAAGTATACTGTATGTCACAGATATTTTTTGGATGTGCACACTTTACACAGGAGATGTGGCGCAGCTTATGTCACTGTCCGCAGCGGACTCCGTCTACGGAAAAAGTACAGTGGATGTCACAGATGTTTTTTGGATGCGCACACGTTACACTGCAGATGTGGCACTGGTTATGTCACTGTCAGAAGCAGACACAGTCTATTGAAAAAGTACACTGTATGTCACAGATATTTTTTGGATGTGCACACTTTACACAGGAGATGTGGCGCAACTAATGTCACTGTCCTCCGCAGCGGACACCATCTACGGAAAAAGTACACTGAATGTCAGATATTTTTTGTTGGATGCGCACACTTTACACTGGAGATGTGGCGCAGCTATTGTCACTGTCCGCAGCGTATACCGTCTACAGAAAAAGGACACTATGTCACAGATAAATTTCTTCAGCGCACACGTTACAATGCCGATGTGGCACTGGTTATGTCACTGTCAAAGGCGGACACAGTCTATTGAAAAAGTACACTTTACACTGGAGATGTGGTGCAGCTAATGTCGCTGTCTGCAGCGGCCTAACTATTGTACACTATTTAGCGCAGGATGCGTTAAAAATAGATATTGCTGCCACACACAATAATCCTTAAAAGGATATTTGGGTCTGTAAAGTTTTAGCTATTTAGCGCAGGCGGGGCGGAGACTCGAGCATTGCACTCAAGCACATAAGGTATTCGGCCGCATGCTCGATTATCACTAATAGTAACCACCCTTAACAGATTTCAAACCCATTCGAGCCCATATTTATACCAATGAATAAGGACCTGAATGGGTTTGAAACATGTAAGTCTTTACTGTTTTTGTCACTAATATTGCTGTTTGAACGCATTTAAGAAGATGAAGTAGATTCTGCCTACAGTTTTCAAGTGCTGGTCTTTGTTCTGCTACTTGTTTATTACCTCAAAGTTTTGCAAGAAATAATTATTTTCAACTTTTAATTTGCTACATTTGATGAATCTTGGGTAGTAAAAGAAAATTAGTTTGTACTTGGCATTGTTTTATGAGACTTTTTCGGTTAGAAAAGTGTTCAAAATTGTTAGTAATTTAAGGTGCACTTATGTGTTGATAATAGTGGCTTCATAAATATGCTATTAAGGCCTCATGCACACGATCGTTTTTATTTGCGGTCCGCAAAAACGGGTTCCTTAGTTCCGTGATCCGTGTCCTTTTTTTCTTCCGTGGGTCTTCCTTGATTTTTGGAGGATCCACAGACATGAAGGAAAGTAAAAAAAAAGTTGTTTTGGTGTCCGCCTGGCCACGCGGAGCCAAACGGATCCGTCCTGACTTACAATGCAAGTCAATGGGGACGGATCCGATTGACGTTGACACAATATGGTGCAATTGCAAACGAATACGTCCCTCATTGACTTTCAATGTAAATTCAGGAGTCCCTATTATACCATCGGATCGGAGTTTTCTCCAATCCGATGGTATATTTTAACTTGAAGCGTCCCCATCACCATGGGAACACCTCTATGTTAAAATATACCATCGGATTTGAGTTATATCATGAAAACTCAGATCCGACAGTATATTCTAACACAGAGGCGTTCCCATAGTGATGGGGACGCTTCAAGTTAGAATATACTAAGAACTGTGTACATGACTGCCCTCTGCTGCCTGGCAGCACCCGATCTCTTACAGGGGGCTGTGATCCGCACAATTAACCCCTCAGGTGCCGCACCTGAGGGGTTAATTGTGCGTATCATAGCCCCCTGTAAGAGATCAGGTGCTGCCAGGCAGGAGGGGGCAAACCCACCTCGCTCCCCAGTTTTAAATTTATTGGTGGCCAGTGCAGCCCCCCTCCCTCCCCTGTATTAAATTCATTTGTGGCCAGTGTGGCCCCCCTCCCTCCCCTGTATTACATTCATTGGTGGCCAGTGCGGCCTCCCCTCTCCCCCCCTCCTAATTAAAATCCCCCCCATCATTGGTGGCAGCGGAGAGTTCCGATCGGGGTCCCAGTTTAATCGCTCCAATCGGTAACGGACTCCAATCGGTAACCATGGCAACCAGGATGCTCTACTGCAGTCCTGGCTGCCATGGTTACTTAGCAATTTTAGAAGCATTATACTTACCTTTGCTGTCTGTGGCCGGCCGGGCGCTCCTCATACTGGTAAGTGAAAGGTCTGTGCGGCGCATTGCTTATAGCACAGACCTGTCACTTACCAGTAGGAGGAGCGACTGGCCGGTCACAGACAGCGCAGGTAAGTATAATGCTTCTAAAATTGCTAAGTAACCATGGCAGCCAGGACTGCAGTAGCGTCCTGGTTGCCATGGTTACCGATCGGAGTCCCAGCAATTAAACTGGGACTCCGATCGGAACTCTCCGCTGCCACCAATGATGGGGGGGGATTTTAATTAGGAGGGGGGATAGGGGAGGCCGCACTGGCCACCAATGAATTTAATACAGGAGAGGGAGGGGGGCCGCACTGGCCACCAATGAATGTAATACAGGGGAGGGATGGGGGCCGCACTGGCCACCAATGAATGTAATACAGGGGAGGGAGGGGGGCCGCACTGGCCACCAATGAATTTAAAACTGGGGAGGGAGGGGGGGTCTGCCCCCTCCTGCCTGGCAGCACCTGATCTCTTACAGGGGGCTATGATACGCACAATTAACCCCTCAGGTGCGGCACCTGAGGGGTTAATTGTGCGGATCACAGCCCCCTGTAAGAGATCGGGTGCTGCCAGGCAGCAGGGGGCAGTCATGTACACAGTTCTTAGTATATTCTAACTTGAAGCGTCCCCATCACTATGGGAACGCCTCTGTGTTAGAATATACAGTCGGATCTGAGTTTTCACGAAGTGAAAACTCAGATGTGAAAAAAGCTTTTATGCAGATGGATCTGCGGATCCGTCTGTGTGAAAGTAGCCTACGGACATGGATCACGGACGCGGATGACAATCTTGTGTGCATCCGTGTTTTTTCACGGACCTATTGACTTGAATGGGTCCGTGAACCGTTGTCTGTCAAAAAAATAGGACAGGTCATATTTTTTTGACGGACAGGAAACACGTATCACGGACGCGGATGAACAAAGGTGCAGTTTCAGAGTTTTCAACGGACCTATTGAAAGTCAATGGGTCCGCAGAAAATCACGGAAAACGGAACAACGGACACGGATGCACACAACGGTCGTGTGCATGAGGCCTAAGTCTGAACGTCATATTTTCCAATGTATTTACCCGAGAAAACTGGCATAAATACATTAATAAATCTGCTATACAATATCCGCTATAAAATAAGGCATTTACATATTTATATTACACAATTTCAGGTCATCACTGGAATTTCTTGGGGGATTTATTGATGTAAAATTTAATATTGATTACACTTTTTATGTACATTTTCATTCAACAATTTTTCACCCTACACTTAACACCTTAAAAGGAATCTATTACAATAATTGTGGACTATTATCTTTTAGTTTTACATAAGTAGTACTGCACAGAAGGAGTTCATATAACCATTTATTATTGTCCGACTGCCCCCTGTTATGGCAGTGGGTGTGGAACTACTATGTCAACCAATCAGTTTAGCTTAGGGCTAAACCTAAGGGCATAATCCTGGCAGTCCCCTGTTATTCATTCAAGTTTAACCCCTGTACAGGAATCTAGACTTTGTAGCAGGGGAGTCACCAGGACTCTATCTCTTGGAGTAGTCCCGGTATGGTTGACAGTTGACCCACAGGGGTCAGAGACACTGGTGCAGAGCACCAAAGGATCAGACAAAACTCATTCAGTAACAGGCTGAGGTCGGGACAGACAGAGGTCATGCGAACATGTGAAACGGTCAGAGGTCAGTGCTGGCAGCAGAGGATCACAATGGTAAACAGGCAGAGGTCGGGTCAGGCAGTCATGGGTCAGAATGTAGAAAATAGGCAGAGTTTGGTGCATAGGCAGTCAACAGAGAACAATTACCTTAGCAAGGAACTTAGCATGCTAAGAACCTAAGTGCTCAGGCAAGGAAATGAGGTCAGCAACACAGTGTTATAGCAAAAGCTGATTAGCAAATTGGAAACAGACTAGCAGCAGCAGAGCCAAGTACTTTCAGTACTGAAAGGGTTAGGTTCAATAAAGAGACATACTGTAGGGTGAGTGGAGCAGTGCTCACGCCTGCCCAATATGGTAGGGCAGAGATGGGTATGAGCTGCTGATATAAGACCCTTTATTCCTCTATTGTCAGCTTTTAAAACTGCACTAAAATAAACAATCTGGACTCCTGTGTCATGCTAATATAATGCAGAGGACTTTTGTGTGCATGCACAACAGTCCTGAGTATTATATATTCAAACACCTTTAAATGCTGACAGCGAGGGAATATGTGAGGGGGGGGGGGGTGCAGTAGGGAAGGAAAACTAGCAATCTGGACTCCTTATCTGCAGGAATATTCATGTATTACTGCAGATAATAGATTGTGGTAACAGATTTCCTTGCACTTTCCATGATGAAATAAATTTTCCTTAAAATAACACCAAAAACAACAAGCAATTGTTTTTCTATACAACCATGTGGGGATAAACATCGGCAGGCATCTGCCCCCATAAGAGATTTTTTAAAATTTTTTGGAAAGCATTAAAAATATCCCAAAATGCTGTGTGTTTTTAACTCCTTTCTGAAAACCACCCTACATGTACGGCAGATGATGGGTCTTTAAAGATGGCACTCATGAGTTGAGCAGCTGCCATAAATGCTGAATGACTGCTGTTTACACAACAGACACTCAATGGCAAAATCCATGATAGTTGACAATGCCAATTCCAGACTTTTTTTTTGCTGTGGTCAATTTTAACCAGGGCAATTAGGTGGTCAATTACAGAGAGCACTGCGCTACTGGTAAATGACTGACCAAACCGACTGACCAAACCACAATGAGATTGCAGGAGTCATTCAGTTGATATCTTGTTTCTGAAGGCTATGAGGCCTGTCATAACGTAGATTCTAGAAAGCCTGCCTTTGGCAGGGCTTGATAGGAAAATACTGATTCTCTCATAGGCTGCAATGGTAAATCATTGCAGTCTATGGGGAAAGCAATCAGATAATTGTATGTTGAAGTCCCTTATGGGGACTTAAAATAAATGTGAAAAGTAAAAATAAAAGAACAAAAAGATAAAGAAAATTCAAATCACTCGCTTTCTCTACTTTAAATATAAAAACAAATAATAAAAAATAAAGATCATTAGCATCACCATGTCCCAAAATAACCAAACTATTAAAATATAAAAATATTTGTCCTGATCGGTAAAAGAAAAAATAATCAGCATCACCTCCCAAAAAAATTGAATAAAAGTGATTAAAAAGGCACACTCCAAAACGGTATCAATGAAATATACAGCTTGCCTTGCAAAAAATGAGCCTTTACACATCGCCATAGTTATAAATATAAAAATAAGTTATAGGGTTCAGGACATGACATTGCAAAGATAAAAAAAATGTTATTAGAAATTTTAATCTAAAAAATAAATAAAACACAAGCAAAACAATGAAAATGTGGTAATTGTAAAAGCTTTAATTGTGCTGACACACAACTGCTGACGTTAACATGTAATTTGTACCACATAGAGAATGCCGTAAAAAGTTTTTTGTTTTTTTTCCATTTCCACCCTGGTCTGGAAGTGTGTAACAGATATCTGAAGCCATGCTGACTGCAGTGCATCCCACAGCTGCTGGAGGGTGCATGTGGGAGGATCCACAGAACAAACACAACAATCTAGAGGGTCCCACAGATGCTCATTTTGATTCAAATCTGCAGCATTAGGGTTCCAGGGTAGTACTTCAAAGCCTTTCCAACCAATGCCTGGCATTTACAGCCGTGTGACATGTTGCATTGTTTTGCTTGAAGATCCCATCCGCCCCACGGAAGACAATCAGCATATATAGGTATACATGATCTACAAGGATTCATACCCAAATCATTGAGAGTTCCTTCCAAATGGATGAGTGGGCCCAGAGAATGCAACAAAAACATTCCCTAGCCCATTCCAACAGTGTTTATGGGTTGTTTATCACCTGACATGCAAACGTCCTGTTCTGCTTCCCGTTATTGAACTGTTGTATAACACTAGTCAGACAGCTTAACAATAATTCAGAAGTCAAGAAACGTGAGACATCAGATCTGTATGTATTCTCTTTTCTGAATAACTTTGTAAAACTACAATATAAACATAAACAAAACATATGTGTCAATACATTAAACATAATACAGCAGCCTCACTCCATCAGTGAGAGTACTCACAGACAATTCCATCATAAGTCCAGGAATAGATCAAGAGCTCCTCTGCATGCAGCCTGCTAGATCCAGGAGCAGTGATGAAATGGAGGAAATACAGTTCCAGGTTAAAGGTTACTGCCTCTGACTCTGAGAACAATACACTTCCTGTAAAGTTCTGGCGAAGTAGAAACTAACTTTGACCACTAGATGGCAGCAACGTCAAACATAACATTTCAGTATAATCTTTACAGCACATTACACACATTTATTATGCACAAAATGGGCAGAACACGTCCATCTATTCAATTATCAGAAAGCGTGAATTGTCAAAGAAGGCAACCCATTCCCAATCAGTGGAGGTTCAATTCTGATGCTACCACAAAAATTGAAGCCTTTTCTGGCAATGCAACTTTGTTAACAGAAAAGCAAGGAACATCCATCTGCTTCTGACTACCACATGCATTAGGGTTTGTTAATAGATATGGCCTTGCGGTTCGCCCGTTGGTCGTTTCACGGCGAACTTTGCTCTCCGCGATTCGCCGAACATGCGAACATATGGCGATGTGCCATATTCTTTTGCATTGCGACGAACTTTGAGCCATGATACATCCATCAGGTGGGACAGGACAAAAAAACGTAGACGTTTCAGCACATGGACACACCCCCACCCTATAACAGAACCCGATCTGGCAGCCATTTTACATTCTGTGTTTTGACAGTGTAGGGAGAGGTTGCTTTGTGGAGCAGGGACAGACTGTTAGGGACACCAAATGCTAGCTAATAGGGCCACAAAAGTCCTTTAACCCCTTTAGGAACAGGGCGTACAGGTACGCCCTGATGTCCTGGTACTTAAGGACACAGGAGGTACACCCTGTGTATTTTCGATCACCGGCGGGCAGTGATCGGAACCCGGTGCCTGCTCAAATCATTGAGCAGGCACCTGGGGGGGCCAATGCACCGGGGGGTCCCCCCCCCCCCTGTGTAGGCGATCGCAGCAAACCGCAGGTCAATTCAGACCTGCGGTTTGCTGCGTTTCCGGGTTATTCGGGTCTCTGAGCACCCGATAACCCGGAACAGGATAGTGATCGGTGGTGTGATAATACACCACCAATCACCATCCTGCAATCCTGAGAGGTGATGGTGACATCCCCTCTCAGGATCGCCTCTGATTGGTAGGTGGGCGGGCGGCGGGACGTTCAAATCTTGGCAACGCTCCTCTTGGCAACGCTCCTCTCCTCCTCCTTTTGTGTCCGGGGAGCAGAGGAGAGAGGAGCGCTGCCGCTGCACGTGTGGATCTCAGCCAGCATCACCCCATCTGTGCCCCAGCACCCATCCGTGCCCCAGCACCCCTCATCTGATCAGCCAGGTAATTAGGGAAAGGCTAGGGAAAGGTTGGGCTAGGCAGGGATATAAAAGGGAAAGTTAGTGGAAAAAAAAACCTTTGATTGCACAGCACATTTTTTGTGCGTACGCTGACTGTGGCCGGCAATCTTAGCGTCCGGCCACTGTTAGAGCATCGCACACCCCACCGCTGATCAATTTCGGACGGTTGATCAGCGGTTTTTAAATTTTTTTTTACATTTTTTTCACATTTTACCCCCTTTTTTTAGTTAGTCATTTTTTTTCTTTTTCTGTTAGTTTTAGGGATAAGTACGCGAACACCCGTGCCCCCACACACTGAATAAAGATTTACACGCACGGACACACGCAGACACACACTCCCCTATGGCCCGCCGGATGTTCTCGGCCGAGGAGGCATACGCCCAGCTTGCCTCTGAGTCCGAGAGTCCTAGTGAGGACGAGGATGACCCCACTTTCCTGTTGTCATCCGCGTCCTCCCCATCATCTAGGGATGATGATGAGCCCCCAAGTCGGCGGAGATGCCGCCAGGCGGAGCAAGGGGACTGCCATGCTAGGGACCCTGTGGCCCACCCTAGTACGAGCAGCTCTGGGGCTCGTACTAGTTTTCCGGCCCACCAGTTAAATCCACCTGAGCCCCCTGCCGGTGAACTTGTCTGGTGTACCCAAGAGCGATTTGAGCCCGTGATTCCTGATTTTGTAGGCCAACCAGGAATCCAGATTTCCACAGTGGGCTTCACTGAATATGATTTTGTTAGTCTTTTTTTCAGTGACCAACTGGTAAATCTAATAGTGGAGCAAACAAAACTGTACGCCCAACAGTTTGTTGCTCAACACCCGGGCTCCTTTTTGGCTAGGCCCGGTGGCTGGACCCCTGTCAGTGCAGCCGAGATGAGGACATTTTGGGGCCTCGTGCTGCACATGGGCCTAGTCAAGAAACCTAGTGTCAGGCATTACTGGAGTGGGGACGTCCTCTACCAGACCCCACTTTACAGTATGGCCATGACACCTACCCAGTTTGAGGCCATCCGGAAATGCCTGCATTATTCAGATAATGCAGCATGTCCCCCCCAAGGTGATCCTGCCTATGACCGCCTGTACAAAATCAGGCCGGTTATCGATCACTTTGGGGCCAAAGTTGTACAGGCCTATGTACCTGGAAGGGAGGTCGCGGTTGATGAGTCTCTCATTGCGTTCAAGGGGAGACTCATTTTCCGCCAGCATGTTCCCTCAAAGCGGTCGAGGTATGGCGTGAAGCTGTACAAACTATGTGAGAATACCTCAGGGTACACTTACAAGTTTTGTGTGTACGAGGGGCAAGATTCCCGTATTCAACCCCCAGAATGTCCCCCCACTCTGGGTGTTAGCGGGAAACTTATGTGTGACCTTATGCACCCACTGCTAAATAAAGGTTATCCCCTGTACGTGGATAACTTTTATACTAGCATCCCCTTGTTCCAGTCCCTCGCCGCCAGATCCACGTCCGCTTGTGGGACTGTGCAGAAAAATCAACGCGGCCTCCCTGCCCACCCCCTCCAGGTACCTATCCCCAGGAGTGATACCCGTGCCCTTACCAGTGAAAACCTGTTGCTGGTTAGATATAAGGACAATAGGGATGTCTTTGTACTGTCCACAATTCATGGTAACGACATCACCCCTGTCCCTGTGTGAGGTACCGCGGCAACGATCCTCAAGCCCGATTGTATCGTCGACTACAATCGGTATATGGGAGGAGTTGATCTCTCTGATCAAGCCATATATAACGCCATGCGCAAAACCCGGGCATGGTACAAAAAAGTTGCGGTCTACTTGCCTTGCACAAATCTTTTTTGCTGTCCCAGAGCGCTGGCAACACAGGGACATTCCTTCAGTTCTATGAGGCAGTCCTCAAGGCCCTGATCTTTTCTGACCGGGAAAGAGCAGGCTGGAGTACCTCGGGAACTGGAGGCGCCCGGATCGTCCCTGGCCAACATTTTCCAGGTGTGGTCCCTCATACTGGAAAAAAGGGACGGACCCCCAAAAAGTGCAGAGTGTGTCGCAGGAGGGGGGTACGGAAGGACCATCCGGGCCTCTGCATTGACGGTTGCT
Source organism: Bufo bufo (assembly GCF_905171765.1). NCBI lineage: Eukaryota > Metazoa > Chordata > Amphibia > Anura > Bufonidae > Bufo > Bufo bufo. The sequence continues at coordinate 411,255,534 of NC_053392.1, forward strand.
TCAGGAAGTACCACACTTCCATGGAGTACTAAATTGGGATATAAATCAGATAAAAAACTGGTTCTCAGACTTGAGACACTAAAACGAAAAAAAAAATTAAAATGCAAAAATATTATTTAGTAAAACAAAAAAAAATTACTAAAAGTTGACTTATTAGGTATTGCCGCATCCGTAATAAACTGCTCTATAAAAATACCCCCCCAATCCCTCAGATGAACACGGTAAAAAAAAAAAATTGTAATAGCAAGCGATCAAAAAGTCATATACCCCCCAAAATAGCGCCAATAAAACCGTCCTCTCATCCCGCAAAAAATGAGCCCCTACATAAGATAATCGACTAAAAACTCAGACTATGGAGAAACTAAAATGTTTTTTTTTTCTTTATAAAAAGATAATATAGTGTAAAACATAAATAAATAAATATAAAGTAGACATATTAGGTATTGCCGCGTCCGTAAGAATCTGCTCAATAAAAATACCCCCCCCTAACTCCTTAGATGAACACGGTAAAAAATAAGAAATAAAAACGGTGCCAAAAAAGCAATTTTTTGGCAAATTTTCCATGTTAATCCGTTTTTTTCCCCTAACAAAGCAAGGGTTAACAGCCAAACAAAACTTTATATTTATTACCCTCATACCGCAGTTTACAGAACCACCCCATATGTGGTCGTAAACTGCTGTATGACCAAACGGCAGGGCGCAGAAGGAAAGGAACCCCGTATGGTTTCTGGAAGGCAGATTTTGATGGCCTTTTTTTTTTTGGCACCATGTCCCATTTGAGGCCCCCCTGATGCACCCCTAGAGTAAAAACTCCATAAAAGCGACCTCATCTAAGAAACTACACCCCTCAAGGTATCCAAAACTGATTTTTACAAACGTTGTTAACCCTTTTGGTGTCCCACAAGAGTTGTTGGCAAATGGAGATGAAATTTCTGAATTTCTATTTCTGGTAACCTTGCCTCACAAAAATGTAATATAGATAAACCAAAAATAATATGTACCCTAAAAATAGTCCCAACAAAACTGCCACCTTATCCCGTAGTTTCCACTTTTATGGAGTTTCTACTCTAGGGGTGCATCAGGGGGGCTTCAAATGGGACATGGTGTAAATAAACCAGTCCAGCAAAATCTGCCTTCCAAAAACCATATGGCGCACCTTTCCCTCTACGCCCTACCGTGTGCCCGTACAGTAGTTTACGGCCACATATGGGGTGTTCCTGCAAACTACAGAATCGGGGCAATAAATATAGCATTTTGTTTGGCTGTAAACCCTTGCTTTGTTACTGGAAAAAATGGATTAAAATGAAATTTTAGGATTAAAATATTTTGGCAAATTTTCCATCTCTATTTGCCAATAACTCTTGTGCAACACCTAAAGGGTTAACAAAGTTTGTAAAATCTGTTTTGAATACCTTGAGGGGTGTAGTTTCTAGAATGGGCTCATTTTTGGGTGGTTTCTATTATGTAAGCCTCGCAAAGTGACTTCAGACCTGAACTGGTCCCTAAAAATTGGGTTTCTGAAAATTTGAAGATTTGCTTCTAAACCTTGTAACATCCCCAAAATATAAAATATAATTCCCAAAATGATCCAAACCTGAGATAGACATATGGGGAATGTAAAGTAATAACTATTTTTGGAGGTATTACTATGTATTATAGAAGTAGAGAAATTGAAACTTGGAAATTTGCAATTTTTTACAAATTTTGGGTTTTCATTTTACCAGTGTCATGAAGTACAATATGTGATGAAAAAACTATCTCAGAATGGCCTGGATAAGTCAAAGCGTTTTAAAGTTATCACCACTTAAAGTGACACTGGTCAGATTTGCAAAAAATGGCCTGGTCCTTAAGGTAAAATAAGGCTGTGTCCTTAAGGAGTTAAGGACTGCTATAGGTGTGCTATTGATAGGTGTGACATACTGAAGGGTGTGATATACTTATAATATACTTCCTAACATAGAAAGTATATTATAGTGCATTTGTATTGTGTAGAAGTTGTGTGCGGTTCTGCTGCGATACTGCAGCTAGATAGAGGGACAAACGCTATTGGAATAACTAATTGCAACTGGTGTGATATACCTGTTGCCCCGCCCCCCCCCCCCAAAAAAAAAAAAAACTGATTGAGGGGTGTGATATACCTATATTATACCTTTTAACATAGAAAGTAAATTATTGTGCATATGTATTGTGCAGAAGTTGTGTGCGGTTCTGCTGAGATACCGCAGCTAGATAGAGACAAGCTTTATTGGTACAACTATTTGCAACTGGTGATATACCTGTTGCCCCCAAAAAAACTGATTGAGGGTTGCGATATACCTGCTTCCACAAAATACTGATTAAGGGGTTTGATATACCTGCTTCCACAAAATACTGATTGAGGGGTGCGATATACCTGCTTTCACCAAATATTGATTCAGGGGTTCTATATAACTGTTTCCACAAAATACTGATTGAGAGGAGCAATATACCTGCTTATAAAAAAATACTGATTATGGGGTTCTATATACCTGCTTCCACAAAATACTGATTGAGGGGTGCGATATATCTGCTTCCACCAAATATTGATTGAGGCCTGCGATACACCGGCTTCCACAAAATACTGATGGAGGGGTGCGATATACCTGCTTTCACCAAATATTGATTTAGGGACTCTATATACCTGTTTCCACAAAATACTGAGTAAAGGGTTTGATATACCTGCTTCCACCAAATACTGATTGAGGCCTTCGATACACCGGCTTCAACAAAATGCTGATTGAGGGACTTAATATACCTGATTCTACCAAATATTGATTCAGGGGTTCTATATACCTGTTTCCACAAAATATTGATTGAGGGGTGCGATATACCTGCTTTTACAAAATACGTATTAAGGGGATCTATATACCTGCTTCCACAAAATACAGATTGAGGGGTGTTATATACCTGCTTCCGCAAAAGATTGATTCAGGTGTTCTATATCCCTATTTCCAAAAAATACTGATTGAGGGGTACGATATACCTGCTTCTACAAAATACTACTTGAGGGGTTTTATATACCTGCTTCCACAAAATACAGATTGAGGGGTGCGATATAACTGCTTCCACAAAATACTCATTCAGTGGTGCGATATACCTGCTTCCACAAAATACTGATTAAGGGGTTTGATATACCTGCTTCTACAAAATACAGATTGAGGGGTGCTATATACCTGCTTCCACAAAATACTGATTAAGGGGTTTGATATACCTGCTTCCACAAAATACTGATTGAGGGATGCGATATACCTGCTTCCACCAAATATTGATTGTGGCCTGCGATACACCGGCATCCACAAAATACTGATTGAGGGGTGCAAAATAAATACCTGCTTCTACAAAATACTTATTGAGGAGTGCGATATGCCTGTTTCTACAAAATATTGATTAAGGGGTTTTGTATATCTGCTTCCACAAAATACTGATTGAGGGGTGCGATATACCTGTTTCTTCAAAATACTGATTAAGGGGTTTGATATACCTGTTTCCACAAAATATTGATTGAGGGGTGCGATATACCTGCTTTTACAAAATACGTATTAAGGGGATCTATATACCTGCTTCCACAAAATACAGATTGAGGGGTGTTATATACCTGCTTCCGCAAAAGATTGATTCAGGTGTTCTATATCCCTATTTCCAAAAAATACTGATTGAGGGGTACGATATACCTGCTTCTACAAAATACTACTTGAGGGGTGCGATATAACTGCTTCCACAAAATACAAATGGAGGGGTTCTATATACCTGCTTCTACAAATACTGATTAAGGGGTTTGATATACCTGCTTCCACAAAATACAGATTGAGGGGTGCGATATAACTGCTTCCACAAAATACTCATTCAGTGGTGCGATATACCTGCTTCCACAAAATACTGATTAAGGGGTTTGATATACCTGCTTCTACAAAATACAGATTGAGGGGTGCTATATACCTGCTTCCACAAAATACTGATTAAGGGGTTTGATATACCTGCTTCCACAAAATACTGATTGAGGGATGCGATATACCTGCTTCCACCAAATATTGATTGTGGCCTGCGATACACCGGCATCCACAAAATACTGATTGAGGGGTGCAAAATACCTGCTTCTACAAAATACTTATTGAGGGTTGCGATATACCTGCTTCCACAAAATACTGATTAAGGGGTTTGATATACCTGCTTCCACAAAATACTGATTGAGGGGTGCGATATACCTGCTTTCACCAAATATTGATTCAGGGGTTCTATATAACTGTTTCCACAAAATACTGATTGAGAGGAGCAATATACCTGCTTATAAAAAAATACTGATTATGGGGTTCTATATACCTGCTTCCACAAAATACTGATTGAGGGGTGCGATATATCTGCTTCCACCAAATATTGATTGAGGCCTGCGATACACCGGCTTCCACAAAATACTGATGGAGGGGTGCGATATACCTGCTTTCACCAAATATTGATTTAGGGACTCTATATACCTGTTTCCACAAAATACTGAGTAAAGGGTTTGATATACCTGCTTCCACCAAATACTGATTGAGGCCTTCGATACACCGGCTTCAACAAAATGCTGATTGAGGGACTTAATATACCTGATTCTACCAAATATTGATTCAGGGGTTCTATATACCTGTTTCCACAAAATATTGATTGAGGGGTGCGATATACCTGCTTTTACAAAATACGTATTAAGGGGATCTATATACCTGCTTCCACAAAATACAGATTGAGGGGTGTTATATACCTGCTTCCGCAAAAGATTGATTCAGGTGTTCTATATCCCTATTTCCAAAAAATACTGATTGAGGGGTACGATATACCTGCTTCTACAAAATACTACTTGAGGGGTTTGATATACCTGCTTCCACAAAATACAGATTGAGGGGTGCGATATAACTGCTTCCACAAAATACTCATTCAGTGGTGCGATATACCTGCTTCCACAAAATACTGATTAAGGGGTTTGATATACCTGCTTCTACAAAATACAGATTGAGGGGTGCTATATACCTGCTTCCACAAAATACTGATTAAGGGGTTTGATATACCTGCTTCCACAAAATACTGATTGAGGGATGCGATATACCTGCTTCCACCAAATATTGATTGTGGCCTGCGATACACCGGCATCCACAAAATACTGATTGAGGGGTGCAAAATAAATACCTGCTTCTACAAAATACTTATTGAGGAGTGCGATATGCCTGTTTCTACAAAATATTGATTAAGGGGTTTTGTATATCTGCTTCCACAAAATACTGATTGAGGGGTGCGATATACCTGTTTCTTCAAAATACTGATTAAGGGGTTTGATATACCTGTTTCCACAAAATATTGATTGAGGGGTGCGATATACCTGCTTTTACAAAATACGTATTAAGGGGATCTATATACCTGCTTCCACAAAATACAGATTGAGGGGTGTTATATACCTGCTTCCGCAAAAGATTGATTCAGGTGTTCTATATCCCTATTTCCAAAAAATACTGATTGAGGGGTACGATATACCTGCTTCTACAAAATACTACTTGAGGGGTGCGATATAACTGCTTCCACAAAATACAAATGGAGGGGTTCTATATACCTGCTTCTACAAATACTGATTAAGGGGTTTGATATACCTGCTTCCACAAAATACAGATTGAGGGGTGCGATATAACTGCTTCCACAAAATACTCATTCAGTGGTGCGATATACCTGCTTCCACAAAATACTGATTAAGGGGTTTGATATACCTGCTTCTACAAAATACAGATTGAGGGGTGCTATATACCTGCTTCCACAAAATACTGATTAAGGGGTTTGATATACCTGCTTCCACAAAATACTGATTGAGGGATGCGATATACCTGCTTCCACCAAATATTGATTGTGGCCTGCGATACACCGGCATCCACAAAATACTGATTGAGGGGTGCAAAATACCTGCTTCTACAAAATACTTATTGAGGAGTGCGATATGCCTGTTTCTACAAAATATTGATTAAGGGGTTTTGTATATCTGCTTCCACAAAATACTGATTGAGGGGTGCGATATACCTGTTTCTTCAAAATACTGATTAAGGGGTTTGATATACCTGCTTCCACAAAATACATATTGAGGGGTGCGATATACCTGCTTCCACCAAATATTGATTCAGGTGTTCTATATACCTGCTCCCACAAAATACTGACTGAGGGGTGGGATATACCTGCTTCTGCAAAATACTGATCAATGGGTTCTATATACCTGCTTCCACAAAATACTAATTGAGGGGTGTGATATACCAGCTTTCACCAAATACTGATTGAGGCCTGCGATATACCTGCTTCCACAAATACTGCTCTTCTCTAGGGATTTTGGCACAGGGTCATTTTGAAAATGACAGGCAGAGGAAGAGGCAGGCCATTCCGCGGGGGTGATAGGGGTTGGGCAAGTGCACCAGGCCAGAGCCTAAGTGGGAAGTTGGAGAAGATGCGTGCGATTACATCAAAGGATGCACCAGAGTTGGTTGAGTGGCTCACTCAGCCTTCCGCTTCTGCACCCTCCTCACTCTCTGCTGTGTGCACCCCCAAAGACACCACCACCACCATAGCCCATCCACTCGAGTCAGAGGAATTATTTTCCCTTCCATTCACAGATCTTACGATGCACAGCCATTCTTGGCATCGGATGAGTAATGGGAGGTAGCAACGGCCACCACCCAGCAGTCTGACAGCAATACCCAGATCAGCCCATGGAGGGTGGTCCCCTTTGTTGCTGCCTACTCCCAGATCTTTGATGTCAGTGGTGGTGAAGGTGACTATGATGTCGTGTTGATGGACGTCACTTGGGTGCCCACAAGAAAGGAAAAAGGAGGGGAGTTCAGAGGGAGAGACTGAGCAGCAGATAGGGAGGAGAAGCAGGCAGAACTCGCAGTGCACAGGAGGCAAAAATCAGACTGCAAATGTATCTGGAGCGAGCCATCTACCATGCACGGTCACATCTTGCACTCTCCGGACACCGGCACATGGCTCCGCAGTGTGGGCTTTTTTTAACGTGTCAGCTGCTGCCAATAGTGTTGCCATCTGCAGCCTGTGCTGTCAATGCATAAGTTGCGGTAAGCCCAACACTCCCCTAGGGGTGACCGCCTTAAGAAGGTACCTGGCCTCCCATCACCGAGCCCAGTGGGAGCAACTCCGTAAGAACCCACAAAGCCACACTCCCAGCACTCCACGTCCTGCCTCTTCTCCTTCTACTCTCTGCTCCCATTTGTCCTCCAAATATACCTTTCACCGTGCCGTTGTATCATTCATCTGGCAGAAGGCAGGCTTCCGTGGCCCAAATGTTCAAATGTAAAAAGATGATGACGCCGGATAACCCTCTTGCCCAGCTGCTGACCGCTGGCTTGTCGAAACTGCTGACATATAAACTGGTGCATTCAGAGGCCTTTAGAAAATTTGTGGCCATGGAAGGTACCCGGAAGGAAATATTTCTCCCAGAAGGGCATCCCAAAGCTATATGGCCACGTTCAGTGGCAATTGACTATATCTCTGGTACACAGTGTTGGTGCCAATATATATCTGACCACAGACACATGGTCTAGAAACACGGGCAGGGAAGGTACATAATTTTTACTGCCCACTCAGTGAACCTTCTGATGGTCGTCAACCATGTAACCCGTGGCACCCGTGTGGATTTAGTGTTACCGCCAAAGATTGCATGCAGGCCAGCCTCTTCTTCTCCTCCTCCTACTCCATCCTCCGTCTCCTCCTCGGCTGACTCCTCCTTTTCCACTGCTACTGCCTCTTCCGCGGCACCCCCCAAGCTCCCCAGAACCTCTCCGATGTGCCAGGTGAGACGTTGCCATGTTGTGCTGCGGCTGTTGTGCCTGGAAGCCAAGAGCCACACCGGTCCTGCACTGCTTTCAGCTCTGCGATCACAGGCCGATCAGTGGCTAACTCCGCTCAATTGGACAGTTGGTAAAGTGGTGTGCGACAATGGTGCCAATCTGCTGAGCGCGCTAAAACAGGGCAAAATGACACACGGCACGTGCATGGCACACGTCCTGAACTTAGTTGTGCAGCGTTTCGTTGACAAATACCCCAGGGTCCAGGACGTCTTGCGGCAGGGCAGGAAAATCTCTGGCCATTTTAAAAGATCTTACACGGCCATGGCCATGGTAAGATCACCAAACTGATCAGTAACAGCCAGGACACCATCAGTGACATCATACATTATGCCTTCTTTTTGGAGCGTGCATTGTGTTGTGTCATTGATCAAGCCGTTGAGGAGCAGGAGCTGGAAGATGAGGAAGTCGCAATGCTGAATGAATTCCCAGGGGGGGCTACTCCATCTCAGACAAATTAGCAGGGGTCTGAAGAGGAGTCAGAGGAGGATGGTGGCTGGGGGGAGGAGGAGCAAGAAGAGTAGGCTTTGAGGGGGACTTTAAACTTTTCGGGGATCCCTGGTGTTGTTCGTGGCTGGGGGAGGAGACCAAGGACGACATTCTCCTAGTCAATTAGCAAGAGCCAGGGCGCTCCACCGCTTCCAATTTAGTGAAAATGGGGGCCGTCATGCTTCAGTGTTTGAAGAGGGACCACCGTATAAAAAACATAAAAGGCAAGGACCAGTACTGGATGGCAACGTACTTAGACCCCCGGTACAAACACAAAATGGCAGACATGTTACCAGCATCACAGAGGGCTGTCAGAATGCAGCATTTCCAGGCCTTGCTGCGAGATATGCTGCATTCTGCTGTTGCGCGCGCTGGCAGAGGAATTTCCACCGCGCCTGCAAGAAGAGGGCGGTTTGAAGATGTGTTGGTCACTTCACATATGAGATCATTCTTGCAGCCAACCCATCGACAGCCGCCCTATGGATCCAGCTTCAGGGAACGCCTAGATCGACAGGAGTCTGACTACATCGGGTTAACAGTGGATGTGGACGCTCTGAGAAGCGAGGAACCCCTGGACTACTTGGTGTGCAGACTTAACCTGTGGCCATAGCTGGCACAATTTGCCATGGAACTCTTGGCTTTCCCCTTATCGAGTGTCCAGTCCGAAAGGACGTTCAGCGAAGCAGGGGGGATCGTGACCGATAAGCGCACTCGCCTAGCTCACGACAGTGTGGACTACCTAACATTTATAAAAATGAATGAGGCATGGATCTCAGAGGAATTCAACACCTGTGACGACCACATGTAATTGAATTTCCTCATGCCAGCCCACACATATCCGCCACCACCCAGAACAAAGAATGGTCCTTGTCTTATTATGTATATACAGCGGCATAAAAGGCCTTTTCTGTCAGGTGAATGCCTATTTTTTGGGGCCTGTACTGGCCTACAGTTAAATTATTAGCCGCTGACCGCCTAATGTACCTCCAGCCACATCATCGCTACACTAGTACGAACACCTGTACGGCTCAAGCATCTCGAAGCTCGGCACATGGCGGTACTCGGCCGAGTACCGAATGTGCTTGAGCACAATGCTCGAGTCTTCTCCCTGCAATAAACGTGCAGGGAGGTACTGGCACGCACTGTAATGCCGTAGACATGTTGGGTACTGGCATTACAGTGATTGGCTTGCCGAAACACGTGATCAGGTGCTATAAAGCATCTGATGACACGTGTCCAGCTCAGTCTAGGCCTCCTGCACACAACCGTTTTTTTTTTCCATTTACTGGCCGTTTTTTGGCTTTCCGTATACGGAACCATTCATTTCAATGGTGCCGCAAAAAAAATGGGATGTACTCCGTATTCATTCCGTTTCCGTATTTCCGTTCCATTTAAAGATAGAACATGTCCTATCATTGCCCGCAAATCACGTTCCGTGGCTCCATTCAAGTCAATGGGTCCTCAAAAAAAAACTGAACACATAAGAAAATGCATCCGTATGTCTTCCGTATCCGTTCCGTTTTTGCGGGACCATCTATTGAAAATGTTATGCCCAGACCAATATTTCTATGTAATTACTGAATACTGTATATGCCATACGGAAAAACGGAACGCAAAAACGGAACAGAAACGGAAACACAACGGAAACAAAAAACGGAACAAAGCATCAGTTTAAAACGGACCGCAAAACACTGAAATAGCCATATGGTCGTGTGCAGGAGGCCTTAGTCATTGAGAGCTGAGTATAGAAGGAGAAAGACAGTGTAGGGAGTGTTATTGGAAGATTTTTATTACAAAAACTTTTCAGAGACCCAAAAGTCCTTTTAAGGACTATTGTGTGTGACAGCAGCAATATATGTTTGTAGCGCAACCAGCGCTAAATTACTCAGTATTAAGGAGAGCTGTGCATAGGAAGGGACAGAGTGTAGGGAGTGTTATTGGAAGATTTTTATTAGAAAAACTTTTCAGGGACCCAAAAGTCCTTTTAAGGACTATTGTGTGTGACAGCAGCAATATACACTCATCTAAAGAATTATTAGGAACACCATACTAATACGGTGTTGGACCCCCTTTTGCCTTCAGAACTGCCTTAATTCTACGTGGCATTGATTCAACAAGGTGCTGATAGCATTCTTTAGAAATGTTGGCCCATATTGATAGGATAGCATCTTGCAGTTGATGGAGATTTGAGGGATGCACATCCAGGGCACGAAGCTCCCGTTCCACCACATCCCAAAGATGCTCTATTGGGTTGAGATCTGGTGACTGTGGGGGCCATTTTAGTACAGTGAACTCATTGTCATGTTCAAGAAAATTTTTTAAATGATTCGAGCTTTGTGACATGATGCATTATCCTGCTGGAAGTAGCCATCAGAGGATGGATACATGTTCTCATCCTGTTTACGCCAAATTTGGACTTTACCATTTGAATGTCTCAACAGAAATCGAGACTCATCAGACCAGGCAACATTTTTCCAGTCTTCAACAGTCCAATTTTGGTGAGCTCGTGCAAATTGTAGCCTCTTTTTCCTATTTGTAGTGGAGATGGGGTCTTCTGCTGTTGTAGCCCATACGCGACAAGGTTGTGCGTGTTGTGGCTTCACAAATGCTTTGCTGCATATCTCGGTTGTAACGAGTGGTTATTTCAGTCAACGTTGCTCTTCTATCAGCTTGAATCAGTCGGCCCATTCTCCTCTGACCTCTAGCATCCACAAGGCATTTTTGCCCACAGGACTGCCGCATACTGGATGTTTTTCCCTTTTCACACCATTCTTTGTAAACCCTAGAAATGGTTGTGCGTGAAAATCCCAGTAACTGAGCAGATTGTGAAATACTCAGACGGCCCGTCTGGCACCAACAACCATGCCACGCTCAAAATTGCTTAAATCACCTTTCTTTCCCATTCTGACATTCAGTTTGGAGTTCAGGAGATTGTCTTGACCAGGACCACACCCCTTAATGCATTGAAGCAACTGCCATGTGATTGGTTGACTAGATAATTGCATTAATGAGAAATAGAACAGGTGTTCCTAATAATTCTTTAGGTGAGTGTATATTTGTCCGCTGAGGACAGTTAATTTATTCGCGCCACATCTCCGGTGTAAAGTATGCGCATCCAAAAAATATCTGTGACATCCAGTGTACTTTTTTAATACACGTTGTTTGCTGCGAACAGTGACATTAGTAACACTAATATTAGAAAAACACCAGTAGTATAATATGTATGTCAACGCCAAATAAACCACCAAATGCATACACACATATATTATATTAAATTCAATCTTTATTGATTAAAAATGTATAAATACATGATTGTGGACAGATGTATACATAGCAGTGATTGCAGGATAATTCTGCGACAATATAAAGGGTTCAATCCTTACAAAAATTCCTGCTGACAATATTATAAGTACAAGAGAAGATACAAGCGGCACTTCTGCTTTCAGCGGTGCGGTGCGCGCGTCCCGGGAGGAAGATCCACAGATAATGGTATAGTAAGGACCAGCACTCGCTTCAGTAATAATTTCAAATAGATTTAATGGTCACATACAAATGATAAGTGACGCGTGCGTTTCGGCTACTGTGAGCCTTTGTCAAAACATGTTTTGACAAAGGCTCACAGTAGCCGAAACGCACGCGTCACTTATCATTTGTATGTGACCATTAAATCTATTTGAAATTATTACTGAAGCGAGTGCTGGTCCTTACTATACCAATATTATAAGTAGTGTTGATCACGAATATCCGAATTGCGAATTTTAATCGCGAATTTCGGCACTTCGAGAATTCGCGAATATTTACAATATCGCAAATATATTTGTAATCCCGAATATTCGATTTTTTTTTTAAATACCAGTTCATGCGAATTTTTATGCGATTATTTTAGGCGGATTTTTTGCGAATTTTCGCAATCAAGAAAATAATGCCTGGACATCATGAATTCGCGAATTCTCTAATATATGGCGAATATTCACCCGAATATTCGCGAAATATCGCGAATTCGAATATTGCCCCTGCCGCTCATCACTAATTATAAGTTAAACAAAAAAGCTGCATAATGGCAATGTACTGTGCTATTACGGATGACCAAACACATCAGGTAAGTGTAATTACTCTATGATGGTCTAAATAATAATGCTTTGTCATATATGCTTGAGCCATATGGTCCAACCTTAGAGGCGAATGGCCATGTATATCAAATAGCTAATTGCATAGTACAAAGGTATGGACTGAATGATTCAAACTAAGCATGAATAACGAATTATAAAACCTATATCTGTAGGCTATGATGATGCAAGAACCGGTAGTGTCTACACCATGATAGCGCAACAGAAGGTAGTGCCGGCACTATAGCACCGCACATGACCTACAAAAAAACCCCAAAAACTCTGGTAGTCTATAACTGATAATAGTGGACCTCAATAAGGGTCTACACTATAACAACAGGCCATGCTGAGTAATAGAATAGCCTAATAGACATACTGCATGCTTACAACAGAGAAGGGGCACAACAATCATATAGGAACAAAGATAGACACTTACATGCCAAAAGACAAAAAGCAAGAATGCAAGGAGGTCACCCACCCCGACACGCGTTTTACTGATGCTTCCTCTTGGGGGCACATCCCTCTATTGACCCCAGCCTCACTTATACCCCTACAACAATCAAGGTTCAATGACACAACTGCAGGAATCACTAGATACTAAGTGCGCTCCCACAAGACGCAACATCTACCTCTCGTGAGACTGCGTGAGATCCCGAAAGAGCCCGATCACGGCGCCGGGTGACGAAACATGTCCCGTCGCCGGGGAGTTACACGAGAGAGAACACGAGAAAGGGAGGAGACCATTCCACCATCCAACCAACATGATCAGGAGGGGGAGTGGCCAGGGAGCGCCCGTCAGCCATCTTAACTATGGGCAATTCTACCCTTGTTACACTTAAATAGAATGGCCACACATAATATGTATGGGACAAAAGGACCTAAGAATTATATAGCCACTATCCCGGAATCCCACATGGCCACCTATAGAACAAATTAAAGAATACAGTAATCTAAATACAGTACAGACCAAAAGTTTGGGCACACCTTCTCATTCAAAGAGTTTTCTTTATTTTCATGACTATGAAGGCATCAAAACTATGAATTAACACATGTGGAATTATATACATAACAAACAAGTGTGAAACAACTGAAAATATGTCATATTCTAGGTTCTTCAAAGTAGCCACCTTTTGCTTTGATTACTGCTTTGCACACTCTTGGCATTCTCTTGATGAGCTTCAAGAGGTAGTCACCTGAAATAGTCTTCCAACAGTCTTGAAGGAGTCCCCAGAGATGCTTAGCACTTGTTGGCCCGTTTGCCTTAACTCTACGGACCAGCTCACCCCAAACCATCTCGATTGGGTTCAGGTCCGATGACTGTGGAGGCCAGGTCATCTGGCGCAGCACCCCATCACTCTCCTTCATGGTCAAAAAGCCCTTACTTTCAAAGTTTTCCCAATTTTTCGGCTGACTGACTGACCTTCATTTCTTAAAGTAATGATGGCCACTCGTTTTTCGTTACTTAGTTGCTTTTTTCATGCCATAATACAAATTCTAACAGTCTATTCAGTAGGACTATCAGCTGTGTATCCCCCTGACTTCTCTTCAACGCAACTGATGGTCCCAACCCCATTTATAAGGCAAGAAATCCCACTTATTAAACCTGACAGAACACACCTGTGAAGTGAAAACCATTTCAGGGGACTACCTCTTGAAGCTCATCAAGAGAATGCCAAGAGTGTGCAAAGCAGTAATCAAAGCAAAAGGTGGCTACTTTGAAGAACCTAGAATATGACATATTTTCAGTTGTTTCACACTTGTTTGTTATGTACAGTACAGACCAAAAGTTTGGACACACCTTCTCATTCAAAGAGTTTTCTTTATTTTCATGACTATGAAGGCATCAAAATTATGAATTAACACATGTGGAATTATATACATAACAAACAAGTGTGAAACAACTAAAAATATGTCATATTCTAAGTTCTTTAAAGTAGCCACCTTTTGCTTTGATTACTGCTTTGCACACTCTTGGCATTCTCTTGATGAGCTTCAAGAGGTATTCCCCTGAAATGGTCTTCCAACAGTCTTGAAGGAGTTCCCAGAGATGCTTAGCACTTGTTGGCCCTTTTGCCTTCACTCTGCGGTCCAGCTCACCCCAAACCATCTCGATTGGGTTCAGGTCCGGTGACTGTGGAGGCCAGGTCATCTGGCGCAGCACCCCATCACTCTCCTTCATGGTCAAATAGCCCTTACTTTCAAAGTTTTCCCAATTTTTCGGCTGACTGACTGACCTTCATTTCTTAAAGTAATGATGGCCACTAGTTTTTCTTTACTTAGCTGCTTTTTTCTTGCCATAATACAAATTCTAACAGTCTATTCAGTAGGACTATCAGCTGTGTATCCACCTGACTTCTCCTCAACACAACTGATGGTCCCAACCCCATTTATAAGGCAAGAAATCCCACTTATTAAACCTGACAGGGCACACCTGTGAAGTCAAAACCATTTCAGGGGTCTACCTCTTGAAGCTCATCAAGAGAATGCCAAGAGTGTGCAAAGCAGTAATCAAAGCAAAAGGTGGCTACTTTGAAGAACCTAGAATATGACATATTTTCAGTTGTTTCAAAATTGTTTGTTATGTATATAATTCCACATGTGTTAATTCATAGTTTTGATGCCTTCAGTGTGAATCTACAATTTTCATAGTCATGAAAATAAAGAAAACTCTTTGAATGAGAAGGTGTGTCCAAACTTTTGGTCTGTACTGTATATAATTCCACATATGTTAATTCATAGTTTTGATGCCTTCAGTGTGAATCTACAATTTTCATAGTCATGAAAATAAAGAAAACTCTTTGAATGAGAAGGTGTGTCCAAACTTTTGGTCTGTACTGTATATTAGCTGGGTCCCTACTGTTATAATACTACAAAGTGATAAAAGCTATTTATCTTATGATTTTATAAAGTGCATGTCAAAAAACACAGATATAATAATTGATATTAATACCACCACATTACCGTAATTAGTCCACAAAGACTACATGTTGATAAAATTGCAAGGGTTATAAATTTCAATTGACGCAGCGCAACATTTTCTTCATTGAAGACTCCATTAGGTAGAGCACCCGGCATCCCGAAGTGTTCGGCCCGTGCACTATGATGCTCGATCAACACTTATCATCACAAGTTCTTTTAGGTGATTGCCTAATTTTTGGGGCCTGTACTGGCCTACAGTAAAATTGTTATCCACTGACCGTCTAATATACCTCCAGCCACATAATCACTTGTTCTTTTCTGTCCGGTGAATGCCTAATGTTTGGGGCCTGTACTCCACTGGCCTGCAGTAAAATTGTTATTCAGTGAACGCCTAATATACATCCAGCCACATAATCACTTGTTCTTTTCTGTCCTGTGAATGCCTAATGTTTGAGGTCTGTACTCCACTGGCCTGCAGCAAAATTGTTATCCACTACCTGTCTAATATAACTTCAACAACATAATCCCTTGTTCTTTTCTGTCAGGTGAATGCCTAATTTTTGGGGCCCGTACTCGTGGCTTAAAATAAAAAAATTTCCGGCTCCAGCAGGGCACATTTTTGAGAATTTCCATTTAAGATGCATAAAAATGGCCCCTGATTAAAATACATATTTTTTGTGGGAATTTATGCCATTGATCCCCCTCTGGTATGTCACTGTCCATGTTGTGGGACTATTTGTGCACTATTTGGTGGCTGCAAATATGACCTGAAGGTTTTTCAGGTACGCCTGCTATTAAAGTGAACGTGCGGTTCGCGAACATTTGATCCCGGCCGATGTTCATCCCTCACTATTTGTTGAACTGTTGTTTTAAAAATACTTATGGTAGCTCCCTGTAGCGTGTTGTCCGTCCTCGGCGCGCATCATCATAGCCGAAGTTCACATCAATGACCCATGGTGCTTCACAGTCCATGTCACTTATTCGCAATGGTACCATTTTTCCACCCACTTTAACCACAGCATCATTCGAATAGTTCACAAACTGCACAGTTTCAGAAATAATTCCAATCTAGGCCCAAAAGCCAATAATCATCCCTTTTTTCAACTCTGATAAATAATATTATCAGTTGGATCAAAAAAGGCATAAATGCACAAGCTGACAACATAGTCCTGCCACTTTACAAATCACTCGGCAGACCGCACATGAAGTATTGTATACAATTTTGGCCTTCTATGCACAAGACAGAAGTAGCAGAGCTGGAGAGGGTTCAGAAAAGGGCAACTAAAGTAATATCTGGAATGGATGGACTACAGTACCCAGAAAGATTATCAAAATTAATGTTTAGTTTAGAAAAAAGACAAATGAGGGGAGATCTAATAACTATGTATAAATATATTAAAGGTCAGTACGGAGATCTCTCTCATCATCTATTTATCCCCAGGGCTGTGATGTCTAGAGGAAAGAAGGTTCATCTAGACCTCAAAGTTTTTTTTTTTTCCTTCTTCTGGATCAACGTTGCAGGATAACAAAAGGTTGAGCTGGATGGACACATTTTTTCAGCCTTGCAAACCATGTTATCTAATTTCACAATACAAACTGCATAAATGATTAAATAGATCTTTGAGACCTGATGATGCTGACGTACTTGTAAATCCGTGTGAGAATTGCTATATAATCAATTTCAAGTGTTTTCCCACTTGATATTAAAATGATCAGTTTATTTTATTTAGTTTACTAAATTTAGTTTCGTTTTTTTCATAATAATTACGCTCAAGAGAGTCTATCTATCTGTCTATCTGTCTATCTATTTATTTATCGATCTATGAAATCTGATGACAGATCCTCTTTAGATTAATATCTGGTCACAGCATTTTTAAAGCAAAAGTCACAAAAATGCCAAAAATATGAGTCAAATGCAGGCTAAAAACTTTTTATTCCCTTCATTCCTCTAGTGCAATAAGAAGGCTTTAGACTACTTTCACATCTGTGTTGTGCTGTCTGGTCTTTAGACCCAGCATGCGATTTCAAAACCACAGCACAATACTTCAGTTTTGTCCCCATCATTGTCAAAGGGGACAAAACAAACCGGAACGCAAGCAGTGTTTTTGCATGCAGCATTGAAAACTGAAGAAGCTATACTGGGCACCAAAAACTATGTAAATTAATGGTGCTGGATCCTTTATTTTGGACATTTTCGATATACTGTAATACAACCGGATCCATTCTGAATGGATGCAGCCAGTTGTATTACTATACCAGAAGCATTTTGCCGTGGTTTTGAGATCTCATGCCGGATCTCAAAACCGAATAATAAAAACTCAGATGTGAAAAGTAGCCTTACTCATTGCCGTTTATTTTTTATTTTTTTTTGTATTGTTATTTTTCAGTTTGCTCTAACATTTCCATTTTCATGTAGGATGAAATTTGAGGACTTCAAGAGATACTTTGATAAAGTTGAAATTTGTAACCTGACACCCGATGCTTTAGATGATGACACAGAGCATAAGTGGGAAGTGACAGTTCATCAAGGAAGCTGGGTCAGAGGCTCTACTGCTGGTGGATGCCGTAATTTTCTAGGTACTCCATAGGCTTTCAATGGTTTTAGAAAAGGCATGCCTGCCATTTATCAAATGAAGAATCTATTTTTCAGCTTTTTAATTGAAATAAAGTTATTATAAAGAAGTAGAAGTATTTAGTTATGTAAGTAAAAACCAGATAGTAAAAACATACACTAACGTGATGGTGTTTTGCCATTATTTTGCCTACTCCTAAGGAATATATAAACAATAAAATATTTAGCTATTGTTGATGCTCATAATGTTATTTTACAGTGGTACACCGGGATACAGTGAGCCTAACAGAGGAAATGGGGCTATGCAACAACCATGCAGAGCTCCATGTATACTCCATTATTGTTTTATAACTTGTTTCTCAAATTGTTCAGTGAATCTCACTGGCAGGTTGACCACCAATTATTACTGAGGAGTTGAGAAGGATCTTTTGACACAAGATTACATGCTGCACTCTAGGTTTCCCTGACCTGTATGGTTTCCCTGACCTCTGATTTGCCAATACAACAGATTTAGTTTCTGATTTTTTAAATGACATACCGGGCTCATTTTAAGGAACTGAGCGGGAAAAAAACAAAAAACCTAGTAGAAATAGAGTTAAAGGGAACCTGTCACCTCCCAAAACCATCCCAAGCCGCCAGCAGTACATGTATGTAGCCAGCAGCATGTTTCTGATAAAGCCTTTCTTCCTAAAGGCAGATGCAGCAAAAGTTCTGAAATCGTTGTTTTATCCCCTGCTGGCACGCTTCTCCACACATGCTTGAAGTCAAGGAGGCAGCGGCCTCCTTACTTTAAGTCACAGTAACCACACCCCTTTCCCTGCCCCTTCGCTGTGACTGACAGCGCTTATGCAGAGAGTTCGGCAAAGCCAGCTGAACTGCTGGCTGTCAGTCACAGCGAAGGGGCAGGGAAGGGGGCGTGGTCACCGCTGCCTCCTTGACGTCAAGCATGTGTGGAGAAGCGCAGGGGATAAAACAAAGTTTTCAGTACTTTTGCTGCATCTGCCTTCAGGAAGAAAGGCATCATCAGACACACACTGCTGGCTATCATATTTCCAGGCCTTAGCCGAAGACTGTGTGCCACTGTACCATGCCCCATCCAGTTTTGTACAGTATGTGTAAAATATAATTTTTTAATATGGTATGCAGTGGAGCACGCCTCATTTGTTTTACTGACCTATGTACTATAGCAGATGATCAGCGATAATTGAAGATTTTCCTAGTTTAAATGAAGGAAAATATAGATTTTATGAAAGACAGGAGGCGAACAATATGCTTTAAGATCTTTCTTTTTATTCCCAGCAGCAAACAGTTAACAATGTAAAACAGAAAAATGTACATAAGATATGTAAATCAGTGTTCACAAACAGCCAATCAACAGGCAGCATAGGTCATATAAGGTCTAATCAATCATGTGAACTTCCTTCTTTCTTGATGAGATTGTGAAGGATAACAGGATGCATGAAGAAAACTTAAACCTCCATGGTAATAACACTGGTTGGAGATTGTAGTAGGATTTGATGGCCATGAAAGATGTTTCAGACTAATAGAGAGGAGACAAAAACAATAAAAACAAGGGTCGGGTCAGTGGGTTGGATAATGTTCGTCTCCTGTCTTTCATAAAATCTATATTTTCCTTCATTAAAACTAGGAAAGCTTATGCTCTATAATTTAATTCTAACAATAGCTATAGATACCAACTAATGGTTACTGAAATAATACAGTGGAAACGTGTGGATCAGGTCGGAAATAAAAGGTATTAAACAGAGATTCTGAGGCCCAGTTGGCCGCCTTTAGAATGTCTGATAAGGATCCTCCAGATTGTCTAATTTTTGTGGACATAGCTCCTCTAGTGGAGTGTGCCCCAAAAAGAAAAGTGTCCACCCCTGCTAAGGACATAGTTTGAGAAACCCATCTAGCTAGGGTTGCCGATGACACTGGTAGATGGGGTCTGCAATATGAAATGAGGAGTTGGGATACAGATGGACTCCTTAGAGGTAAAGTTCTATGTTCGTAGTAGGATCATAGGCACCTGACCACACAAAGCTTTTTTTGTAGAGGGAAAGTGGGGTAGAAAACAGAAGAGCTATTAGTTTTGGTACGACGGACAATAGAAAACTGAACTCCTTGTGGTTGAAATTGCCTACGAGATATGTCTAAAGCTCGGACGTCCGAAACACGTTTAAAAAATATTAGACATAATAACATGGTTAACTTAAAAGACAATAACTTCAGAGTGAGAAGATCATTGTCTTCCCAAGTTAAAAATAGGCCCAGCACCAAGTTAACGTCCCAAGTAGAGTGATATTTGGGAGTGGGGGGCCTTCGAAATTTATTGCCCTTCAAAAGTTTGCAAACTAAAGGATGTTTGCCTATTGGTAAAGCCTGGATAGGTGCATGATAGAAAGAGATTGCCGATTGGTAGACATTAATAGTTCGATATGCCTTCCCTGCGTCGAAAGAATCAGAAAGGAAGTTTATAATATGGTTTAGAGGTGCACATACGGGAACCAATGTCGGTTGACCGCACCAATCAGACCAAATCTTCCAGGCTGATCTCTAAGATGATCGGGTGCCTGGAGCCCAGGCGTCAGAGAGGATGTTGCTAGCTGACTGTGACATTTCGTAATCAAGTCCTGCTGGCCTGAAATGAACCAGGCTACTAGAGACAAAAGATCTGATAGAATCAGAGGATGTTGATGTTCGAAATAAAGCGATGGATCCAGCATCGAAGTTAGAAACTATTGTAGGTTCCTTTATTCAGTGTAGTACAGATCAATACAGTGACAGCATCACCTCAGTGTTCCAAATGAACGTCTACGCGTTTCTAACAAACATATTCTTGGTCGTGATGTCCGGTCGGGTCTAAAAGGATCGATGGATGAATCGGAAGGATTCGTGGATAATCTATAGTCATTGCCAGAATCTGGGGGAACAAGGTCTGAGTTGGCCAGAGTGGGGTTATTAACCCCAGAGTTGCTTGTTGAGACATGGTTAGAAGTAGAATCCTTGAGATGAGAGTGAACGGAGGAAAGCGTAAAGGACCGAGGTACCTGACGGTTGAGGCGGGATGCGAAAAGGTCCATATATAGTGGACCCCAGAGGGAATTGATCTGATGGAAGATGGTGGGATCTAATCTCCAGTCGCTGGTGTCCGATAGAAATGGGGAATTCCAGTCCGCAATAGTATTGGACAAACCCGGAAGGTACATCGCCTTCAAAATGATATGTTTGTCTAGACAGAAATGCCAAAAATGTTTGGCAATATCGGCTAGAATCTCCGATCTGGTTCCTCCTAAGCAGTTGATAAACTGTTCCGCTGCTATATTGTCCATCTGAAGAAGGACACAACAATAGGATTTGTCCTTTGTGAAGCTTTTGAGGGCAAAAAATCCCGCCAAGAGCTCTAGGCAATTGATGTGAAGGGAAGTTTCTTCTCCGGACCATTTCCCTCCTGTAGAACAGGAGCTGCACCGAGCACCCCAACCAAGTCGACTGGCATCTGACTCGATAATTAGGTCTGGGGTAGAATTGAATATGGTCTTGCCATTCCAGTCTTAATTGTGTTTCAGCCACCACAGGAGCTTGTCCCTGGTATCCGTAGTTAGACTTACCTCATGTGAGTAACCCAACCCTTCCTTCCGATGTCGAGCTTTTAAACGTTGGAGAGCTCTGTAGTGGAGGGGAGCAGGAAAAATCGCTTGAATTGAGGCAGAGAGTAGGCCTATAATCCGAGCAATAGTTAGGCGAGACACAAAATTCTTGTTGAGTATGGACCAAATTTCTTTCCTGATGGTCTTCAATTTCCTGGATGGAAGGCTCAGAGTAGCAGACTGAGTATCCACTAGAAACCCTAAAAACTCCATCTGTCTTGATGGGGTTAGAATCAATTTCTCGTGGTTGATCAAAAAACCCCAGGTTGGTTAAAAGAGTTAATGGATGTGAAGGAGAATTAATGACTGAGACTGAGCCATGATGAGGATGTTGTCTAGGTAAATGATGAGACGTACACCCCGAGTCCGGAGAGTTGCTATCACTGGTTTCAAGAGTTTTGTGAAACACCATGGTGCGGAGGACAGTCCAAACGATCGGCTGGTAAATTGGTATTTGTGACCTTCCCATAGAAATTGGAGGTAGGGTTGAGACATGGGGTGCATAGGCACTGTGAGATAGGCATCTTTCAGGTCTATTTTTGCAAGCCAATCTATTTGTAAAAGTAGATCCCTCAGTAAATGGATACCTTCCATTTTGAAATGTCGGTAGAAGACATATTTGTTGAGGGTCTTCAAGTTGATTACAGGTCTGTGGCCGCCATCCCTCTTTTTCACCAAGAAGAGGTTGTTCAGGAAACCCGGTGATTTTACGGGTATTTCGACTAATGCGCCCTTGGAACATAGTTCCTTGATTTCTAGTTGTATCTAGTTGTTCTGTGTGTGAGAATATTACAGAATGAGGGAGCTGTGTTTGTATTGGTTGACAGAGAAAATCGATTTGATAACCCCTCACAGTGTTTAGGATCTATGCGTCTGCTGAGATCATAGCCCAGACGTGTATAAAACGTCTTTTTTAACCTCCCAAGGGAATGTGGGAAGAATACGTAAGAAGATCTGAACGCCATGCTCTTGTGGGGAATAAAGGAGTGGTGGCATAGGAGGTGGTTGGGAAGATAGGATGTTCTGGCTGAGGGGGGGGAGGGCCTCTGTAACATTGTCCCTCCTGGGACACCCGTCTGGGAAATCAGCCCCTCCGTTTCCCAGCCCTTGTAAAAACATGGCCTTTGAAGACACGTTTTAGTGATGTCTGGGCCTTTTCTAGAGATGAAAAGAGCCCTACGTATTTACTTATGTCCTTTACAAAGGAATCTCCAAAGAGTAAACCTTCTGAGGATGGGGTATTGGCTGAATTGGCCAGGTGTACTAGCTGCGGGTCTAGCCGCATGAGGATAGACCTCTTCCTTTCCATGGATGCATTGGTGTTGCCAACTAAACATACTGCTCTCTGGGCCTAACCCTTCAGGACCGATAGGTCCACCGGATCTCCAGAGGTAGAGGCTTGTTCAGTAAAGTCTACTGTACATTTTTTGTTAGTGGACCGACTATGTCTAACAGTCTGTCCTGGATCGTTCTAAAAGAACAATCAACTCCTTTTTTCAGGATTTTTGCCAGATTTGGACAAAAATTTTATAAGAGTTGGATCTATTTCAGGAGTATGTGCAATTTTGTTCGGGAGAGTGGGCCTTGAGCATTCAGAACGCAGCTTACTTCTAGCTGTCTTGTCTAATGGTTTCTTAAGTCATAATGAAACAAATTTGGATACTTGAGGTTGAGGTACCCGGTCACCTGACCGAGGATGTTTGATCATCCCAGGGTCAAAGAAAGGGGTACCCGACCCATCCAAGATAAGGGATAAAGAACTTTCCTCTTCTCCCAAAATTTGGTCTCCCTCATCAGACATATTATCAATGTCTGAATTATCAGCATCATCTAAGGAGGACTCAGAGGGGAAGAGTTATAGGAGTCTGGCTTAACTCTCAAAGCCTTAGAAGTCCACTTCATGTTGACAACCTCAGGGGCAGAGGGTTCAATATTGACTGCTTTAGCAGCGGTAATTGTGGTTTTTGAAAAAGCTTTTGTAGTATCCTGATCCCTTTTGGTATGTAAGTTTTGCAATTTAGTAGGGGTGGGATCGGTAAGAAAGCACCTTTTCTGAGCGGCTTTACCCCTATTCATACCTTACGCTAAACGGGAAGTAGATTCCTCCATAGACCAAAATTGGTCGGAAGGGGTAGCAGGGTCTTTAGGAGACTGCATAGTTTTGGCATTGGTGATAGCCATGGCTACAGATTGTGCAATCGCCTCTTGTAATGAAGATATGGCGGAATTGACCGCACATTGAACAGATTTTGTCAGTGAATTATTAATCATGGACTGTAGGATTTCTTCTTCCACTATGACTGAACCTGTAGTCCCAGGTATTTTATTGGTATCCTCAGCGGACATGGTAATGGTAAGTATATGGATAATTTATCAGGAATATAATAAATTTTATATAGGGAAATAAAGAATAATATATATATATATTAGATATATATATATATATATATATATATATATATAAAAATAAAAAATCTGAGACACACAGATATTAAGGCATTGAAAAGGATATTGCACTCAGAGAGTAGTTGAGCGGTGTACCTGACAGGATTGCAGAGAGCATCTGACTGAAACAGTGTGAGAAAAAAGGGCGCAGGCTGAGGACCAACCAGCGTGAGCTCACTGGAAAAAACGGAGCAGTGAGGTAAAGCGAAAGTAAACTGACGTCGCTATGGAGGTAAGGTTAGAAAAGGAAAATGTATGGAAAAAGGAGGGTGTATGGAGGGGAGTATCGGCAGGAATATCGGTAAATAAACTCCTCACAGTATAGAGAGATTTGTGAACAGAGAGTGGGTCAATAAATATTCAGAAAAAACATGGAATATATATATATATATATATATATATATATATTATAGGGAACTTATCAATAAGGTAAACGATATATATATATATATATACATACATATATATATCAGTACATATATTTCAGACTGCAGTGAAGTTGATATGGATATAAATATATATATATATATATATAATAACTATATGAGTAGAGCAATTTACGTATCTTTCTGGGAGTCGAGCAGCAAGAAAGAAGGAAGTTCACATGATTGATTAGACCTTATATGACCTATTCTGCCTGTTGATTGGCTGTTTGTGAACACTGATTTACATATCTTATGTACATTTTTCTGTTTTACATTGTTAACTGTTTGCTGCTGGGAGCAAAAAGAAAGATCTTAAAGCATAATGGAGTCTCCTGCCTTGATATAAAAT
The DNA here is from genome assembly GCF_905171765.1 of Bufo bufo. Lineage (NCBI taxonomy): Eukaryota > Metazoa > Chordata > Amphibia > Anura > Bufonidae > Bufo > Bufo bufo. The sequence continues at coordinate 411,280,366 of NC_053392.1, forward strand.
CTATCATTCTTCTAGAGGATAATACAATTCAATGGATATACTGGTTTAATTTTAAAATGGGCATTATATAGCATTTGATTCAATTGACACTATCTTTAGGTTAATAATATACAAATATGTGTTTATATATATATATATATATATTTTTTTTTTTTTGCATTATAGACACTTTCTGGTCAAATCCACAGATAAAGCTGAGCCTGAAAGAAGAGGACGATGGCCACAATGAGTGCACGTTCATTGCTGCTTTAATGCAAAAAAATAGACGCAAGTTGAAAAAAAGTGGAGCTGATCTGTTAACAATAGGATATTCAATTTACCAGGTTAAAATTCATGTATATGTATATTAAACTATAATTTGTCCTAAATGATGACTTAGTGATTCAATAGTTACATGGCTAAACAGGTTTTATAAGTATACAAACTTCAAAATTCTTTGCTGATTAGTTTGTATCTGATAATGGTCTGAGCTTTGTTTTCATAGACCTCCAAATTCCATGGATGTCTCTCCAGAGGATCTGGAGCTTTGTATCAGAAAGACAAAGTTCAGATCTTTGAAAAAAATTTGCTTAATGGGGTTGTCCGAGTGTTTAATAGTATGTAATCAGTGGGGGTCCCTGAAGCCCAGCACCCCAGTTAATTGGCTATCTGAAGAGGATGTGGTGCTTCATTGAACACCAGGGACTCCTTGCGGCTTACCAAGCACAGCACCATCCTTTGGATAGTACTTGTGTTTGGTGCACCTTGGCCATGTGACCAATGAATGTGATGTCAGTGGCCTAGGAGGCATCCCAGTCTCTTCAAACAGCTAATCTGTTGGAGATTCGCTTTGGGGTCCTTTGATGAAAGATCACTGGCTTAAAAATTCACTATCACCATCCATTTAGTCAATATTTCTCCAGCCATTTGTATAAACAAATGGAGTGGAAATAAGTAACTTTTACCTTCTTAGTAAGTAGCCGTGGCTATTGTAGCTAAATGTAACCATATTGAAATGGTTTAATAACTTTTTTAATTTGACATCTTATTTGTATGTATACAATCTGTAATCAACCTAAGAAATAATGTCACAGTATATCAATGATTCTTGGCAAGGTAGTTATAAATGGTACATTCTCAGACGGGGTCAACGTTAGCAGTACCTCAGGGGTCAGTATTGGGCCCTATTCTCTTTAATGATCTTGTAGAAGGCTTGCACAGTAAAATATCAATTTTTGCTGATAAAACTGTGTAAAGTAATAAACACGGAAGAGGACAGTATACTGCTACAGATACCCGACCCTGACCCCGACACCTGACTTTCATATTTGACTCTAACATGTGAGTTTGACTTATACTCTTCATAGGTCAGGGTCAAAGTCAGAATGAGTTATAGATATACTGTGTATGTGTATGCTAAATCAATTAACCAAAGTAAGTATATAGCGGAGCTTCTGGCTATGTGTCTAAAATACTGTAAGCTAACACATTACAGTGTTATATCAGTGGTTAGGTTACTGGTTTGTGCACTGGAGTTATTGGGTTCAAAACCCATTAGTTACTTTAAAACAAGTTAATGTTTTTAAACATTACATGAGAGACAAATTAAAGTGATATTTGACGCTGATGTCTGACTTTCCTGGCTAGTCAGCGTCACAATGACTTTTAGCTTTACTGTGTTTTTGTATGCTAAATCACATAGATGAAGAAAATCCCAAACTAGTTTTAGGGAAGCCTATAGCTCAGTAGTAATGCAATTGTCTCACATACAGTGTTCTTGGGTTCTTGGACAAGTGCTTTCGGCCAGGGACGCTACATTTCCCTGACTGCACACTGGGTGAATGTTGTGGAGGCTGGGAGCCACTCGTACCCTGGGATGGCACAGGTCCTACCGACGCCAAGGATTGCGGGTCCCATTTCCATCAGGGTTTCCGCCACTACCTACGTTAGTGGCTCCAACCCCCACTTCTCCTCATCCGCCTCCTCCTCCACTTTCACCTCCGAATTATCCACGTGCAGCACCAGTCAGTCTTCAGTCGGTAGCTAGAAGCAGTGTAGCACTGCAGTGGGGAAGCGGCAACAGGCCGTGCTGAAGCTGAGCTGCCTAGGTGACAAACCGCACACCACTGCAGAGCTGTGGCAGGGGATAAGAGACAAGACAGAGCTGTGGCTCTCGCCACTTAACCTAGAACAAGGCATGGTTGTGTCTGATAATGGCCGTAACTCGTGGCGGCTTTGGAGCCACATCCCATGCCTTGCCCACGTATACAACCTTGTGGTTCAGAGGTTTCTAAAAACATACCCCAATTTACCTGAGCTACTGGTGAAGGTGCGCTTCATGTGTGAACATTTCCGCAAAGTCACCGACAGTTTCAGCCGGTCTGTCACTGCTGCAGCAATGCTTGAAATTGCCAGCTCACCGGCTGTTGTGCGATGTGAGCATGCGCTGGAACTCCCCATTCCACATGTTGGCCAGGCTTTGTGAGCAGCTTTGTGGAATAACTAACGCTATTGGAATAACTAATTGCACTGGTGTGATATACCTGTTGCCCCCCCCCCCCAAAAAAAAACAAACAAACGGGATTGAGGGTTGTGGTATACTTATAATATACCTTCTAACATAGAAAGTATATTATAGTGCATTTGTATTGTGCAGCAGTTGTGTGCGGTTCTGCTGAGATACTGCAGCTAGATAGAGGGACAAACACTATTCGAATAACTAATTACAACTGGTGTGATATATCTGTTGCCTCAAAAAAAACTGGGTCCATTCACACGTCCGCATTTTTATATCCGGGATTGCGATCCGTTTTTTGTGGATCCGTTGTTCCGCAAAAATGTTTCCGTATGTGATCCGTTTTTGCGGATCCGCAAAAATGGATAACATGATGTAAATTTAAAATGCTAAAAAAGTTGTAATATAACTATATAATATAACTATAACAACGGATCCGCAAAAACGGGTGACATACGGATAGCATCCGTGTGACATCTGTTTTTTTTGCGGAACCATAGAAATCAATGAGACAACGGGGCGCATTTAACTGACTAGAATAGGACCTGATCTATTTTTATGCGGAGCATCGGAACGGGCATACGGAAGCGGACAGCACACGGTGTGCTGTCCGCTTTTTTTGCGGATCCATTGAAATGAATGGTTCCGCATCCAATCCGCAAAAAAAAACGGATCGGATGCGGTTAAAAAATGCGGACGTGTGAATGGACCCTTATGGGTGTGATATACCTGCCTCCACAAAATACTGATTAGGGGTTTGATATAGATGCTTCCGCAAAATACTCATTGAGGGGTGTGATGCACCAGCGTCCACCAAATGTTGATTAAGGGGTTTGATATACCAGCTTCCAGCAAATACTCATTAAGGGGTTCTATATACCTGTTTCCACAAAATACTGATAGAGGGGATTGATATACCGGCTTCCACCAAAATTAATTGAGGCCTGCGATACACCGGCTTCCACCAAATATTGATTAAGGGGTTTGATTTACCGGCTTCCAGCAAATACTCATTAATTGAGATGGCCTTGCGGTTCGCCCGGCGGTCGTTTCGCTGCGAACTTTGCGAACATATGGCGATATTCGCGCCCGCCATATTCTTTTATATTTTGAAGAACTTTGACCCATGATACATGCATCAGATGGTAGAGGACAGCCAATTGAAAAGTTTCAGCACATGGACTTATAAATAAACCTGATCTGGGCGTCATTTTATATTCAGTATTTTGCCAGTGTAGGGAGAGGTTGCTGTATGGAGCAGGACTGTTAGGGACACAAATCGCTAGCTAATAGGGCCACAAAAGTCCTTTTAAGTACTGGTATAGGTGTGCTATCGATAGGTGTGACATACTAAGGGGTGTAATATACTTATAATATACTTTCTAACATAGAAAGTATATTATAGTGCAATTGTATTATGCAGCAGTTGTGTGCGGTTTTGCTGCGTCACCGCATCTACACAGAGTGACAAACACTATTTGAAGAAATCATTTCTACTGGTGTGATTTACCAGTTGCCCCCCCAAAAAACTGATTGAAGCAGGGGTGTTATATACCAATAATATACTTTATATATAGTGCATTTAGGTAGTGCAGCATTTGTACACGGTTTTGCTGCATCACTGCATGTACACAGAGTGACAAACACTATTTGACGAAATAATTTCTACTGGTGTGATTTACCAGTTGCCCCCCCAAAAAACTGATTGAGGCAGGGGTGTAATATACCTTCTTCCACAAATACTGCTCTACTATAGGGACTTTTGTCACAGGGTCATTTTGAATATGACAGGCATAGGAAGAGGCAGGCCATTCCGCAGGGGTGGTAGGGGTCGGCCAGGTGCACCAGGCCGGAGCCTAAGTGGGAAGTTGCAGAAGGTGCGTGCGATTACGTCAAAGGACGCACCAGACTTGGTTGAGTGGATCACTCAGCCTTCCGCTTCTGCACCCTCCTCATCCTCTGTATCTGCACCCTCTTCACTCTCTGTTGTATCCCCCCCCAAAGACACCACCACCACCACCATATCCCCTCGGCTCGAGTCAGAGGAATTGTTTTCCCATAGATTCCAAGACCTTACTGATGTGCAGCTATTCTTGGCATCAGATCAGGAAGAGGAGGTATCAACGGTCGCCACCCAGCAGTCTGACGACAGTACCCAGATCAGCCCAAGGACGGTGGTCCCCGCTGTTGCTGCCTACTCTGAGATCTCTAATGTCAGTGGTGGTGAAGGTAACAAATCCGATGATGATGTGTCGATGGATGTCATGTGAGTGCCCACAAGAGAGGAACAGGAGAGGAGTTCAGAGGGAGATACGGAGCAGCAGATAGGGAGGAGAAGCAGGCAGAACTCGCAGTGCACAGGAGCCAAAAAGCAGACTACTAATGTATCTGAAACAAAACATCCACCATGCACGGTCACATCTGGCGCTCCCAAGACGCCGGCACATGGCTCCGCATTGTGGGCTTTTTTTAATGTGTCCGTTGCTGACAATAGTGTTGCCATCTGCAGCCTGTGCATAAGTCGCGGTAAGTCCAACACTCACCTAGGGACGACCGCCTTAAGAAGGCACCTGGCCTCCCATCACCAAGCCCAGTGGGAGCAACACTGTCAGAACCCAAAAAGCCACACTCCCGGCGCTCACCATCCTGCCTCTTCTCCTTCTACTCTCTCCTCCCAGTTATCCTCCACTAAACCTTCCACCGTGCCGTCGTCGCGTTCATCTGGCACGAGGCAGGCTTCCTTGCCCCAAATGTTCGAGCGAAAAAAGATGATGTCGGATAACCCTCTTGGCCAACGGCTGACAGCTGGCTTGTCAGAACTACTAGCCCGCCAACTACTGCCATATAAACTGGTGGACTCGGAGGCCTTTAGAAAATTTGTGGCCATTAGGACACCGCAATGGAAGGTCGTTCAGAAGGAAATAATTCTCCCAGAAGGGCATCCCAGAGCTATATGGCCACGTTCAGCAGCAAGTGAATGTATCTCTGGCACACAGTGTCTGTTCCAAGATACATCTGACAACAGTCACAGACACGTGGTCTAACAAACACGGGCAGGGAAGGTACATAACTTTTACTGCCCAATGGGTAAAGCTACTGACGGCAGTCTAGCATGCAACCCGTGGCACCCATGTTGATTTGGTGTTACCGCCACGGATTACATGCAGGCCTGCCTCTTCTTCTCCTCCTCCTACTCCATCCTCCCTCTTCTTCTCGGCTGACTCCTCCTTTTCTGCTGCTATTATCTCTTCCGCTGCGCCCCCACCCCCAAGATCCCCAGAACCTATTTGACGTGCCAGATGAGAAGTTGCCATGCTGTGCTGCGTCTGTTGTGCCTGGAAGCTAAGAGCCACACCGGTCCTGCACTCCTTTCAGCTTTGCGGTCACAGGCAGATCAGTGGCTAACCCCGCTCAATCTGACAGTTGGTAAAGTGGTGTGCGATAACGGTGTCAATATGCTGAGCGCGCTGAAACAGGGCAGAATGACACATGTGCCATGCATGGCACATGTCCTGAACTTAGTGGTGAAGCGATTTGTTGCCAAATACCCCGGGGTCCAGGACGTCTTGCGGCAGGCCAGGAAAATCTCTGGCCATTTTAGAAGATCTTACACAGCCATGGCTCGCATTGCTGACATTCAGCGGCAACACCACCTGCCCGTCAGACTTCTGATTTGTGACTGCCCGACGCAATGGAACTCCACCTTGTATATGCTTGATAGGCTGCTCCAGCAGAAACGTGCAGTTAATAACTACCTGTACAAACTCTGCTGCAGGACAGGTTCTGGGGAGCTTGTTTTTTTTTTCACTGAGCCATTGGCTGCTCATGCGCGACGCATGCAGACTTCTGCGGCCATTTGATGAGATCACCAAACTGGTCAGTCGCAGCCAGTGCACCATCAGTGACATCATGCCTTACGCCTTCTGTCTGGAGCATGCATTGCGTCGTGTCATTGATCAAGCCGTCGAGGAGCAGGAGCAGGAAGATGAGGAAGTCGCAATGCTGGATGAATTCCCGGGGGGGTTACTCCATCTGAGACAAGTCAACAACAGGAGTCTGAAGTGGAGTCAGAGGAGGATGGTGCTGGGGCGGAGGAGGAGCAAGAAGAGCATAAACGTTTCTGGGATCCCTGGTGTTGTCCGTGGATAGGGGGAGGAGAACGAGGACGACATTATCCTGGATGATGAGCAGGAGCCAGGCCACTCCACTGCTTCCAGTTTAGTGTAAATGGGGGCCTTCATGCTCCAGTGTTTGAAGAGGGACCCCCGTATAAAAAGCATAAAGGGCAAGGACCAGTACTGGGTGGCAACGTACTTAGACCCCCGGTACAAACACAAAATGGCAGAAATGTTACCACCATCACAGAGGGCTGTCAGAATGCAGCACTTCCAGGCCTTGCTTCGAGAAATGCTGCATTCTGCTTTTGCGGGCGCTGGCAGAGGAATTTCCACTCAGAGGAACAGTTGCGGGAACCAATCCAACAGCGCATGAAAGAAGAGGGCAGTTTGAACATGTGTTGGTCATCCAACCATCATTCTTGCAGCCAACCCATCAACAGCTCTCCTCCGGATCCAGCCTCGGGGAACGCCTAGACCGACAGGTGTCCAACTACATCGTGTTAACAGTCGATGTGGATGCTCTGAGAAGCGATGAACCCCTGGACTACTGGATGTGCAAGCTTGACCTGTGGCCAGAGTTGGCACAATTTGCCATGGAACTGTTGGCTTGCCCCTTGTCCAGTGTCCTGTCCGAAAGGATGTTCAGCGCAGCAGGGGCGACTGTGACCGATAAGCGCACTCGCCTAGCTCATGACAGTGTGGACTACCTCACATTTATAAAAATGAATGAGGCATAAATCTCAGAGGAATTCAACACATGTGACAAGTCGACCATTTTTGATTGAAATTCCTCATGACAGCCCACAAATATCCGCCACCACCCAGAATAAATCATGGTCCCTGTCTTAGGTAAATACAGTGGCATAAAAGGCCGTTTATGTCCGTTGAATGCTTACATTTTGTGGCCTGTACTGGCCGACAGTTACTTATTTATCCTGTGACCGCCTAATGTACCTTCAGCCACAGAATCCAAAGTTCTTTGCTGTCAGATGAACGCCTATTGGCTAATTTTTGGGGCCTGTACTGGCCTACAGTTACATATTTTTCCTGTGACCGCCTAATGTACCTCCAGCCACAGAATCCAAAGTTCTTTGCTGTCAGATGAATGCCTATTGGCTAATTTTTTGGACCTGTACTGGCCGACAGTAACATATTTATCCTGTGACCGCCTAATGTACCTCCAGATACAGAATCCCAAATTCTTTGCTGTCAGGTGAATGCCTATTGGCTAAATTTTGGGGCCTCTACTGGCCGACAGTTACATATTTATCCTGTGACCGCCTAATGTACCTCCAGATACAGAATCCCAAATTCTTTGCTGTCAGGTGAATGCCTATTGGCTAATTTTTGGGGCCTGTACTGGCCGACAGTTACATATTTATCCTGTGACCGCCTAATGTACCTCCAGATACAGAATCTCACATTCTTTGCTGTCAGGTGAATGTCTATTGGCTAATTTTTGGGGCCTGTACTGGCCGACAGTTAAATTTTTATCCTGTGACCGCCTAAAATCCCTCCAGCCACAGAATCCTACAAAGTTGTGTGCTGTCAGGTGAATGCCGATTGGCTAAGTTTTGGGGCCTGTACTGGAGTGGCAAGTTCTCACAACAAGTTGTGTGTACCCCAAAAAAATAAATCACATCATTAGGGATTTTCGAATGGCGCTTTTTTTAAACACTCGATCTGCATATACAGCGATTGTTATAACATACATGTGAAATGTAATCAAATACACTGCTTTAATGTCAAATTACTTACAGTGATCAGAAATTGTTCCTCAACGTCGCGAAAATTGTTGCCAACCATCTTTTCTGATTGCATCCAACTTCAGTCTGGTGGAAATCCAGTTGCTGTAGTAGGCCACGCACATTTAGCGCATGCGCATAGGCGAAAATTACATTGCCGATATTTCGCATTGAAAAAAATTATGAATGGAGATCGCAAATTTGAATAATACATCTGGTATGTCACTGTCCATGTTGTGGGACTATTTTTGCACTTCTAGTAAGTATTTGGTGGCTGCAAATATGACCTGAAGGTATTCCAGGTTCGCCTGCCTTTAAAGTGAAGGGCCCGCTGCGAACTTGTGGTTCGCGAACATTTGATCACGATCGCGTTCACGAACCGTCCCGGCCGATGTTCGTCCACCACTACTCATTAATGGGTTCTATATACCTGTTTCCATAAAATGCTGGTGAAGGGGATTGATATACCAGCTTCCACCAAATATTGATTGAGGCCTATGATACACCAGCTTCCACCAAATATTAATTAAGGGGTTTGATATACCAGCTTCCAGCAAATGCTCATTAATGGGTTCTATATACCTGTTTCCACAAAATACTGATAGAGGGGATTGATATACCCCCTTTCACCAAATATTGATTGAGGCCTATGATACACCAGCTTCCACCAAATACTGAATAAGGGTTTTGATATACCGGCTTCCAGCAAATACTCATTAAGGGGTTCTTATATACCTGTTTCCACAAAATAGTGATAGAGGGGATTGATATACCGTCTTCCACCAAATATTGATTGAGGCCGGCGATACACCAGCTTCCACCAAATATTGATTAAGGGCAGGGGTGGGATTAAAATTTTTAAGAACTGGTTCCCTACTCAACGGCAAATAAGAAGCGTCACGACACATGTTTACATATGCATACACCATATATATGCAACACACATACACATAAATACCCCATGTATACACTACACTCACATACCACAAAACTTTTAAAAAGCCTAAGCTAAACTATCAATGTTGAAGTTTTTTTTCCAGCGCTGGCCCACACCTCTAACTCCTCCCAATGTCTATCTGTACATGTCCCAACCCTGCTTAGTCTCCATTGTGCCCCCCACACAGTAGTTATGCCAGATCTGGGATGGTTGGGAGGTATGCATACATAAACAGACTATATAGACACTACACTCACATAATCACATATACAATATACACCATACAGTATATAAATGACCCCTAGGCTACACTTACAGTAGATTTACCTACACCGTATACATTTTATACACATTCGTACCTAGCACTAAAGACATATTTGCATACATATTATATTTTGTGCTATCCAGAAGCACCACATACCTCTTATATCAAGTGACTTCTCCTCTGATGCAGACCTTCTCTTTCTTCATCTTCTCCTTTGAGAGCAGACCGCCATGATGATTTTTCACCCATCTCTTGTCTCTGCAGTTTGACAAAAGACATCTTAGGTTCCTACTTTTCCATCATCCTCATACCTTCTTAACAACTCACCTGCCACCTTCAATTATAATAATAATAATGTGCACTAGCTCAAAAATGCTCCCGTTCTGTTTGCCAGTACAAAAAATTCCCTCAGTGCCCCCAGTTGAGCTAATGTCCCCATAGTGCCCCTATAATGTGTGCAAGTAAAAAACACCCCTATATAATGCGCCTGGTAAATGCTCACATAGTGCTCCTCTCCTTTTCCCCATAGTGCCCCCATAATGTGCCAGTATAAGATTCCCCCATAGTGTCCCCCAGAATGTGCTAGTATAAATGCCCCTTCTTAGTGCCCCCATAGTGTGCCTATATAATATACCCGATAGTGTTCTTCCTCCCCTCCAACCCTACAGTGTCCCCATAATGTGCCAGTATAAGATGCCCCCATAGTGTTCCCTATGTGCTAGCAATGCCCCCAGTAGATGGCCCCCATGTGCCAGCAATACCCCTAGTAGATGCCCCCATAGTGTCCACATGTGCCAGCAATGTCCCCAGTAGATGCCCCCATAGTGTCCACATGTGCCAGCAATGTCCCCAGTAGATGCCCCCCATAGTGTCCCCAATGATGTGCCAGTAGATTCCCCCATAGTGTCCCCATGTGCCAGCAATGTCCCCAGTAGATGCCCTCATAGTGTCCCCATGTGCCAGCAATGCCCCCAGTAGATGCCCCCCATGGTGTCCCCCATGTGCCAGCAATGCCCCCAGTAGATGCCCCCATAGTGTCCCCTTTGTGCCAGCCATGCCCCCAGTAGATGCTTCCTCATGCCTCATGCCAGCAGCCTATCAGAGGAACAGGGAAGGGAGACGCCTCTCCCTTGCCCTGCTGCAGTGTTCATCTGCATCGCTGTCTTGAAGACGGTGATACAGATGAATGTAGGGAGATGAGCAGGGGTCAAGTCTTGGGAAAAAAAGTGTGGGAACAAGATCCACTGCCAAAATATAAAAAAAAATATATATATTTCGCAGAAAATTCAATGCAACATAAAACCTAAACAAACACTGGAATTTGTGCTATATGTCTGTTCAGACATAATTAGTCTCTTTCATATTATAAGCTCCCCTTATATATAATTTACTTACAGTTCTGAAGACTCAGGGGAGCTGGGTGGCTTAGCCTCAGGGGTGCTGGCTGGCTTGGCCTCGGGTGCTGGCTGGCTTGGCCTCAGGGGTGCTGGCTGGCTTGGCCTCAGGGGTGCTGGGTGGCTTGGTCCCAGGGGTGCTGGATGGCTTGGCCTCAGGGGTGCTGGGTGGCTTGGCCGGGCAGAAGGAGTGTGGGAGACTGAGCCTTTTTTCTCCAAGCTGCTCCGGAAAAAAATATTTTTCATTATACCTCAGGTCAGGTCACCAATCAGACCCCCAATGTTAATCAGACCTCAGCTAACAGCCCCAATAAGATCCCCAATGTTAATAAGACCCCAATAAGACCTCAGATAACACCTCAGCTCAGACCACAATATGAATGACCCCCAATCAGACCTCAGATAAGAGCCGCATACCTCATAGCAGCCCCCAGTAGCCTTATAGCAGCCCCTAGTAGCCTTATAGAAGCCCCCAGTAGCCTTATAGCAGCCCACAGTAGCCTCTCACCAGCCCCCAGTAGCCTCTCACCAGCCCCCAGTGCCTCTCCACCAGCCCCCAGTGCCTCTCCCCCAGCCCCCAGTGCCAGTGTGCCCTCCCCCCCTCCCCGGTAATCATTGGTGGTCAGTGTGCCCTCCCCCCGCCCTTCCCAGTATTAAAAATCATTGGTGGGCAGTGCGCCCCCCCCCATCATTGTTTGCAGCGGCAGTTCCGCTCGGAGTCCCAGCAGTGTAATGCTGGGGCTCCGATCGGTTACCATGGCAGCCAGAACGCTACTGAAGTCCTGGCTGCCATGGTCAGTAACTCTGCCGCAGCATACTTACATGCGCTGTGGCCGCCTGGCCCTCCTTCTTCTTGGAACTCACAGTCTGTGCGGCGCATTGCTTATGCTTATAGCAATGCGCCGCACAGACCTGTGAGTTACAAGAAGGAGCAACTGGGCGGCCACAGCGCATGTAAGTATGCTGCTGCAGAGTAACTGACCATGGCAGCCAGGACTTCAGTAGCATCCTGGCTGTCATGGTAACCAATCGGAGCCCCAGCATTACACTGCTGGGACTCCGATCGGAACTGCCGCTGCCACCAATGATGGGGGGAAGGGGGGCCAGGGGCGCACTTCCCACCAATGATTTTTAAAACTGGGAAGGGCGGGAAGAGGGTGCAAGTCTACCCACCAATGATGTAGCATTCGGGCGTCCCCATCACCATGGGAATGCCTCGGATTTAAAATATACCATCGGATCGGAGTTTTCTTCAATCCGATGGTATATTTTAACTTCAAGCGCGTTACCTACAGGGGACCAGGAAGCGGTGAGTACAAAGCCTTCACCGCTCTCTGGTCCTTTTGCCCTGAAAGGGAACGGCGTTGTCACGGCCTATGGTGTGTGCTGTGACACTGTTGCTACACTTGCGGTTTCCCGCGGCAACGTGTTGCTGTGTGTGCATGCGGTGGCAGTATCTCGGCCTTCTGGGTGATTGCTGTGACATGTGTAGCTTTCCATGCTTGTGTGTGCACTTCCCCTTTAAGTGGCTTCCTCCCCATGTCTGGTGTTGGAAGGGTTAACTCCCCTTCCTAGTGTTTTAACACTGGGTTTATGTGTGTGTGGGTGTTGGTGTGGCTGCTTGGGCTATTTAGATGCCTGAAGCTGGGGGGTACTCCAGCCATGGTGTATGCTGGAGTTATCTTCCTGGCATATTCCATCTGTCCAGTGAGGGCCACCCTTGTGGTCATAGAAGATGTTAAGTAGATGTTCTTGTGGTGTCTCACGTTATTGCAGCTATGGTGTCCTGGGTTCCTGTGTGGTTTGTGGTGTGTGCTGTGTCCTTTTATGTTGGTGTGGACATCAGCACTTGTGCACGGGTTCCAGTCAGTGTGTCTGTGGCAGGTAAGTGTGTTATGGGTGTCGCTTACCTGCCATCTCTATAGCTGTATGTGTTCCCCTTTCCTTGCAGCTAGGCCTTTAGAGACTCCTGTTCCTCTGTGTTGTGGAGGAACAGGTCATCTTTACCCTGCTCCTAGTCCAGGGATTTCTTGAGGGTTAGTAGGGCCCTGAGGTTCCGGAGTATGAGCCCTCCTACCATCTGGGTTGGCTCATACGGTTAGGAGCTAGGGAGAGGATTAGGGATGCAATAGGAGGTGACCTGCTCCCGGCGTCCTGGCCTAGCAGCTACCCTTTATCCCTTTGATACCGCATGGTGGGGGGTTTCCCCCAGTCCCCGCCGTGACAGGCGTTCCTGCTATGAAAAAAGTGCAGGAACGCCGTTCCCGCAGGACTCGAGCCCTGGAGATGAGCGCTCCCACAATGCAAGCGCTTATCTCCCGCCGCACCGGATCGAGATTCAGCCGGTTCTCCGATCCAGCTGTAATTTTAACAACCGGATCTGTCGAACCGGAGCGAACCAGCTGAATCCCATGCCTGATTAAGGGGTTTGATATACCAGCTTCCACTAAATACTCATTAATGGGTTCTATATACCTGTTTCCACAAAATAATGATAGAGGGGATTGATATACCGGCTTCCACCAAATATTGATTAAGGGGTTTGTTTTGCCAGCTTCCAGCAAATTCTCATTAATGGGTTCTATATACCTGATTCCACAAAATACTGATAGAGGAGATGATATACCAGCTTCCACAAAATATTGATTGAGGCCTGCAATATACCTGTTTCCACAAATACTGCTCTTCTATAGGGACTTTGTCACAGGGTCATTTTGAAAATGATAGGCAGAGGAAGAGGCAGGCCATTCCGCAAGGGTGGTAGGGGTCGGGCAGATGCACCAGGCCGGAGTCTAAGTGGGAATTTGGAGAAGTTGTGCGCGATTACGTCAAAGGACGCACCAGAGTTGGTTGAGTGGCTCACTCAGCCTTCCGCTTCTGCACCCTCCTCATCCTCTGTATCTGCACCCTCCTTTCTCTCTGCTGTGTGCACCCCCAAAGACACCACCAGCACCACCACCACCATAGCCCCTCCACTCGAGTCAGAGGAATTATTTTCCCATCCATTCCCAGACCTTCCCGATGCACAGCCATTCTTTGCATCGGATCAGGAAGAGGAGGCAGCAACGTCCGCCACCCAGCGGTCTGACGAGAGTACCCAGATTAGCCCAAAGGCAGAGGTCCCAGCTGTTGCTGCCTACTCCGAGATCTCTAATATCAGTGGTGGTGAAGGTGACGATGATGACGTAGCGATGGATGTCACGCGGGTGCTCACAAGACAGGAAGAGGAGGGGAGTTCAGAGGGAGAGACAGAGCAGCAGAAAGGGGGTAGAAGGAGGAGAAACAGGCAGAATTCGCAGTGCACAGGAGGCAAAAAGTAGACTGCAAATATATCTGGAGCGAGCCATCCACCATGCACTGTCACATCTGGCGCTACCAGGATGCCGGCACATGGCTCCGCAGTGTTGCCTTTTTTACTGTGTCAACTGCTGACAATAGTGTTGCCAAATAGCAGTCTGTGCTGTCAACGCATAAGTCGCGGTCAGCCACAACACTCACCTAGGGACGACCGCCCATCACCGAGCCCAGTGGGAGCAACACCTTAAGAACCCACAAAGCCACACTCCCGGCGCTCCCCGTCCTGCCTCTTCTCTTTCTACGCTCTCCTCCCATGTGTCCTCCACTACACCTTCCCCGTGCTGTCGTCGCGTTCATCTGGCAGAAGGCAGGCTTCCGTGGTCCAAATGTTCGAACGTAAAAAGTTGATGACGCCGGATAACCTTCTTGCCCAATGACTGACCGCTGGCTTGTTGGAACTGCTAGCCCGCCAACTACTGCCATAAAAACTGGTGGACTCGGAGGCCTTTAGAAAATTTGTGGCCATTGGCACACTGCAATGGAAGGTCCCCGGAAGGAAATATTTCTCCCAGAAGGGCATCCCAGAGCTATATGGCCACGTTCAGCGGCAACTGAATGTATCTCTGGCACACAGTGTCGGTGAAAAGATACATCTGACCACAGACACGTGGTCTAGCAAACACGGGCAGGGAAGGTACATAACTTTTACTGCCCAGTGGGTGAGCCTTCTGACGGTTGTCAAGCATGCAACCCGTAGCACCAATGTGGATTTGGTGTTACCGCCACGGATTGCATGCAGGTCTGCCTCTTCTTCTCCTCATCCTACTCCATCTTCTGTCTCCTCCTCGGCTGACTCCTCCATTTCCACTGCTACTGCCTCTTCCGCTGCACCCCCCCAGCTCCCCAGAACCTATTCGACTTGCCAGGTGAAACGTTGCCATGCTGTGCTGTGGCTGTTGTGCCTGGAAGCCAAGAGTCAAACCAGTCCTGCACTGCTTTCAGCTCTGCGGTCACAGGCCGATTAGTGGCTAATAGTGTTGAGCACAAATTTTCGAAGCACAAATTTTAATCGTGAATATCGCCACTTTGAGAATTCGCAAATATTTATTATATAGTGCTATATATTTGTATTTGTGAATAGTGTTGATCGCGAATATTCTAATCGCTAATTTTTATCGCAAATACATTACATTGCAGATTTTTGCAATCAAGTAAATAATGACTGGAGATCACGAATTCTCGAATTTGCAAATTTTTGCCAAATATTCACGAAATATCGCAAAATTGAATATGGTCTATGCCGCTTATCACTACTGGCTAACCCCGCTCAATTTGACAGTTGGTAAAGTGGTGTGCGACAACAGTGCCAATCTGCTGAGCGCGCTGAAACAGGGCAAAATGACACACTTGCCGTGCATGGCACACATCCTGAACTTAGTCGTGCAGCGATTTGTTGCCAAATACCCCGGGGTCCAGGATGTCTTGCAGCAGGCCAGGCAAATCTTTGCCCATTTTAGAAGATCTTACATGGCCATGGCTCGCCTTGCTGACGTTCAGCGCGCGACACCACCTGCCTGTCAGATGTCTGATTTGTGACAGCCCGACAGGCTGGAACTCCACCTTGTATATGTTTGATAGGCAACTCCAGTAGAAACGTGCCGTTAACGACTACCTGTACAAACTCTGCAGCAGGACAGGTTCTGGGGAGCTTGGTTTCTTTTCACCGCACCAGTGGCTGCTCATGAGCGACGCATGCAGACTTCTGCGGCCATTTGATGAGATCACCAAACTGGTCAGTCTCAGCCAGGGCACCATCATTGACATCGTCCCTTACGCCTTCTTTCTGGAGCGTGCATTGTGTTGTGTCATTGATCAAGGTGTTGAGGAGCAGGAGCTGGAAGATCAGGAAGTCGCAATGCTGAATGAATTCCCAGGGAGGGGGGGCTACTCCATCTGAGACAAGTCAGCAGGAGTCAGAGGAGGATGTGCCTGAGGGGAGGAGGAGGAGGAGCAAGAAGAGCAGGCTTTAAACTTTTCGGGGATGCCTGGTGTTGTCCGTGGATGGGGGGGGGGAGACCGAGGATGACGTTCTTCTGGGCGATGAGCGGGAGCCAGGCCGCTCCATCGCTTCCAATTTAGTGCAAATGGGGGCCTTCATGCTCCAGTTTTTGAAAAGGGACCCCCGTTTAAAAAGCATAAAGGGCAAGGACCATTACTGGGTGGCAACGTACTTAGACCCCCGGTACAAACACTAAATGGCGGAAATGTTACCAGCATCGCTGAGGGCTGTCAGAATGCAGCATTTCTAGGCCTTACCTTGAGAGATGCTGCATTCTGCTGTTGCGGGCACTGGCAGAGGAATTTCCACCCGCAGAGAAACAGTTGCGGGTACCAATCCTAACGTGTATGCAAGAAGAGGGCGGTTTGAAGATGTGTTGGTCACTTCGGATATAAGATCATTCTTGCAGCCAACCCAACGACAGCCGCCCTCTGGATCCAGCCTCAGGGAATGCCTAGACCGACAGGTGTCAGACTACATTGGGTTAACGGCCGATGTGGACGCTCTGAGAAATGAGGAACCCCTTGACTACTGGGCGTGCAGGCTTGACCTGAGGCCATAGCTGGCACAATTTGCCATGGAACTCTTGGCTTGCCCCTCGTTGAGTGTCCTGTCTGAAAGGACGTTCAGCACAGCAGGAGGATCATGACCGATAAGCGCACTCGCCTAGCTCACGACAGTGTGGACTGCTTCACATTTCTAAAAATGAATGGACCTGTGACGATCATGTTTAATAAAATTTCCTCATGCCAGCCCACACATATCCGCCACCACCCAGAACAAAGAATGTAAATACAGCGGCATAAAATTCCTTTTCTGTCCGGTGAACGCCTAATGTTTGGGCCCTGTACACCACTGGCCTGCAGTAAAATTGGTATCCGATGACCGTCTTATATACCTCCAGCCACATAATCACTTGATCTTTTCTGTACGGTGAATGCCTAATTGTTAGGGCCTCGGATGAATTCAACACCTGTGACGACCACGTGTTATCAAATCTCACCTATTATCATTTGGGGTTTATTCAAGAGGGGGGATTTTGTTAGCCATGTTTTAATCAAATTTTATATTTTTAGTTCTTTTAAACATATGTATTTGACATGTATTTGTACTGGCCTACAGTAAAATTGTTATCCAATGACCGTCTAATATACCTCCAGCCACATAATCATTTGATCTTTTCTGTACGATGAATGCATAATTTTTGGGGCATATGATCTAACTGGCCAACAGTAAAATTGTTATACAGTGACCTCCTAATGTACCTCCAGCCACATTATCACTTGTTCTTTTCTGTACAGTAAATGCCTAATGTTTGGGCCCTGTACTCCACTGGCCTGCATTAAAGTTGTTATCCAATGACCATCTAATATACCTCCAGCCACATAATCACTTGATGTTTTCTGTCCAGTGAATGCCTAATATTTGGGGCCTGTACTCTACTAACCTGCAGTAAAATTGATATCCATTGACCGTCTAATATACCTCCAGCTACATAATTACAAGATCTTTTCTGTACAATGAATGCATAATTTTTGGGGCCTATAATCTAACTGGCCAACAGTAAAATTGTTATGCGGTGACCGCCTAATGTACCTCCAGCCATATAATCACTTGATCTTTTCTGTACGATGAATTCATAATTTTTGGGGCATATAATCTAACTGGCCAACAGTAAAATTATTATTTCAACTATTATCATTTGGGGTTTATTCAAGAGGGGGGATTTCGTTAGCCATGTTTTTAATCCAATTTTATATTTTTAGTTCTTTTAAACATATGTATTTGACATGTATGTGTACTGGCCTGCAGTAAAATTGATATCCAATGACCGTCTAATATACCTCCAGCCACATAATCACTTGATCTTTTCTGTACGGTCAATGCCTAATGTTTGGGGCCTGTACTCTAGTGGTCTACTGTAAAATTGTTATTCAGTGACCACATAATGTATCTGAAGCCACATAATAACAATTTATTTTATGTCAGGTGAATGCCTAATTTTTAGGGCCCGTACTCCCGTGAGAATTTTCCTTTAAGATGCATAAAATGGCCCATGATTAAAATACATATTTTTTTGTGGGAATTTTTGTCATTGACCCCCCTCTAGTATTTCACTGTTCATGTTGTGGGACTATTTGTGCACTTCTATTAAGTATTTGGTGGCTGCAAATATGACCTGGAGGTTTTTCAGGTTTGCCTGCCATTAAAGTGAATGGGGCCCGCCGCGTACTTGCGATTCGCGAACATTAGATCAGGTTTGCTCGATCGCGTTCGCGAATCGTCCCGGTCCGATGTTCGTCCATCACTACCGAGAATGCTTCAAACTATATACAGTATTTACAATATAATGATACTCTTATAACAAAAATTAATGTACTTATAGTGAGTCAAGTAAAGTACAAAACATAAACATAAGAAAGGAAGGCAAGGAATCCGCCAGTGCCATTGTGGAGGCTATGGGAAATCCAATTACCGGTAAGTAATTATGATCTTTCCCTCACGCCTCCCCAACGGCACTGATAGGTGTCACGGATGTTGTAGGGGAGAACACCAAAGGACAACAAAAAGGAAGGGAAAAGACACTACGCCTCACCGCTAGGGAAGGAAAAGGGTCACCACCTATAAAACCCTGCTCCTGGCCCTAACTCCTATCCGTATGGGCACCTCTCGATGGTAGAGATGCCCATACACAGGAACCTAGAAAACCCTGGTGGCCCTCAGTTGCCCTAATAGTAATGGCAGAGACAACCCGCTCCTTCCCTGGTGAAGGAACCAGCGTCTCGCTGAGGCCTAGTAAACAACAAAGGTGGTGGGAATACAAAACACAACAAGCGGAACACTTAACTTCTGAGGCTGATGGATGATGGACAAACAGGACTTCACCACGAAGCACACTCCAGCTCTTCCAAAAACCAAATGAAGCTATCCAGAGCAAGGAGTGATGGTTAAAGTCAGACTAAATAGGGGGAGGTGAAGGTCACATGATCAACACCTGAACAGGGGGTGTGGACATACCCGCAACACACAGACAAAGTGAAACCAAAAGAGGCTGTCAGATAACTAATGTGCAGATATTCTTTCAGACCTTCTCAAACCTGTCACCAGCGTGACAATAGGATGATTTTCAGAGAAGACAGAACCTAGGGAGGGACCAGACCTGAGAGTACTTTTCATCCAAAAGCTAGATCCTGATTTGCCATGACATCTAACTTATAATGCTTAAATAATTGGGTTTGACCATGTAGCCACCCTGCAGATCTGATGTACACTAGCTGCTCCTTTTTCTGCCCAAGAGCTAGAGATGGCTCTAGTTGAGTGAGCTTTAAAGGGATTCTGTCACCAAGTTTTAGGCTATAGAGATACGGACATGCGCGGCTAGATCGCCGCTAGCATGTCCGCAATATACCGGCCCTATAGGGCTGTGTGCTTTTATTTTCTTTAAAAAAGGATTTTAGAGATATGTAAATTAGTCTTGTAAGGTGGCCAAGGGGTTGTACGAACCTTCCTGGTGCCCAGCCATGCCCGCCTGTGCCGGTATAGTGTTCCTTCCCTGTGCTGGCATCAGCCTCAGGGAAGGAACTGCGCATGCGCGAGCTCGTGCATCGCGAGATTACGGCTATCTATCGTTGACAAAAGGAGGAGATTCGGAGGACATAGGCGGTGCTGGGCTCCTTCACAGGCGGGCGTGGCTGGGCACCAGGAAGGTTCGTACAGCCCCTTGGTCACCTTACAAGACTAATTTACATATCTCTAAAATCCTTTTTTAAAGAAAATAAAAGCACACAGCCCTATAGGGCAGGTATATTGCGGACATGCTAGCGGCGATCTAGCCGTGCATGTCCGCAGCTCTATAACCTAAAACTTGGTGACAGAATCCCTTTAAGTCTTACTGGAGGGGAGACATGTTCTTCCTTATAACAAACAATCATAGCCAACTTAATCCAGTGGGCTATTAATGATTCTGATCCTCCCAGACCTTTATTTCTACCCTGGAACTGGATCAGGAGATGGTCAGATCTCCTAATATCTTTCAAGACTTCTAGGTAAGCCAGCAAACATCTCCGAACATCTGGATGATGAAATTTCTGTTTTTGTCCCGATGATGGCGGGTCACAGACAGATTGCAGAGCTATCTCCTGCTGGCAATGGAACTTTGAAAAAGCCTTTGGAAGGAAGCATGGAGACTGTTTCAAAATAATTCTGTCCTCCAAGACTGTCAAATAAGGCGATTTACAAGAAAAGGCCTGTATCTCCCCAATTTTTCTTGATATAGTGATAGCTTGTTTTTAAGGTCAATCATTTTAAGGGTATACAGTGCCTTGCAAAGGTATTCACCCCCTTGACTTTTTCCGTGTTTTGGTGCCTCACAACCTGGCATTAACATGGATTGTTTGAGGATTTGCATTATTGAATTTACAGGACATGCCCACAACTTTGAAGATGTTTTTTTTTTTATTGTGAAGCAATAGGAACAAATAGGACAAAATAACAGAAAAAGTCAATTTGCAGAACTATTCACCCCCCTAAAGTCAATACTTTGTAGAGCCACCTTTTGCAGGAATTACAGCTCCAAGTCACTTTGGATAAGCTTCTACGAGCTTTCTACATCTTACCACTGGGATTTTTGCAGACTCCTCCTTGAAAAACTGTTCCAGCTCCTTCAAGTCGGATGGTTTGCGTTTGTGAACAACAATCTTTAAGTCTGACCACAGATTTTCTATTGGATTGAGATCTGGGCTTTGACTAGGTCATTCCAACACATTTACATGTTTCCCCTTAAACTACTCAAGTGTTGCTTTAGCAGTGTGTTTGGGGTCATTGTCCTGCTGGAAGGTGAACCTCCATCCTAGCCTCAAATCACGCACAGAGTGGTACAGGTTTTGCTCAAGAATATCCCTGTATCTAGCACCATCCATCTTTCCCTCAACTCTGACCAGTTCCCCAGTCCCGGCTGCTGAAAAACATCTCTTGGTGTTCTTTGGGTGATGTGATGTGTTGGGTTTGTGCCAGACATAGCATTTTCTTTGATGGCTGAAAAGTAAAATTTTAGTCTCATCAGACCAGAGCACCTCGTGCTTCAGACAAAAAAAAATACCTAGTAGCCATTGGCTCCTGAACTGAAAAATTTCTCCAAATCGAAACCGAATAAAAATTTTGGTATTGTGACAACGCTACACCGATCAGATCGGCGTAGGGTTGTTTTGATACCAAAATTTTGATTCGCTTTCGTCACCATAAAAAAGTATTGCGATACTCAATACCACGCAAAAAAATAAATAAAAAAAACACCTAAAAAAGCAGCGTGCATTTCGCATTTTATGAAACGTTCGGCCCATAACAGTCCTATCCTATTTTTTGGGGTGACAAGGTGACTAAAAAATGGCGAATCGCATGGTTTTTATTTATTTATTTCTGTTACAGCGCTCACCACATAGGAGATATTTTTTAATAATTTAATAGTTTGGACTTTTCGGACGCAGCGCTATGTAATATGTTTATTTTTTTATTGTTTATATATTTTATAAGTAAAATTGAGAAAGGGGGGATTTAAACTTAATATTTTAGGGTACTTTCACACTAGCGTTTTTCATTTCCGGCATAGAGTTCCGTCACAGGGGCTCTATACCGGAAAAGAACTGATCAGGCATATCCTCATGCATTCTGAATAGAAAGTAATCCGTTCAGGATGCATCAGGATGTCTTCAGTTCAGTCATTTTGACTGATCAGGCAAAAGATAAAACCGTAGCATGCTATGGTTCTATCTCCAGTGAAAATAAACGGAAGACTTGCCTTAATGCCAGATCCAGCATTTTTCCCCATAGGAATGTATTAGTGCCGGAAAAAAAAATTAACTCACCTCCTCTAATTGATCGCGTTCTTTCTTCAGGACCTGTCAAAGGAACTGTGGTGACATCACTGTGCTCATCACATGGTACATCACATGATCCATCACCATGGTAATGGACCATGTGATGAGCTCAGTGCTGTCACCACAGGTCTTTTGACAGGTCCTGAAGAAAGAACAGGAGACCGGCAGCTACGCGATCAATTGGAGGAGGTGAGTTAATTTGTTTTTGTTTTTTTTTAACCCTCAATTGGCACTGCGCACCAATGTTTATTATAGTGGGGGGGGGGCACACTGCGCCACCAATGTTTATTATAGTGGGGGAGGGGGGCGCACTGTGCACCAATGTTTATTATACTAAGGGGGGGCGCATTGCGCCACCAATGTTTATATGTTTATTATACTGGGGAGGGGGCGCACTGCGCCACCAATGTTTATATGTTTATTATACTGGGGAGGGGGGCGCACTGCGCCACCAATGTATATTATAGTGGGGAGGGCGCACTGTGCACCAATGTTTATTATACTGAGGGGGGGGGCGCACTGCGCCACCAATGTTTATATGTTTATAATACTGGGGTGGGGGGCGCACTGCGCCACCAATGTTTATTATAGTGGGGGGGGCGCACTGCACACCAATGTTTATTATACTGAGGGGGGGCGCACTGCGCCACCAATGTTTATTGTTTATTATACTGGGGAGGGGGCGCACTGCGCCACCAATGTTTATATGTTTATTATACTGGGGAGGGGGGGGGCGCACTGTGCCACCAATGTTTATATGTTTATTATACCGGGGTGTTGGGGTGGGGGGGGTGCACTGCGCCACCAATGAAGATAACTGACCTGTTAATACAAATACAGGAGGCGGGTGCCGGAATCAAATAGCTGGCACCCCGACCTCTGACAGGGAGCTGCAATCAGCTGCAGTTAACCCCTCAGGTGCGGTACCTGAGGGGTTAACTGTCGCGGATCGCAGCTCCCTGTCATAGAGGTCGGGTGCCGGCTATTTGATTCCGGCACCCGCCTCCTGGATTTGTATTAACAGGTCAGTTATCTTCATTGGTGGCGCAGTGGCCACAGCCCCTCCCCTTCTCCTCCCGTCTCTCTCCTTATTGGCAGCAGCGGCAGCAGCACAGGGGGGAGGGAGAGACTCCTCCTCCACTGCACTGCTGAGAAGAACATGGGCGGCGGGGAAGAGAACTATCATCTCCTGTGCCCCGCCGCTGTATTCAACTTCAGAGCTGCGGCAACGGGTCTAGTCGCAAATGGCGACAAGACTAAAAAGTCTTGTCGCCATTTGTAAATTCTAAGTCTCATTGGCGACCATTTTGGTCGCCATCTGGAGCCCTGACCTTCCTCCATACATTTTGGGAGTCTCCCACATGCCTTTTCGCAAACTCACAACGTGCCTTTTTGTTTTTTGCTGAAAGTAATGGCTTTCTTCTGGCCACTCTGCCATAAAGCCCAACTCTATGGAGCGTACGGCTTATTGTCGTCCTATGTACAGATACTCCAGCCTCTACTGTGGACCTCTGCAGCTCTTCAAGAGTTACCTTAGGTCTCTGTGCTGCCTCTCTGATTAATGCCCTCCTTGCCTGGTCCGTGAGTTTTGGTGGGCAGCCGTCTCTTGGCAGGTTTGCTGTTGGGCCATCTTCTTTCCATTTGGTTATGATAGATTTGATGGTGCTCCTGGGGATCATCAAAGATTTGGATATTTTTTTATAACCTAACACTGAGTTCCACTTCTCAACAACATTGTCCCTTACTTGTTTGGAGAGTTCCTTGGTCTTCATGGCAGTGTTTGGTTAGTGATGCCTCTTGTTTAGGTGTTGCAGACTCTGGGGCCTTTTAAAATAGGGGTGTATATGTAATGACAGATCATGTGACACTTAGATTGCACACAGGTGGACATCATTTCACTAATTATGTGACTTCTGAAGGTAATTGGTTGCACCAAAACTTTTTATGGGCTTTCTAACTAAGGGGGTGAATGCATACGCACATGCCAATTTTCTGTTTTCTATTTCTAAAAAATAGTTTTATTTACATATTTTTCTCATTTTACTTCGCCAACTTAGACTATTGTGTTCTTATCCATCACATAAAATTCAGATTAACAAAACATTAAGGCAGTAATGTACCAAAATACCAAAAAGTCAAGGGGGGGAGTGAATACTTTTGCAAGGCACTGTATGTACAAATACAATCAATACTTTGTCCCAGAGGTTAAGGACTGACTACTATTCCAGTACAAGTATCAGAACTGGATTAAGTAACAAGCCACATGCAATCACATGATCAAGTCATATTTTTAGTTCCTATTGACTGACAGCAAAAAAAGAATCTTAGAACTTAACAAATTGATAAAGAAAATATATTGAAAATTGAAGAACTTTTCTTACAAGAAAAACTAACACGATTTGCTTACACCTGAATATTTGCTACACAAATGAATTTCTCCATCATCTATCAATGGTTTCAGTTGTACAAGTTGATTTCTTCTGCAAAGGAAATAGTGGGCTTGATGTCGCCTAGTAATCCTGTGATGATACTAACGTGTTATATTTTGCTTGCAGTGTCCTCGGAATGACTCTCAAATGACTAAAGAGTTTTTCAAATTTAATTCTTCAAAAGCAAGAAGCAAAACATACATTAATTTGAGAGAAGTGTCCGACAGATTCAAGCTCCCCCCTGGGGATTACATGATTGTACCTACCACTTTTGAACCTCACCAAGAAGCTGACTTTTGTTTGAGAGTATTTTCAGAGAAGAAAGCAGACATCAAGTAAGAAAGCTTTCTTAAATAATGCTGTGTAAAGATGACTGAACACAAAGGGTGTGTGTGTGATTCCCCCAATGCCAGTTTTCTGGTTGGAAAAAAGTTGCAAACACAGTGTTTATGACATTTTTTCCACTGCTTTCACAAAAATGTTTGCACAAGTGGCGCTTCTACCACTGGACTCGCCACTTTCCTAAAAAGGTTAGGCGTGGTGGGGGAGGGGCCTGCAGAGGCCTGGTGGATTTGTCTTTTTTCATGCCAGTTTTCTGGCGTAAAACAAGACTGAAATCTTTACCATCTAGGGGCTGGCATAGATTTCAGTTTAGGCGCATGGACTGCTGAGGCTGCATCTAATTTATGACAAGACTTACGCCTTGTCATAATTTAGGCACAGCCTCTGGTAATAAACAGGGTCATAGACCGTCATTTTACACCAGTTTATGATAATTTCCCCAAATATGTTTTTTTTTTACAGCATTTTTAAAAATATACAGAGATTTGTGAAGTACATTTTTATTCAATATTCTGATTAACAACACTAAGTTGTAGCCATGGCTTTTCTACTACCTTCGCAGCTAGAAATCCGTTCTATGCTTCAATATTTTCTCTGACAAACTGACTTATTAGTACAAAAAATATAAATAGGAAACTGTTTATAACTGATGATTCCACAGTAAAATAAAAATCTATTGTCTTTTACAGAGAAATTGAAGGAGATATAAATGTGGATATTCCAGATGTAAGTGTACTAATATTGTATGTCTACAAAGAGACTCCTATGCAATATTCAAGCTATTCTTTTATTCACAATCGTGAAACATAAAACACCAGTAATTGTATTGTTAGGTGAAGCTGAATCCACTGTTAATCTACTGTTAATATATTAGTTATTATTGATATTATTATGATCCTGCATTGTGTTAATACACGGTTCAAATGCTGTGGATTTAATGCTGAAATGTTCTTCTTTCC
Organism: Bufo bufo; assembly: GCF_905171765.1. Classification (NCBI taxonomy): domain Eukaryota; kingdom Metazoa; phylum Chordata; class Amphibia; order Anura; family Bufonidae; genus Bufo; species Bufo bufo. The sequence goes on from NC_053392.1 coordinate 411,306,278, forward strand.
AATGAAAACCTACACCATTTAGAGAGAGACCACAAGAGTGATTGTATCAAAAGACACTGCAGTTTTATAGCAATATTTTCTGTCAGACTTTACCTGTAAAAACTGTTGGAGCAATTAATCATTCCCTGTACACCAAAAAGCGTCATCAAACAGTCGCAAAGTTTGGCACATTTCATGCTTGAGCAAAATTTTTAAAATATACAAAGTATACGTCCAAGTCAATATATTTCCATACTAATCACTGGAACAACTCATATTTTTAAGCATCTAACAAAAAAAGACCACGAGGAGGTCACAGGGTGACCATAGTGTTACTAGAATGGTGCGAGTGTTGGACAATTATAGATTATAGGAATTGTCGAGGTCAGGCATTAGTTGGTTTAAAGTAGTTACTTGCATATGGTATATATGGTATCAGTGTGCATACATGTATTTTGTGTTATTCGGATGATACAAATTGAGTTCACAGAACAGACCTACTGTATTAAAATTGTGTATTGTGTAGTCTATGTTGTTATGAGCACATCACCAGCTGTTTTTTTTACACTAATTATTGGATTGAGTATACATTGAAGTGTTATTTTTAAACGTATAAATCGTGTTTGTAATGGGGAACTGTGAAAACTCATGGTCTTTTTTTTTTTTTTTTACTTGTGCAAAATTTTGCAACTTTTGGAGGGTTTAGAGCCCATTCACCTCTATTCCAAAAAGTGTGCACAGAAGAACAGGAAGTGGGTAGAGCAGGTGTGGCCACACACACTTATTATAATCTATGCCAGGAAACCAGTGTAGACTATACTGGAAATCTACACCAGACCTGTATAGATGATCTGCAATTATTAAGAGGTGTGCTCCTTTTAACAAATCGGGCATATAACACCAGCCGGGTATGGATTAAGGGTACTTTCACACTAGCGTTTTTCTTTTCCGGCGCTGAGTTCCGTCCTAGGGGCTCAAATCCGGAAAAGAACTGATCAGTTTTAAACTAATGCATTCTGAATGGAGAGTAATCCGTTCAGGATGCATCAGGATGTCTTCAGTTCAGTCTTTTTGACTGATCAGGCTTTTCAGAAAACCGTAGCATGTTGTATTTTTACCTCTGGCCAAAAATCCTGAACACTTTGACTGAACGCCGGATCCGGTCTTTTTCCCATTGACTTGCATTAACGCCGTGTGTTCAGTCAAACCGGATCTGGCTTTTGCATGTTAAACCCAAAAAATGTGAAAAAAAAGTTAAAGTCCATAAATGGCGGATCCGTTTTTTCCAATGCATTTTTTCATTGTGATCAAAATCCTGATCAGGATTCAAATGTAATCCGTTTTCAGACGTTTTTACGGATCCGGCGGGCAGTTCCGGTGTCGGAATTGAACGCCGGATTTAAACAACGCTAGTGTGAAAGTAGCCTAAGACAGTGTTGGACTGGGGTGCCTAGGGCTCACCAATAAAGTTCATTCTGGGGGCCAACTGTACAGATACATGCAAATATTACTTGCCCACACAGCAACAGACAACAGAAAGATGCTACAAGATGATTGATTATGGGGGGTTTCTAAAACAACTGCAGAGGTGGGTCTCAGGGGAAATAGGATAATGGCTGGCCTGTCTCTGTACCTAGAGGTCATCTTAGCCTCCTGAAGCATCCATAGTAATAAATTGGGTAGTTTGCTATCCATCCAGTTTTTTATATTGATATAGACTGATTGAGATGCTGTGCTGGGGGAATGGGGGTCTAGCTTTGTCAGGGGCCCAGCAGTGAATTCACCTGTTCCCCTCTGGTCCAGTCCGTGCCTGGATTAAGACCAGTGTGTAATACACAGGTCTTAAAAAATATCCCCCTGTGTAGCTACAAGCAGTTGCACTTTTTTACCAAAATCCAGGACAAAACATTCTTGCTTATTGTGAAATTAGAGGCGAACTATGAGGTGTTTTTTTTTCAGTTTCCGTTCCGTTTTTTGCATTCCGTTTTTTTGCGTTCCTCTTGCACACAAGCGTTGGTCCTCTTGCACACAAGCGTTTTTTTTTGTTTTTCGTATTTTCTGCGGATCCATTTTTGCGGACCACGAAATACTGAAAAAGCCATACGGTCGTGTGCAAGAGGCCTGAGTCTTTAGAATTTTCTGTGCACAATGGTGCACATCTGTATTATACAGACCTATACTGTATGTGGATCTATGCATAATGATTTCAGCCACAGTGTCTGAATACAACTTAAACAAGTTGATTAATGTCATAACCACAGTTTCGTCTTTTGACGAAATGCAGTGCCTACTAAAGATTAGTAATGCATACTGTCGTATTGTTAAAATATAAAGTTCAAATGTACAAATGTGTATTTACTAGATGTTTTATTTACTAATATTTTCAGCACCCAAAGCCAAATCCTCCTCATAAAGAGACAGAAGAAGAAAAACAATTTCGCAGTCTGTTTGCACAAATTGCTGGAGACGTATGTATAATATGCCATCAAAAACTGTCTGTATAAAATATTAGATCTGATACATGTATATTCGACAGACATACACTTTCACTTGTCAGGATGCTAAATCAATATCACAATAAGAACTAAATAAATTATAAGTAAAACATAATGTGGTGCATGTATGATTAGGGGGATTTTTAAAAGTTAGTTTTGCTTGAGTTCGTATTGGAGTAAAATTTATTAGTAGAGATGTCCCGAACTATTCGCCGGCGAACAGTTCCCGGCGAACATCGCTTGTTCGCGTTCGCCGCTGCGGGCGAACATATGCGATGTTCAGTCCGCCCCCTATAGTTCATCATTGAGCAAACTTTGACCCTGTACCTCACAGTCAGCAGACACATTCCAGCCAATCAGCATACCCTCCCTCCCAGACCCTCCCACCTCCTATAAAAAAGCAAGGACGGCAGCCCTCTTAGATTCATTCTGAAGCTGCAGTGTTAGTTAGAGCAGGGAGAGTGATGCTGCTGCTGAATTAATAGGGAAATCGTTAGCTAGGCCAGTGTTCTGTGTCCACTCCAGTCCTCAAAGACTCATCTGCTGTAAGGACAGAGTCCTGACAGCACCCCAAAAAGCCCTTTTTAGGGCTGGTACATCAGTCTGCTTTTTTTTATTTATATATATATATATATATATATATATATATTGCACTTGCCTGCCCGTGTGTGAGAGGCCACAGGCCCACAGACTGTACTGTGTGCACACCACTCATATCAGGTGGCACAGTACCTTGCAGATAAAAAAAGTCATTAAATTTTTTCTCTGTAATATAATTGCAGTTGCCTGCCAGTGAGTGTCAGGCCCACAGACTGTACTGTGCCCACTGCAAGTGCCCACCACTCATATCGGATGGCACAGTACCTTGCAGATAAAAAAGTCATTAAATTTTTACCCTTTAATATAATTGCAGTTGCCTGCCAGTGTGTGTCAGGCCCACTGACTGTACTGTGCCCACTGCCAGTGCCCACCACTCATATCGGATGGCACAGTACCTTGCAGATAAAAAAGTCATTAAATTTTTACCTTTAGTATAATTGCAGTTGCCTGCCAAAGTGTGTCAGGCCCACTGACTGTACTGTGCCCACTGCCAGTGCCCACCACTCATAGGTCGTCTTACACTGCTCCTAGTCCAGGGATCTCTTGAGGGCTAGTAGAGACTCGAGGTTCCTGAGTATGAGCCCTCCTACCATCTGGGTTGGCTCATACAGTTAGGAGTCAGGGTCAGAGTTAGGGACGCTTTAGGAGGTTACCTGCTCCCTAATTCTGTTGTCCAGGCGTAGCAGCTTCCTTATCCTTAACATCGCATGGATGAGGGTTTCCCCCACTCTGGTCCGTGACAGTAATATAATTGCAGTTGCCTGCCAGTGAGTGTCAGGCCCACAGACTGTACTGTGCCCACTGCCCACCACTCATATCGGATGGGACAGTACCTTGCAGATAAAAAAGTCATTTAATTTTTACCCTTTAATATAATTGCAGTTGCCTGCCAGTGTGTGTCAGGCCCACTCACTGTACTCTGCCCACTGCCAGTGCCCACCACTCATATCGGGTGGCACAGTACCTTGCAGATAAAAAAGTCATTTAATTTTTTCTCTGTAATATAATTGCAGTTGCCTGCCAGTGTGTGTCAGGCCTGCTGACTGTACTGTGCCCACTGCCCACCACTCATATCGGGTGGCACAGTGCCTTGCAGATAAAAAAAGTCATACATTTTTTTCTCTGTAATATAATTGCAGTTGTGTTCGGATAGGCTATCAGAACGCAAGCCCTACCACGACCCCCTAACCATAATAAGCAGTAGAATTATGCCATAACTGCTGTCGTAAAAGTAGCCTAAAGAGGGCCACCTTAGTAGTCTGATAATTGAAAAAGGGGGAATGGGTGGGTGGGTGAAAAGCAAACGAGCCGCGCGACGTGGGCTATGGGGGTGAGCCTTATATGCTGTGAGAGGGAGCCTCCCCTCACACAAATACGGCAACACTTAGCCTTAATACTTGTGTTCGGATAGGCTATCAGAACGCAAGCCCTACCACGACCCCCTAACCATAATAAGCAGTAGAATTATGCCATAACTGCTGTCGTAAAAGTAGCCTAAAGAGGCCAAAAAGTACAAACGTTAGTGTAGTTAGTGCTTTAATGAAACAACGTATCATGCCAACAAATTACGAAAAGCAACAGACATTTCATGACATGGGTCTGGGATGTACGCAAGGTATGACGAGGACTTCCACCTCCCTAGTTTCCTGATGACATGGACCGGGACACCGTTCTTGGAAGCGGCTGAGGCGGCGCCGATACGAAACGAGTGACCCGTGATGCTAGCTGGGTTAACATTGATATTGACAAGTAGTGCCCTAACGTACTTCAGGAAAACCTGAATGCTGAGAGATGCGCCGTTGTGAGGCAGCAACGGCGAATCTGGTAACGATGTACGTATATGGAGTAACCACTGGTTTAGGACTACGACTGGACACCACTGGTCACCGGTGGGAAAATACCTGATACGTACCATCTCCCCCGGGCGAGCGGCTTTAGACTGCTCTAAATTAAGCAAGAAACCTGAACTATCTGGAATTAGATCTTTCTTCCGGAGAAACTTTGTGGAAGTGGCTGTGCACGTAAATTCCCCGGGCCTCAGGAAACCGAAAAATGACAGGTATAACGCCGTTTCCACTAGACTACTAGTCTCTAGACCAAAGGGGCGGTTACGTAGCATGTCAGAGACTGCCCTAAACATGGGACCTGTGAATGGCTGACGGCCAGTGGTTTTCTGAAAGGTGGTTTTCTGTATACCCCGTAACATAGCCTTAATGGGATAGGCAGAAAACAAAGAAGGCTGCTCCGGGTGAGCCAGATAAAAGTGATGCTGGATACCTGCTAGATATAGCTTGATTGTGTTGTAAGCTAACTTCAAATTTGAGTGGCAAAACCCAATAAAAGCCATTAGGTAGGTTATGTGTCCCATGTCTAGTGGTGGATGTGAGACTCTGAATTTGCTAAACAATGCCCATGCTGTCTTGTACACTTTCAACGTATTTACGGAGAGGGACTGTTCCACCAGGGATCTGGCGGTGAGTAGTAGTGGAGCTACTGCATGACTAGTAGGTTGTGCTGCGGGATCGTAGTTGGTAGTGGATCTGCCCCTGGGGAAACCTGTAAAAAGAAAGGAACATTAAGCCTGGACAGCGCGTCTGCAGCGAGATTCCTCTGTCCTTGAATATGCATGCAAACAAAATTGAACCTATGCTGCAACGACAACCACACAAACTTCCTCAGAAACGCCATGATTTCTCTGGACCCAGACCTGCCCTTCATCATAATGTCCACCAGTGCTGCATTATCTGTCAAAAACAACACGGTCTGGTTACCCCACAGACTGCCCCACGTGTGAGCTGCTGCCACTACCGGATATATCTCAAACAGGGTGGATGACTGTAGAAAGCCTGGAATAGCTAAAACTTCAGGCGGCCAAGGACTGGCCATCCAATGTTTCTTGTAAATGGCCGCAAAGCCGGTCGAAGAAGCTGCGTCTGTATGGACGATCGGGGAATGACTGGACACAGAGGGGACAAAGAACGACACTCCGTTCCACTGTGCCAAAAATTCATCCCACATCATGAGATCTGCTAAAGCATCCTGATCTAACCTAACTGCGCTATCCTGACCCGGGGCTAAGGGTAGAAGCTTCAGCAACCTGGATATGAAAGATCTACCTTGTGGTATTATTCTCATTGCAAAGTTCAACATACCAAGTAGACTCTGGAGATCTGTTTTAGTGGTGACTCTAACACGTGCAAGTTTGTGTACTACTTCTCTGATCCTGGTTAACTTGTCGTGAGGCAGACTAGCTTGCATGCTAACTGTGTCCAAGCGAATGCCTAGAAAAGTAATGACATTACCTGGACCCTCCACTTTATTGGGGGCTACGGGGACTTTAAGGTCTTCAAACACTCCTCTCAACACCGTGAGATCTCGTGGCACCTGTGTGGGTGGCTCGATTAACAGGAAATCGTCCAGGTAGTGGATTACGTGATGTGCTCGAAAAATATTCACTAGTACCCAATGCAAGCCTTGGGCAAACTGATCAAATAACCAGGGACTCGATTTAGCGCCAAAAGTCAGTTTGTTCGCAAAATAATACTGCCCTTGCCACTTAATGCCATGCCACTGCCACAGCTGGGGTTTAAGGGGTAACAACTTAAAAGCATCCGTGATGTCGGCTTTTGACAACCAAGCTCCCTCGCCTAGTGACAGAATGACCTGTATGGCCTCATCTATGGAAGAATATTTCATAGAAACTTCCTCAGAGGGTATCAGTGAGTTCAAACTTGGAATGGAGAGTGAATGAGGAGCTGACAAATCATAAATTACCCTTTTTTTATTGGAAAATTTCCCTGTGACAACACCAATGGGGTTGACCCTCCAACAATCATATGGGGACTGTGCCATTGGCCCTATCAAATATCCCTTCTCTAACTCGACAGATAGTAAGTGTGAAATGGAGACCGGGTCCCGGACGGCCGACAACAAGTTTTTGCATTCATATGTAACCTGCGGCAGCGCCACCAAGCCGGTGTGGAAGCCATGCCGCAGACCATCGATCAGAAACTGGACCCAACTCTGATCTGGATGATCTAGCAAAAATATGGCCAGCAAATCCGTATCTACCACGCTTAGTCACGCTGAATGTTGCCCTTTCTGGGGGCACACGGTGACAGAATGAGCCCTGAAACAAAGGGTACACAAGTGCAGCAGCCTACAATGATTAAAGTAACAACCGGTAGTGTTAAAGTTGTTACATATCTGTGTTTTCCCAAGATATTTAATTGGCCGCCCTAACTTATCTGTGCCTGTCGTAAGCCTGGCAAACGGAGGTTGGGGAGTGTAGCTAGCTTGTGCTCGTTCTGGCCTGGCACTAGTACACCAATCTGTGGCATGTGCGTAAGAGCCGCAGCTACTACATGCCGGGGCTTTGAGCCCTGCAAAATGCCGGCAAAACAGCTCGGTATCGACTATAGACCAGTCAATGGTATGCTGAAACTGCCTGTGCGCAGCTGCAGCTTTAGCTGAAAACGATCTGTGGTATTCATAAAATGCCGTACCGCCGTATTTGTTGGCTAAATCCACAACCTTGTATAAATACAGATCCAGCTCCTCTCTCCTATTAGGACTCACTGAACAAACTACATCCCTAAACAAGCTAAATGCTAGTACAAACTCTGCTACGGTGAGCTTCCTGTTAAGCCTGACATCTCTGGACTTCAGGATCACTGAAACCTCCCCACACGCTATGGTCTTGCTATCCGGCGTTTCGTGCGTGGCTACGAGCAAGGAGGCTAAGTTAACATCCTTACCATCTAATATGTCTTGACGCACATTGGCGGGAATGAAATGACATGGTGCTATGTTAAGAGGGTTGACCTGGGAGCCAACCACAGAAGACTGGGTGAGTAACTGCACGGCCGTATTCGGGCCAACCGTGTTTGAAGTAGAGGCCGTATTTTCCATTGCCTCCAGTCTGGTCTGAAAGCGGGACAGAGAGGACGCCATTGTACTGACTACAGCGTGCAATTGTGACAAGGAATTTTTTATCGTGTCCGTGGCCACCGAGTCCTCCCCTGAAGCAGGGGGTTCTGAGAACAGCAGCCTGTAAAGTTCCGCTTTCCTAGCAGTTGCCGGAAAATGAATCCCTTTCCTTAACAGTTCTGCCGTGAGCCTCGGTACAGTCCAGGATCTGAGAGCTGGAACCGCCTCTCTTTCGGATTGGGTATCTTCATTGCTATGCGATGCGACACTCTCTTCCACGTGAGACTGCTGAGACATCCTGACTAAAAGAAACTGTGGTTACCTATGGATACCGACTCTCGTGCTCCCGCCACCAGTGTCACCGGACCCGCGATGTCTGAACCTGCTAACGTGATGCAGTGCTGCCCAGTGGAACGGGCATCGTACTCCTGAACCTGTTGAGCTGCCCACGGTCCACCCCCAGGTGTATAACTACCTGGTGACCTGTGGCCGTAACAGACTATTGAGCGTCTGTAGTCGTGACAGACTATCGAGCGTCTGTAGTCGTGACAGACTATTGAGCGTCTGTAGTCGTGACAGACTATTGAGCGTCTGTAGTCGTGACAGACTATTGAGCGTCTGTAGTCGTGACAGACTATTGAGCGTCTGTAGTCGTGACAGACTATTGAGCGTCTGTAGTCGTGACAGACTATTGAGCGTCTGTAGTCGTGGCAGACTATTGAGCGTCTGTAGTCGTGACAGACTATTGAGCGTCTGTAGTCGTGACAGACTTCTGGGCGACTGCAGTCGTGACGGGTTTGAGCGTCTGTGACTATAGGCGCCTGAAATTGCCACAGGCCTTGATCGTCTGTTAGACATAACGGACCTCGTGCCTGCACCAGTGAGAGGCCGCACCTGCCTATTGGTGACAAGCCACGAGCATCTGCACTGGTGACAGACCACGAACGTCAGTACCCGCAACACACGACACAAGGGCTGCCGAGACAAGACCTTTAGTACCCCCGGTCAAGGCAATGGGTGAAAAGAAATATATATCTTCCCCCTTGTTTTTTTTTTTTTTTCAGGAGTAGAATACCCTGCATAAGATGTGCCACACCCCCGTGTTACTAGACGGTGACACCAAACCCCCTACCCAAAGACGGATTCCGTGTCACCTTACCTGAACCAATGCGGAAATGCCCTACCGCTGCTAGTTAAAGGGAAAAAGGGGAGAAAGGAACTCAACACATTGCATGACCTCTACTACTACCCCTTCCCCCCCGCCATTTTTTTTTTTTTTTTTCATTTTTTTTCCTTTACCTGCTGGAAACAAAGTACCAGGGGATACGTAGTGGCAGTATGCGCTGTGGGACGATGATCCTACTGACCTGAAAAAGATGCTGCGGTTACCACCTCAAACCCTGATAGGCCAAAACTGTTATGAGCCATGTATTTAGATGTGCCACCACTATGTGCTTAACTGGCACTGGCCGAGGCCACCCAAAACCACTACGTGTGCCAATGAGAAACCACAATGCAGTGCAGTATGGGCTGCTGTCTGCAATGACCACCCGCCTCGTAGCCTCAATGCCCAAAGTCCAAGAGCCGGACCAGGCGACGTGCCCTGAAGACCTGGACTGAGGGCACTGACGCGTACCGCCAGACTGCCCTGCCAAGGACCACCACAACTGCGGCCCCCCCTGAGGGACCATGAGCTGCCCGTAAGCGAGTACCGCACTCAAAAGCCGCCCAGCGAGGCACCCGTGGCGGCGGCACATGCCCCAGACACAAGAGACACGCCCCCTACCATGCGCACGGATGCTATTGTAGCCGCGCCGGCTGACTGACCGGCTGCCGGGTAAGTGATGCGGCCCGTGACCGCCGCGCACATGTATGCAGACTGCGGCATGCTCTGGCAAGTACCGGCGTCTAACGCCCCCCCCACCCCACAACCTTATCACCTTAAGTCCTGAAGAAAACGGAGCTGTCGCTGAGACTCCGATCACGAAATAGCCTCGTGACGTCTGCGAGCGTGCCGAAGTGCCGACCCGGAAGTAACCTCGCCGGAAAAGCAAACGAGCCGCGCGACGTGGGCTATGGGGGTGAGCCTTATATGCTGTGAGAGGGAGCCTCCCCTCACACAAATACGGCAACACTTAGCCTTAATACTTGCCTGCCAGTGTGTGTCAGGCCCACTGACTGTACTGTGCCCACTTCCAGTGCCCACCACTCATATCGGGTGGCACAGTACTTTGCAGATAAAAAAGTCATTAAATTTTTTCTCTGTAATATAATTGCAGTTGCCTGCCAGTGAGTGCAAGGCCCACAGACTGTACTGTGCCCACTGCCCAACACTCATATAGGGTGGCACAGTACCTTGCACGCATAGTACCACTAATCTAAAAAAAAATGACAGGCAGAAGCTGGCCACCCCGCAGGGGCCGTCATGGTCATGGTGCTGTGATTTCCTTTGGCCCTAGAATAATGCCCAGTGTTCAGAGGCCACGTACCCTGAACTCGAAAAATTCTGAGGACAAAGTTGACTGGCTTACACAGGACACCCAATCTTCTACAGCTTCCGCACCTTGACGCACCATCCTCCTCCAGCTCAGCTTCGGGCACCTCTCAAGTTACCACTTGCCCGCCCGCCGCCACCACCAACACTAGCACCACAGCCGCTTCACTTGATCTGTCAGAGGAGTATTTTGCACATCAGTTGGAAGAAATTAGTCATGCGCAACCATTATTGCCAGAGGATGTAGATAACAGGGATATGTCTCAGTCAGGCAGCATTACACACATGGACGTATGGTGTGATGATGATGTTGTACCCGCTGCTGCTTCCTTTGCTGAGTTGTCAGATACAAGTGAAGCAGTTGATGATGACGATGTGTCCGTGGATGTCACGTGGGTGCCCGCTCAAAGAGAAGAAGAACAGGGGGAAAGTTCAGATGGGGAGACAGAGAGGAAGAGGAGACGAGTTGGAAGCAGGGGGAGGTCATCGCAAGGAGCTAGTGGCACAGTCAGACAGCATGTATCGGCACCCAGGGTCAGCCAGACAGCACGCCAATCAACGCATGCTGTTGCCACCACCAGAATGCCGTCATTGCAAAGCTCAGCAGTGTGGCATTTTTTTTGTGTGTCTGCCTCTGACAACAGCGATGCCATTTGCAACATGTGCTAAAAGAAACTGAGTCGTGGGAAGTCGAACACCCACCTAGGTACAACTGCTTTGCGAAGGCACATGATCTCACATCACAGACACCTATGGGATAAACACATGATGAGTACAAGCAGCACACAAACTTAAAGCCACCATTCTCCTCCTGGTCCAGCAACTTCAGCCACGTCAACCACTGCTGTCCTCCTTGCCCCCTCTCAACCACCCGCCACTCTGCCTCTCACCTTCAGCAGTTCCTGCTCATCTGCCCACAGTCAGGTGTCTGTCAAGGAAATGTTGGAGCGTAAGAAGCCAATGTCACAGAGTCACCCCCTTGCCCGGCGTCTGACAGCTGGCTTGTCGGAACTCTTAGCCCGCAAGCTTTTACCATACAAGCTGGTGGAGTCTGAGGCCTTCAAAAAATTTGTAGCTATTGGGACACCGCAGTGGAAGGTACCCGGCCAATTTTTTTTTTCACAAAAGGCAATCCCCAACCTGTACTCTATTGTGGAAAAGGAAGTCATGGCATGTCTGGCACACAGTGTTGGGGCAAGGGTCCATCTGACCACTGATACCTGGTCTGCAAAGCATGGTCAGGGAAGGTATATCATGTACACTGCGCATTGGGTAAACCTGCTGACGGCTGCCAAGCATGGAATGCGTAGCTCTGCAGAGGAGTTGGTGACACCGCCACGACTTGCAGGCTGAGTCCTCTTCTGCTGCTGCGTCTTGCTCCACATCAACTGCACCCCCCCAGCTCCCCAGGGGCTATTGCACATCCCGGATACGACAGTGTCACGCTGTCTTGGGGTTGACTTGCCTGAAAGCAGAGAGTCACACCGGACCAGCACTCCTTTCTGCCCTGAACGCACAGGTGGATCAGTGGCTGACCCCGCACCAACTGGAGATCGGCAAAGTGGTGTGTGACAACGGAAGCAATTTGTTGGCGGCATTGAATTTGGGCAAGTTGACACATTCAGGCGTTCCTACATGGCCAAGGCGCACTTTACCGATATTCAGCGGCGAAACAACATGCCAGTGAGGCGCTTGATTTGCGACAGCCCGACACGTTGGAATTCAACACTCCTAATGTTCGACCGCCTGCTCCAACAAGAAAAAGCAGTCAACGAGTATTTGTATGAACGGGGTGCTAGGACAGCCTCTGCGGAGCTGGTAATTTTTTTGCCAAGTTACTGGACGCTCATGCGCAATGCCTGTAGGCTCATGCGTCCTTTTGAGGAGGTGAAAAACCTAGTCAGTCGCACCGAAGGCACCATCAGTGACATCATCCCATTTGTTTTCTTCCTGGAGCGTGCCCTGCGAAGAGTGCTGGATCAGGCTGTAGATGAGCGTGAAGAGGAAGAGGAAGAGTTGTGGTCACCATCACCACCAGAAACAGCCTTATCATCATCGCTTGCTGGACCTGCGGCAACACTGGAAGAGGAGTCTGAGGAAGAGGAGTCAGAGGAGGAATGTGGCTTTGAGGAGGAGGAAGACCAACCACAGCAGGCATCCTAGGGTGCTCGTTGTCACCTATCTGGTACCCGTGGTGTTGTACGTGGCTGGGGGGAAGAACAGACCTTCAATGAGATCAGTGAGGACGAGGAACGGGACATGAGTAGCTCGGCATCCAACCTTGTGCAAATGGGGTCTTTCATGCTGTCATGCCTGTTGAGGGACCCTCGTATAAAAAGGCTGAAGGAGAACGACCTGTACTGGGTGGCCACGCTACTAGACCCCCGGTATAAGCAGAAATTGGCTGAAATGTTACTGAATTACCGGAAGTCGGAAAGGATGCAGCAGTTCCAAAACAAGTTAAAAAGTATGCTTTACACAGCATATAAGCACAACGGGAATCTAACAGGGAAAGAGGTAAAAGTAATCCTCCTCCTACCACGACCACGCCGGCAAGGACAGGACGCTTTACAGACGTGTTGTTGATGGAGGACATGCAGAGCTTTTTAAGTCCTACGCATAGCCACAGCACTTCGGGGTCCACCCTCAGAGAACGACTTGACCGACAGGTAGCAGACTACCTCGCCTTAACTGCAGATATCGACACTCTGAGGAGCGATGAACCCCTTGACTACTGGGTGTGCAGGCTTGACCTGTGGCCTGAGCTATCCCAATTTGCGATAGAACTTCTGGCCTGCCCCGCTTCAGCACAGCAGGAGGTATTGTCACTGAGAAGAGAAGTCGCCTAGGTCAAAAAAGTCTAGATTACCTCACCTTTATTAAGATGAATGAGGCATGGATCCTGAAGGGACTGACAGTGGGGGATGCATTTGACTAAAAAAGGCCTGATGAGATGCTTTGGGCTAAAAATGGTCCACACGCTGCTGTATTTAATCTCTGCATGCCGGATGACTTGCGTGACTTCTCTGCCACCAACTAGGGTTCAAGCCGCAATGTTTTAGTGCACTTTCTGCCTGGAAAACATAATTCTTTCCGGCTGCTGCTACAATATCTAATTTTTCAGGCATGTGTACATGCCTAATTTTTCTGGCCTCTGGTGCTGCACTGTGGCTGCAAAAACAAAACAAAAAAAAGGCACATACACGTGTCAATTCCCCTTCGTGATCATTACCTTGTTGTGGTGAAGGGGCTTGCGTATCACAATGAAGAGATCACCTCTATGAGTGTGTTGGCACACCCCAGATGATAAGGTCGTTGCTTCATTGTGAACAGACCAAAAGCGATCCGCTCGATAATTTTGCATAGAAAAAACATTAATTTTCTTTGTGATCATCTAAGGTGATCATTAAAGCCTACTAGGCCAACATTGGGCCCACACTGCAGAATCATTGTTTTCTGGGTCACTTAACTGTCACTGAACTACCTCAGCACGACCATAGGCTTTGAAAAGCCGCCATCGCCTGCAATCTCTCAAACGTGCGCACGAGCACAGTCATCACTACACCAGGATTGACGCATAGAGGAGTAAAATTTATGTCATGAGTGTGTCAACTATTGACAACTCTTTGCGGTTGTCTAAAATCTATTCGATACACGTCCCCTGATAGGGGACGTAACAAGGATTAAACTGATAAGAATAGTACTACTTAACACACCACTCATATAGGGTGGCACAGTACATTGCACGGCGCACGTGCAGTGCCCCAAATTGGAAGTAAGAGGACCGACCAACCATCTTTTTCCATCTCCCGGTTCCTAAAATCTATTCCATACACCGGCCCCTGATAGGGGACAAAACAGAGATTAAACTGGTAAGAACAGATTTTTTTCATTTAAAAAAGAGGACAGCCTCTGCGGAGCTGGGTATTTTTTGGCCGCGTTACTGAACGCTCATGCACAATGGCTGTAGGCTCATGCGTCCTTTTGCGGAGATGACAAACCTGGTCAGTCAAACCCAAGGCAACATCATCGACCTCATCCCATATGCGTTTTTTCTGGAGCGTGCCCTGCGAAGAGTGCTGGATCAGGCCGTAGATGAGCATGAAGAGGAAGATTTGTGGTCACCATCACCACCAGAAGCAGCCTTGTCGTCATCGATTGCTGGACCTGCGGCAACGCAGAGAGAGGAGTCTGAAGAAGAGGAGTCAGAGGAGGAAGGTGGCTTTGAGGAGGTAGAAGACCAACCACAGCAGGCGTCCCAGGGGGCTTGTTGTCACTTTTCGGGGACCCTTGGTGTTGTTCGTGGCTGGGTGGAGGAAGAGACCTTCAATGACGTCAGTGAGGACAAGGAACGGGACATGGCTAGCTTGGTATCCAACCTTGTGCTAATGGGGAGTTTGCGGTTGTGCAAATGAACTGTTTGCGGTTGTTTGCGGTGCGTTAAACGGGGAGTTTGGTCTGTCACTGTGAAGCGGGCGTAACCCCTACACTATCTGATCGATCCAACATTATACCTGATCGTATACACACACTGGATGTTTTAAAGCACGTTATTCCAAACAATTTAGGAATGTTAGGTGATTTATGCCCTTTATTAATTAAAACCCGACTCTGCGTCAACTACGTAATTTTCAATGGGAGTTTTGCCATGGATCCCCCTCCGGCATGCCACAGTCCAGGTGTTAGTCCCCTTGAAACAACTTTTCCATCACTATTGTGGCCAGAAAGATTCCCTGTGGGTTTTAAAATTCGCCTGCCTATTGAACTCTATGGCGGTACGCCCGGTTCGCCCGTTCGCAAACATTTGCGGAAATTCGCGTTCGCGAAAGGAAAATTTTATGTTCGCGACATCTCTATTTATTAGTTGTTGAATGTCTGATATGATTGTACAGCTTTAAAAATAACACTTTTGTCTAGAGATCTTTTTAAATGTTACGATTGATAAATCTGGCAATTGCCTAATTAATATAACTAACTCTGATGACTTTTTTACTCACTCACTTTCTCACCTTACTTGGAAAACATTTCATTTGGTGCCATAGACGCACTGATAATTATGTATTTTCAGCTCAATCTATCCCAGAAGATAACCAGTTCCAGGGGTAGAATATGCATATTATGCAAATAACTCCTTGGCCATGATTCTCTAAGGCCTCATGCACACGACCGTATGTATTTTGCGGTCCGCAAAAAAACGGATCCGCAAAAAATACGGATGACGTCCATGTGCATTCCATATTTTGCGGAATAGAGCAGTTTGCCCCTGATAGAACAGTACTATCCTTTTTCCGTAATGCGGACAATAATAGGACATGTTCTATTTTTTGGCGGAACGGACATACGGAAAAAGGATGCACACGGAGTAACTTTATTTTTGTTTTTTGCGGACCCGTTGAAATAAATGGTTCCGTATGCGGTCCTCAAAAAAAACGGAAGGGACACGGAAAAAATATACGGAACCATTCATTTCAATGGGTCCGCAAAAAAAACTGAAGTTACTCCGTGTCCATTCCGTTTCCGTATTTCCGTTCCGCAAAAAAATAGAACGTGTCCTATTATTGTCCGCATTACGGACAAGGATAGTACTGTTCTATTAGGGGCCAGCTGTTCCGTTCCACAAAATACGGAATGCACACGGATGTCATCCATATTTTTTGCAGGTCCGCTTTTTGCGGACCGCAAAATACATACGGTCGTGTGCATGAGGTCTAAGCCTCTGAGTTCACACTTCAGTTATTCGGTTAGTTATTTCCATCAGTTATTGCGACCCAAAACCAGGAGTGAAGCCTACACAAAGATAAGGTATAATGAAAAGATAGTTCATCAATATCAGATCAGTGGGGGTCCAACTCCAGACACCCCTGCCAATCAGCTGTTTGAATGAGTCACGGAGCTTGTGTTAGCAGTAGAGTGTAATTATAACTGATTGTCCCAGTCACTTGAACATTTCTATCTGGGTGCCCTTTTTTTTTTTTGTCAATGAGTGTATTTTGTTCTTCTGCTATGTTCATTGTAGGCACCAGCAGGGTTGCTAACCTGAATTTTCAATTTTTTTGGACAACTTATCCAAAAATCACAGACAACCAACATTTTTTACAGACATACTTGCAAACCATAATGGATTATAAAAATTATAAATAGTGTTGAGCGAAGCAAAGCATTTGAAGTGGAATTCAGACCAAAGTTTAGGAAAACTTCAATTCGCAAAAATTCTGAATTTTCTTGTGCTTCGTGGTAATGAATCAGTTTTTCCTAAAATGGTGTCTGCATGTGTTAAAAAGTGAAAATAAGAAGCCTGGGAATGCGATATCACCCATAATGCCATGGAGAAAGCTAATCTGTAGATGTCCTCTGTGATGTCATAGCACTATAAAACCCTCATGCTGTGTGGTCTCTGCCATTGTCCTGTGGGCTGAGCATAGGGAGAGACGTGGCAAGCGCTCATGCACTAGGGACAGTATTGCTGAAAACGATTATTAGAAGGATATTGGAAAGCGAGAGTGCAGAGAGAGTTAGGCCTCTTTCACACGGGCGTTGTGGGAAAATGTGCGGGTGCGTTGCGGGAACACCCGCGATTTTTCCGCGCGAGTGCAAAACATTGTAATGCGTTTTGCACTCGCGTGAGAAAAATCGCGCGTGTTTGGTACCCAAACCCGAACTTCTTGACAGAAGTTCGGGCTTGGGATCCGTAAATCACCATGGTAAAAGATCATGTGACGTACCATGTGAGGACCGGAGTGACGTCATCCCAGGTCCTTGAACTATAGTTAATGCTCACCACAGGTCCTATACAGTAAAAGAGACAGACGGAGATGCCGGCTACGCAGGCAAGTGGATTAAGGTGAGTTAAATGATTTTTTATTTTTTTTTAACCCCTCCAGCGCTGTTTTACTATGCATTCTGTATTCAGAATGCTATTATTTTCCCTTATAACCATGTTATAAGGGAAAATAATAATGATCGGGTCTCCATCCCGATCGTCTCCTAGCAACCGTGCGTGAAAATCGCACCGCATCCGCACTTGCTTGCGGATGCTTGCGATTTTCACGCAACCCCATTCATTTCTATGGGGCCTGCGTTACGTGAAAAACGCACAAAGAGGAGCATGCTGCGATTTTCACGCAACGCAAAAGTGATGCGTGAAAATCACCGCTCGTGTGCACAGCCCCATAGAAATGAATGGGTCGTTATTCAGTGCGGGTGCAATGCGTTCACCTCCCGCATCGCATCCGCGCGGAATACTCGCTCGTGTGAAAGGGGCCTTAGGCCATTCACACGTCAGTGTTTTGGTCAGTGATTTCCATCAATGATTGTGAGCCAAAAGCAGGCGTGAAGTCTGCAAACAGATCAGGTTTAATGGAAAGATCTGCACCTGTTCCGTGTTTAGAGCCGCACCTGGTTTTGGCTCAAAATCACTGATGAAAATCAGTGACCGAACACTGACGTGTGAATAAGGCATTATGCTGCAACATCAGCCGTAAATGTAATTCAATACCAATAAGATTATTGGTATTATTCCAGTGCCAGCGTGCCAACCAATACCATCCAGTCTGCAACCCTTAGGGATGCCAGGTCTTAATGATGACCATCCTCATCTTTAGCTCCTCAGCAAAGTCAGCAAGAAGCAGAGAAAGGAGGAGCTGGATGTTCCTGATGACACATTCTCATCAATATTAGATAATGTGGAAAAGGAGGAAAAGTAGATGTCAGAAGTAGGGCTCCCACCTGTAGAGCAGGAGAGTGCTGGGGTTGGAGAAGTGGATATGCCAAAGCTGATTAATATTTTGTGTCAAATAACCTGCAGGAGTTTGCAGGCAAGAACAACATTCATATGCTTATTGTGCCCCCACCTAACCAGCCAAATGCCATAGCAGCAACAGCCCCTGTTTAAAGGTGCCACACGGCCATTAACAATGAAGAAGGACTATACAGTGCGGTCTTCATTATTAAATGAAAGGCAGCTACCGGCTAATTGGCTGCACGGTTCTTCACTGCAGCATGGCAGCAACCCGCCCGCAGCATGGTCACTCTATGTGGCCATACCCTAAGGCAGGAGTGGGGAACCTCCAGCCCAAACCTCCGAACCTCCAGGACCATTTCATGTGGCCCCCTGCCCAGGGCCGGTTCTAGGTGAAATGGGGCCCTGGGGCGGAAAACAATAAGGGCCCCCCCCCCCACATGACACTTGCTGACATTAACGTCACTTGGCAGCAGCACATCTCTCCTTCCCCCCCCCAAATGCACATTTCTCCAGTCCAACTGTCCAAACAGAACCAGGGCGGGCTAGTATACTGGGATGGGTGAGATGGTGCCTGGGATGGATCCGATCCATTTTAATCAACCAACCTACCAGACTGGGATGGATCCCGATCCAGTTTAATCAACCAACCAGTTACTGGTAGGTTGGTTGATTAAACTGGATCGGATCCATCCCAGGCACCATCTCACCCGTCCCAGTGCCAGTATACTAGCCCGCCCTGGTTCTGTTTGGACAGTTGGACTGGAGAAATGTGCATGGGGGGGGGGGAAGGGGCAGTTACTGGTAGTACCAGTAACTGCACGCACCCCCCCCAAATGCACATTTCTCCAGTCCAACTGACTCCAAACACAAACAGAACCAGGGCCGCAGGGCGGGCTAGTAGTACACTGGGACGGCCCGGATGGGTGAGATGGTGCCTGGGACTAAGTAAGTCAGTGAGTGGGAAACTGGGAATGGATGGATCATGGATGGATCTGATCCAGTTTAATTAACAACAATATAACCAACCTACCAGACAGAGTCAGTAACTGTAACTGACTGTGTTCTGTTGTAGACTAGACTCACTGTACACTTGGAACTTCAGTGGAACTTGGCTAGCTGCCTTCTGACTGTGGGCAGCGGGCCAAGGGCCTTCCCTGGCGCTGGCAGAGTCAGACTGGGCTGTGGCTGGCTGGCTGCCAATGGCGCTTGCCGCTTGTTCCTTCTTCAATCAAGACCAAGTTCTCTGCTCTGGGCAGGGGGGGGCGGAGCCTGTGCCGTGCATGCCGCTGCTTAGTCTCGAATCTCTTAAAGAGACAAGCAGCTAAGCAGTGCAGCGCAGGCAGAGCGGCCGCCGGCGCCCGGCGGGGGGCCCCTCCACTCCAGTCCAGTTTTAATTAGATAATCATTACGCTGTCTCCACACCGGACCGCCGGGGCCACAGGCACATAGAATAGAATTATAGATAGTAGTTGCGGCCCGGCCGGCGCTGGGGGGCCCCTAAGGAGTCAGGGGCCCGGGGGCAATTGCCCCCCTTGCCTCTATGGAAGCGCCGGCCCTGCCAGAAAATGCTAATGACTGTTCCCATTATGGAAGCGGTCATTAGCATGCAGGAGACACAGGAAGGTGAGAACAGCGAATTGCTAGCTATAATCACCTTCCCTGGTCTTCTTCAGTACAGTGATACAGTACAGTGTGGCAGGAAGAAGACCCAGGAGGGTAAGTGAATCTGCCAAGAGGCAGCGCTGTCTGAAGTCTGATGGGGGCTGATCTGAGGCTGGGGGGGGTCTGATAGGGGTCTGATCTGAGGCTGGGGGGTCTATTGGGGGTCTGATCTGAGACTGGGGGTCTGATCTGAGGCTGGGGGGTCTAGCCTGAGGCTGGTGGGTCTGATGGGGGTCTGATCTGAGGCTAAGGAGGGTCTGATGGGGATATGATCTGAGGTTGGGAGGTCTGATGGGGGTGTGATATGAGGCTAGGGAGTCTGATCTAAGGCTGGGGAGGGTCTGATGAGGGTCTGATCTGAGGCTGATGTAGGCTGAGGGGTCTGATAGGAGGTTGATTTGAGCCTGATGGAGGTGGGGGGCAGATCTGAGGCTGAGAAAGGGACAAAGGTAAGGGACAGTTGTGAAGAAAGAGGCAGATACAGTGGCAGGGAGAGTGAAAGCTGGGTGAACCCCTCCCTGGACCCCTCTGGGATGAGCTTGCCTGCCATTAATACCAAATAAAGAACTAAATATATAACATTCTCAACTTAAATATTAGACTGGAAAGTGTGGTCAAAATGGCGCCTGTACTATTTGTAATATATAGTGCAGATGCCATTTTGTGCTGCAAAAATACAGCGCTCTAGATTTTTTTTTATTGAATCACAATTTCTGTAACATACCCCTAAGTCACTTATATGTTTGACGAAATATAGCCGTCAAATTTTTACATTGAAAATTTTGTATGGCCCCCGAACGATGTTACAAATATCAAAGTGGCCCTCGCAGCAAAAAGGCTCCCCACCCCTGCCCTAAGGCAGAGTGGCCTGGGGATACCTAATTCATAACAAATTAAGTTTTTTGGCTAACTTCGGCGAAGTTGCCAAATCGAATTTTTCAAAACTTCGCTCATTTCTAATTATAAGCAATACATGCGAGCTGAAGAGTTAATTTAAATATAGGCTGAGCTCTTTCAACAGGGCTCCCAGTCTGGCAAAGAAGCTGCGCTAGCATCTGAGGAAGCCAGAACCACATGTATGGTATCAAATCTGAGCTGATTATCTTCATATGTTGTGCCAGTGGTAGGCCTGCAATATGGAAGTGAGGGACAAACTACTATGTAGTTAACCCCTAGACAACAAACATTGTGCATATATTGTGCATATATGGCGCTGTGGGAAGTGATTTGATCACATGTACATATGGCGTACTTATCTGGTGGGCACAGGAGCTGTGCTTGCCAATCAGTGGCTGGAGACCGGCTGTTACCGCATTGGTGAAAACTCAGATGCTGGCATATTAACCCCTTAGATGCCACAGTCAATGCTCAGCAGCATCTAAGGGGTTTACAGAGGGATAAAGCTTCCTCTCTTACCCCATCAGCTCCTTGTGATGCGATTGTGGGGTACAGATGGCTGCTAAGGCAGCCAGAGGCCTCTCACAGGCCTTGGGGCCTGTCAGCTATGGAAGCCTATGAGGCCCAGCCCCCAGGTTGGGTTTCATTGGGAACTATCAGTGTAGTACTGACAGTAGCAATGCATTACAATACACTATGGGCCAGATTTATCATTACACTTACATCTTACTCCACTTTTACATATAGCCAAAAGTGACTTTGGACATAAGTCAGATTTATTAATGGTCCTTTAATCTATACTAATAAAAGCCCTGTGTACGTGCTCAGGGCTGTTGTCCGTCCGTGTGTGCCGATTAGTGAAGTGTGCATGCGCGGCGCACAAACCAATCAGCAGACACTCCATTGGATCGGAGTTTTCTCCAATCCGATGGTATATTTTAACTTGAAGCGTCCCCATCACCATGGGAACGCCTCTATGTTAGAATATACCATCGGATTTGAGTTAGATCGTGAAAACTCAGATCCGACAGTATATTCTAACACAGAGGCGCTCCCATGGTGATGGGGACGCTTCAAGTTAGAATATACTAAGAACTGTGGACATAACTGCCCCCTGCTGCCTGGCAGCACCTGATCTCTTACAGGGGGCTGTGATCTGCACAATTAACCCCTCAGGTTCCGCACCTGAGGGGTTAATTGTGCGGATCTCAGCCCCCTGATCGGGTGCTGCCAGGCAGCAGGGGCCAGACCCCCCTCCTTCCCCAGTATTAAAAGCATTGGTGGCCAGTGCGGCCCCCCCTCCCTCCCTCCCCAGTATTAAAAGCATTGGTGGCCAGTGCGGCCCCACCCCTCTCTCCTTTCCCAGTATTAAAAGCATTGGTGGCCAGTGCGCCCTCCCTCCCCAGTATTAAAAGCATTGGTGGCAGTGGCCACAGGCTAACAACCCCCCTCCCCCCCATCATTGGTGGCAGCAGAGCGACATTTCCGATCGGAGTCCCAGTTTAATCGCTGGGGCTCTGATCGGTTACCATGGCAGCCAGGACGCTACTGCAGTCCTGGCTGCCATGGTTACTTAGCTTATACTTACATGCGCTGTCTGTGGCCGGCTGGTGCTCCTCCTACTGGTAAGTGACAGGTCTGTGCGATGCGCCGCACAGACCAGTCACTTACCAGTAGGAGGAGCGCCGGCCGGCCACAGATCACCAATATTGTAAACGGATCCGTTCCTATTGACTTACATTGTAAGTCAGGACGGATCCGTTCGGCTCCGCACTGCCAGGCGGACACCAAAACGCTGCAAGCAGCGTTTTGGTGTCCGCCTCCAGAGCGGAATGGAGGTGGAACTGAGCCAAACTGATGCATTCTGAATGGATCCGCATCCATTCAGAATGCATTGGGGCTAAACTGATCTGTTTGGGGCCGCTTGTGAGAGCCTTGAAACGGATCTCACAGGCGGACCCTGAAACGCCAGTGTGAAAGTAGCCTTAGTGAAGTGCGCATGCGCGGCTCACAAACCAATCAGCACACACTCCACACAAACACAGCAGAGACCGCCCAAAGCACCGCGCCGCCAGCCAATAAAAACACGGTGCATCACATGCAGCCCGGAGAGCCCACAGCAGCGCGGCCGTCCAATCAAAGTCGCCGCCCGGACCGCCCACAATTGCGCTAGCCAGCAAACACACGTCGCACCACATGCTGTACGGACCGCCCACAGCATGGAGCCGTCCAATCACACCATCCCCACAACTGCGCCGCTGGCCAATAACCGCCTCTTATGGTGTGTGGTATCAGTTGGAGCAGAGTGCATAAGAAGCAGAGTGCATAAGAAGCGCCGCCATTACATGCACAGTGACAGAAATTGATCTCAGAAACACACTGCAGCTGCTGCCAGCAGTATTAGCCAGCACCACCAATCAGTGCCAGCAATAATTGCCGGCCATCAATCATTGCCACCAGTCACAGTAACAGCAGTCAGTGCAGCCCTATCAGGCACCAGTCACAGTGCCAGTGGTCTCAGCACCACCAGTTAGTGCCAGCTCTATCAGCCACCAGTCATAGTGCCCGCCGTCTCAGCACCACCAGTCAGTGCGAGCTGTATCAGCCACCAGTCACAGTGCCAGTGGTCTCAGCACCACCAGTCAGTGCCAGCCGTATCACCCACCAGTCACAGTGACAGCAGTCTCAGCATCAACAGTCAGTGCCAAGCGTATTAGCCACCAGTCACAGTGACAGTGGTTTCTGCACCACCAGTTAGTGCCAGCTCCATCAGCCACCAGTCACAGTGCCAGTGGTCTCAGCACCACGTGGCACTGCCAGTAGTCTCAGCCACCAGTCAGCGCCAGCTGTTTCAGCCATCAGCTGCAGTCTCAGCCCCACCAGTCAGTGCCAGCAGTTCGTGCCAGCCATCTCAGGCACCAGTCACAGTGCCCACAGTCTCAGCACCACCAGACCAGTCAGTCATAGCAGTCAGTGCCAGCTGTATCAGCCACCAGTCACAGTGCCAGTGGTATCAGCACCACCAGTCAGTGCCAGCCGTATCAGCCACCAGTCACAGTGACAGCAGTCTCAGCACCATGTGGCACTTCCAGTCGTCTCAGCCACCAGTAAGTGCCAGCTGTTTCAGCCATCAGGTGCAGTCTCAGCACCACCAGTCCGTGCCAGCCATCTCAGGCACCAGTCACAGTGCCCACAGTCTCAGCACCACCAGTCAGTGCCAGCAGTCAGTGCCAGAAATCAGTGCCAGCCGTATCAGCCACCAGTCACAGTGCCAGTGGTCTCAGCACCACCAGTCAGTGACAGCTGTATCAGTCACCAGTCACAGTGCAAGTGGTCTCAGCACTACCAGTCAGTGGCAGTCATATCAGCCACCAGTCACAGTGCCTGCAGTCTGAGCCAAAAGTCAGTGCCAGTGACGCATATACAGGTACATATAAGTCAGTATTAGGCCTCATGCACACGACCGTTGTGTGCACCCGTGGCCGTTGTGCCGTTTTCCGTTTTTTTTCGCGGACCCATTGACTTTCAATGGGTCCGTGAAAAAATTGGAAAATGCACCGTTTTGCAGCCGCATCCGTGATCCGTGTTTCCTGGCCGTGAAAAAAATATGACCTGTCCTATTTTTTTCACGGCCAACGGTTCACGGACCCATTCAAGTCAATGGGTCCGTGAAAGAACACGGATGCACACAAGATTGGCATCCGTGTCCGTGATCCGTGGCCGTAGGTTAGTTTTTATACAGACGGATCCGAAGATCCGTCTGCATAAAAGCTTTTTCAAAGCTGAGTTTTCACTTCGTGAAAACTCAGAACCGACAGTATATTCTAACACAGAAGCGTTCCCATGGTGATGGGGACGCTTCTAGTTAGAATACACTACAAACTGTGTGCAAGACTGCCCCCCCCCCCTCCCTCCCTCTATTGTAATAATTCGTTGGTGGCACAGTGTGCGCCCCCCATCGGCCCCCCTCCCTCTATAGCATTAACAACATTGGTGGCCAGTGTGCGGCCTCCCATCTCCCCCCCCCCCCCATCATTGGTGGCAGCGGAGTTCCGATCGGAGTCCCAGTTTAATCGCTGGGGCTCCGATCGGTAACCATGGCAACCAGGACGCTACTACAGTCCTGGTTGCCATGGTTACTTAGTAATAGTACAATAGTAGAAGATTCATACTTACCTGCTGCTGCGATGTTCGTGTCCGGCCGGGAGCTCCACCTACTGGTAAGTGTCAGGTCTGTGCGGCGCATTGCTAAATGAACCGTCACTTACCAGTAGGAGGAGCTCCCGGCCGGACACGAACATCGCAGCTCCCAGGTAAGTATGAATCTTTTACTATTGTACTATTGCTAGTAACCCGCTGCCACCAATGATCGGGGGGGGGGGGGGGGGAGATGGGAGGCCGCACACTGGCCACCAATGTTGTTAATGCTATAGAGGGAGGGGGGCCAATGGGGGGCGCACACTGTGCCACCAACGAATTATTACAATAGAGGGAGGAAGGGGGGCGGGGGGGCGCACACTGTGCCACCAACGAATTATTACAATGGAAGGGGGGGGGGGCGCACTGGCCACCAATGATATTCAAACTGGGGAGGGGAAGGGGGGGTCTGCCCCCTGCTGCCTGGCAGCCCTGATCTCTTACAGGGGGATATGATAGTACAATTAACCCCTTCAGGTGCGGCACCTAAGGGGTTAATTGTGCTGATCACGGCCCCCTGTAAGAGATCGGATGCTGCTAGGCAGCAGGGGGCAGTCATGTACACAGTTTGTAGTATATTCTAACACAGAGGCGTTCCCATGGTGATGGGGACGCTTCTAGTTAGAATATACCATCGGATTGGAGAAAACTCCGATCTGATGGTATAAAAGGGACTCCAGACTTTACATTGAAAGTCAATAAGGACGGATCCGTTTGAAATGGCACCATATTGTGTCAACGTCAAACGGATCCGTCCCCATTGACTTGCATTGTAATTCAGGACGGATCCGTTTGGCTCCGCACGGCCAGGCGGACACCAAAACGACTTTTTTTTTCATGTCCGTGGATCCTCCAAAAATCAAGGAAGACCCACGGACGAAAAAACGGTCACGGATCACGGGAAAACGGAACCCCGTTTTGCGGACCGCAAAAAAATACGGTCGTGTGCATGAGGCCTAAGGCTACTTTCACACTAGCGTTCAGGGCTTTGCTTGTGAGCTCCGTTTGAAGGCTCTCACAAGCGGCCCCGAACGGATCCGTCCAGTCCTAATGCATTCTGAGTGGATGCGGATCCGCTCAGAATGCATCAGTCTGGCTCCGCTTGGCCTCCGTTCCGCTCAGCAGGCGGACACCTGAACGCTGCTTGCAGCGTTCGGGTGTCCGCCTGGCCGTGCGGAGGCAAACGGATCCGTCCAGACTTACAATGTAAGGCTACTTTCACACTAGCGTTCGGGTGTCCGCTCGTGCGCTCCGTTTGAAGGGGCTCACGAGCGGCCCCGAACGCATCCGTCTGGCCCCAATGCATTCTCAGTGGAGGCGGATCCGCTGAGAATGCATCCGCCTGCCAGCGCTCAGCCTCCGCTGCGCTCAGTGAGCGGACACCTGAACGCTGCTTGCAGCGTTCGGGTGTCCGCCTGGCCGTGCGGAGGCGAGCGGATCCGTCCACACTTACAATGTAAGTCAATGGGGACGGATCCGCTTGAAGATGACACTATACGGCTCAATCTTCAAGCGGATCCATTCCCCATTGACTTTCAATGTAAAGTCTGAACGGATCCGCTCAGGCTACTTTCTGACTTAGAAAATTTTCTAAGTAATAATGCAGACGGATCCGTTCTGAACGGATGCAAACGTCTGCATTATCGGAGCGGATCCGTCTGATGAAACATCAGACGGATCAGCTCCGAACGCTAGTGTGAAAGTAGCCTAAGTCAATGGGGACGGATCCGTTTGAAGTTGACACAATATGGCTCAATTTTCAAACGGATCCGTCCCCCATTGACTTTCAATGTAAAGTCAAAACGGATCCGTTTGCATTATCATGAACCAAAAAAAAAATATATATATATTTTTTTTTGTTCATGGTAATGCAACGGATCCGTTCTGAACGGATCTAAGCGTTTGCATTATAGGAGCGGATCCGTCTGTGCAGATACCAGACGAACCCGCTCTGAACGCAAGTGTGAAAGTAGCCTTAGGCCTCATGCACACGACCGTATTTTTTTGCGGTCCGCAAAACGGGGTTCCGTTTTCCCGTGATCTGTGACCGTTTTTTCATCCGTGGGTCTTCCTTGATTTTTGGAGGATCCACGGACATGAAAAAAAAGTCGTTTTGGTGTCCGCCTGGCCGTGCGGAGCCAAACGGATCCGTCCTGAATTACAATGCAAGTCAATGGGGACGGATCCGTTTGACGTTGACACAATATGGTGCCATTTCAAACGGATCCGTCCCCATTGACTTTCAATGTAAAGTCTGGAGTCCCTTTTATACCATTGGATCGGAGTTTTCTCCAATCCGATGGTATATTTTAACTTGAAGCGTCCCCATCACCATGGGAACGCCTTTATGTTAGAATATACTGTCGGATATGAGTTAGATCGTGAAACCTAATTTCCGACAGTATATTCTAACACAGAGGCGTTCCCATGGTGATGGGGACGCTTCTAGTTAGAATATACTACAAACTGTGTACATGACTGCCCCCTGCTGCCTAGCAGCATCCGATCTCTTACAGGGGGCCGTGATCAGCACAATTAACCCCTCAGGTGCCGCACCTTAAGGGGTTAATTGTACTATCATATCCCCCTGTAAGAGATCAGGGCTGCCAGGCAGCAGGGGGCAGACCCCCCCCCTCCCCAGTTTGAATATCATTGGTGGCCAGTGCGGCCCCCCCCCCCCTTCCATTGTAATAATTCGTTGGTTGCACAGTGTGCCCCCCCCGCCCCCCCCTTCCTCCCTCTATTGTAATAATTCATTGGTGGCACAATGTGCGCCCCCCCCTTCCTCCCTCTATTGTAATAAATCGTTGTTGGCACAGTGTGCGCCCCCCATTGGCCCCCCTCCCTCTATAGCATTAACAACATTGGTGGCCAGTGTGCGGCCTCCCATCTCCCCGCAACACCCCCCCCTCCCCCGATTATTGGTGGCAGCGGGTTACTAGCAATAGTACAATAGTAAAAGATTCATACTTACCTGGGAGCTGCGATGTTCGTGTCCGGCAGGGAGCTCCTCCTACTGGTAAGTGACGGTTCATTTAGCAATGCGCCGCACAGACCTGTCACTTACTAGTAGGTGGAGCTCCCGGCCGGACACGAACATCGCAGCAGCAGGTAAGTATGAATCTTCTACTATTGTACTATTACTAAGTAACCATGGCAACCAGGACTGTAGTAGCGTCCTGGTTGCCATGGTTACCGATCGGAGCCCCAGCGATTAAACTGGGACTCCGATCGGAACTCCGCTGCCACCAATGATGGGGGGGGGGGAGATGGGAGGCCGCACACTGGCCACCAATGTTGTTAATGCTATAGAGGGAGGGGGGGCCGATGGGGGGCGCACACTGTGCCACCAACGAATTATTACAATAGAGGGAGGGGGGGGCCGCACTGGCCACCAACCTATTATTACAATAGAGGGGGGGGCCGCACTGGCCACCAATGATATTCAAACTGGGGAGGGGGGGAGGGTCTGCCCCCTGCTGCCTGGCAGCCCTGATCTCTTACAGGGGGCCGTGATCAGCACAATTAACCCCTTCAGGTGCCGCACCTGAAGGGGTTAATTGTGCTGATCACGGCCCCCTGTAAGAG
This sequence comes from Bufo bufo, assembly GCF_905171765.1. Lineage (NCBI taxonomy): Eukaryota > Metazoa > Chordata > Amphibia > Anura > Bufonidae > Bufo > Bufo bufo. The sequence continues at coordinate 411,334,860 of NC_053392.1, forward strand.
ATCGGGTGCTGCCAGGCAGCAGGGGGCAGTCTTGTACACAGTTTGTAGTGTATTCTAACTAGAAGCGTCCCCATCACCATGGGAACGCTTCTGTGTTAGAATATACTGTCGGTTCTGAGTTTTCAAGAAGTGAAAACTCAGCTTTGAAACAGCTTTTATGCAGACGGATCTTCGGATCCGTCTGTATAAAAACTAACCTACGGCCACGGATCACGGACACAGATGCCAATCTTGTGTGCATCAGTGTTCTTTCACGGACCCATTGACTTGAATGGGTCCGTGAACCGTTGGCCGTGAAAAAAATAGGACAGGTCATATTTTTTTCACGGCCAGGAAACACGGATCACGGATGCGGCTGCAAAACGGTGCATTTTCCGATTTTTCCACGGACCCATTGAAAGTCAATGGGTCCGCGAAAAAAAAAAACGGAAAACAACACAACGGCCACGGGTGCACACAACGGTCGTGTGCATGAGGCCTTACAGTTAGAGAAAATATAAAATTATAAAAGTACAAGACTATATTACTTGGACTTTTTACTAACAACATGCCACCCAAAAAAAAGGACACATCAAGTAGGACAAAAGACACAGACAATGAAACCCTACATAACCAAATTCTCCTGGAGAAACAGTCAAGTCAGCAAGTAAAAATCAAAAAAAGAAAGGCTGAAAAACAAAGAAAAAAACAAGCAAATAGATCAATTCAAGAAAAAGAAAATGAGTGTCACAAAAACGCTAAAAGAAAAAGATTCAGAAGAGCAAATAGATCTATAGAAGAACAGGAAAATCAGCGTAAAAAACAATCTCTAAGAGAAAGACAAAGACGAGCAAATAGATCTATTGAAGAAAAGGAAAATGAGCGTCAGAAAAAAGTGAAAGCACACAGAGCTAGGAGTGCAACACTACGTCAGCAACAAGCAATAAAAAGAGGCAGGATAACATATCTACAAACAGACACAACACATTTATCAACAACCACACAGGAGAGGATAAATGATATAAGAGAAAGACAAAAATGTACAGTTGTGTTCAAAATTATTCAACCCCCAATGCTGTAAAGGGTTTTAGGGAATTTAGTGTACATTTGTAATTGTGTTCAGAATGAAATCTTACAAGGACTTTTTAAAGAACTAAATGCAACTAAAATGACATCAATTGTTTTTGCAATACAGTATTAAAGTTTTTTTTTGTGATTTCTTCATTGACACAATTATTCAACCCCTTAAAGACTACCACTCTTAAGAACAGAGGTTCATTCAAGTGTTTTCGATCAGGTATTGAAAACACCTGTGGATGTCAAGGAGCAGCAATCAAGCATAATAAGCACCAATTAGGCAGATTTAAAAGGACTGTGATACTCAGCTCCTTCTAGACATTTACTGGTGTGTTTACAAACATGGTGAAGTCAAGAGAATGGTCCAGGAAGACAAGAGAAGAGGTGATTTCTCTTCACAGGAAGGGCAATGGCTATAAGAAGATTGCAAAGATGTTAAACATACCAAGAGACACCATAGGAAACATCATTCGCAAATTCAAGGCAAAGGGCACTGTTGAAACGCTACCTGGTCGTGGCAGAAAGAAGATGCTGACTTCGACTGCTGTGCGCTACCTGAAGCGCAAAGTGGAGAAAAGTCCCTGTGTGACTGCTGAGGAACTGAAAGAAGATTTGTCAGATGTGGGTACTGAAGTTTCAGCTCAGACAATAAGGCGCACACTGCGTAATGAAGGCCTCCATGCCAGAACTCCCAGGCGCATCCCCTTGCTGTCTGCAAAGAATTAGAAGAGTCGACTGCAGTATGCCAAAAGTCATGTGGACAAACGACAAAAGTTTTGGGATAGTGTTCTGTGGACTGATGAAACAAAATTAGAACTGTTTGGGCCCATGGATCGACGCTATGTTTGGAGGAGGAAGAACAAGGCCTATGAAGAAAAGAACACCTTGCCTACTGTGAAGCATGGTGGGGGGTCAATCATGCTTTGGGGCTGTTTTGCTTCTACAGGTACAGGGAAGCTTCAGCGTGTGCAAGGTACCATGAATTCTCTTCAGTACCAGGAGATATTGGATGAAAATGTGTTGCAGTCCGTCACAAACCTGAGGCTTGGGAGACGTTGGACCTTTCAACAGGACAATGATCCCAAGCATACCTCCAAGTCCACTAGAGCATGGTTGCAGATTAAAGGCTGGAACATTTTTAAGTGGCCATCGCAGTCACCAGACTTAAATCCGATTGAGAACCTCTGGTGGGACTTAAAGAAAGCAGTTGCAGCGCGCAAGCCTAAGAATATGACTGAACTGGAAGCTTTTACCCATGAAGAATGGGCGAAGATACCCGTAGATCGCTGCAAGACACTTGTGTCAAGCTATGCTTCACGTTTAAAAGCTGTTATAACTGGAAAAGGATGTTGTACTAAGTACTAAGATTGAATGTCACTTGGGGGTTGAATAAAACTGATAATGATGTGAGCACAGAAAATACATTTGTGGTTATTTCATTATAAATGTTATGTTATATTAGTCTGATTTACAAGTGCCTCTTTGATTTAATTGTAAACAAGATGACTGAAATGATCAAAATCAATGTCAAACTGGCCAAAACACTCAATTTCAGTGGGGGTTGAATAATTTTGAACACAACTGTAAGAGACATGCTGAAAGAGAAAAAGCTAGGAGAGCAAGTCTTACATCAGAAGAACGACAATTACAATGTTTGCGGCAAGCACAATTACAGAGACTGGCCCGAAGTAAACGATGGAAAATAACGAATCCCGGGCAACAATAGAAAGAATGGCAATGATAAATGATATAGTTAATATTAATGAGGGTAACATTATACCCCACACATGTGGAGATTTAAATCAGATATGCAATTTTTGTCAAGCAAAACATTTTGAAGGAGAAAGACCATCTGATCAAAAATTTACACAGTGTTGCTCAAAAGGAAAAGTAATTCTTCTGTTTATACAGCAGCTCATGATGGGTCAGCATCATTACAGCAAAAATTTCATGCAAAATATAAGGTCAATAAATAGTGCTCTAGCATTTGCATCTATGGGAGCTAACATTAGTCCACCTTCTGGCTATGGGCCATACTGTTTTCGAATCCATGGTTCGATTTGTCACAGAGCAGGAACACTGCATCCTCAACAGGGTGAAAACAGACAGTTTGCACAATTATACATTTTAGATCTCTCTGAAGCTGCAGAACAAACAATGCAAATTTCTTCCAACTCAGGAATAAATACAGAGCTTATGCAAACATTAAGTACATTTATGGCACAATTCAATCCTTTTGCCGAGGCCTGCAAAATGTTGTACCAAGTTGAAAAAGAATATGAAGAGAATGCCGCCAAAAATTACAATGTTATTAAGGAAGTGTCCATGACAATAGTACAAGATCGCAAAAAAGACTAAAGACGCTATAACGCACCAAAATATAATGAGGCTGCTTTTATTTTTCAAAATGAGGATGGAGAACCACCACTTGAAAGAGATCTTCTTATACACTGCAAACCAAGTGAAGATTATACAAATAAAATAAAAACACAAAGAATTAGTGTCCTTGATCCTAATTTGGAACCCATGGTTTATCCATTGTTATTCTCCTATGGGGATCAAAGCTGGGGAATTGACATCCCATTGCAAAACAGACCACAAGCTTTATTAAATTTACCAAACCAGTCACACAATCCTAGAGTTAGAGTCACTCAAATGCAATACTACAGTTACCGTCTTTCCATTAGAGAGGATTTTAATCCCTTTTTAAATGCAGGCCGCCTTACACAGCAATATATAGTTGATGCATATGTAAAAACAAAAGCCAACAGACTCCATTATATACGTCAAAATCAGCCTAAATTGCGTGTTGAAAAATACTCTGGATTAATGGATCATTTGTTTAATGAAGCCAATGAAGCAGGCCTGAGTCCTGAAAAATGCATATTTTGCCTTCTTCATTTGCAGGGAGCCCTAGAAACATGCAACAAAATTATCAAGATGCTATGGCAATTGTCAGAAAATATGGAAAACCAGATCTTTTTATTACAATGACATGCAATCCCAAATGGGAAGAGATTATACATAACCTACAACATGGACAAACTGTTGATGGACAACCACTTTTAGTTGCAAGAGTATTTCACCTAAAACTCAAAGATCTCTAATTGATGACATCAGTAAAAAACATATTTTTGGAGTCCCAAAAGCAATGGCCTACGTGATAGAATTTCAAAAGAGAGGTTTACCACATGCTCACATACTTCTCATTCTTAAAAAAAGCTGTAAACCATAAAAAAGGAGGAACTGATAGATAAAATTGTCTCTGCTGAAATCCCTAACATAGAAATCACTCCTCGCTTACATGCAATTGTAACAAAGCATATGATTCATGGACCATGCGGAGCACTCAATCCTAATTCTCCATGTATGACAAATGACAAATGCTGCAAGCATTTTCCGAAGGAATTCCAACAAAAAACTATTGCTAATAGCAATGGCTATCCAAAGTACAAGAGAAGAAATACAGGCCAAACTATAATTCTTAACGGAAAGAATATTGATAATTCTTGGGTTGTACCATATAATCCTTACTTAGCGTTGAAGTACAATTGCCACATTAATGTGGAAGTTTGTGCATCAGTGAAAAGTGTCAAATACCTTTTTAAATATGTGTACAAAGGTCATGATTGTGCAAATGTTGTCATTCAAAAACAAGGTACTTTGAATCATGATGAAATAAACACCTTTATTAATTCTAGGTCTGTCAGTGCTCCAGAAGCAGCATGGCGTTTGCATGGGTTTGAAATGCATTATCAATCCCATACCATCCATAGATTAGCAGTGCATCTGCCTGAAGAACAATCTGTTTTTTTCAACCCAAATGACATTACCACAGCGGTACAGAGAGCTTTAAACCGTGATACTCAATTGACAGCTTGGTTCAAATTGAATCAACAAAAAGAGGAAGCAAAGAATATATTATATTTGGACATTCATTTGCATTATGTGTTTGACTCTCCAAATTGTTGTTGGAAATTGCGTCAACGTGGTGCAGAAATAATTATTGGACGAATGTATTCTGTCAACTTAATATCAGATGCAGAGCGTTACTGTCTGCGTCTACTATTGCTGCATGTGGCTGGTGCAGTATCCTTTGAAGATCTGAGGACAGTACATGGTAATGTCTATCCCACTTTCCAAGAGGCTGCAAAAGCAAAAGGACTTATTAATGATGACGATGTGTGGAAGAACACTCTGGAAGATGCTGTCCACTTTACAATGCCTAAACAACTTAGGGAATTATTTGCATATGTCTGCGTTTTTGCATCATTACACAATATGAATGCACTAAAATATGAGCAATATCTCATTGAAGATTTAGTTCACAAACATAAACAACACAATGATGATTGTACAATTTGTCGTAAGATCGCACTTAAAGAAATAGCCAACATTCTGGTACTACATGGCAAAAACTGTGAAGATTTTGGATTGCCTTCCACAATGCCAAATACTGATCAATTTTGGAATATGTATGATAAGGAATTACAAAAATACAGAGCTGAAGAAATGGAGAAAACATTAAACAGAGAACAAAAAAGAGCTTCAGAAAAAATATTGTCTGCAAGCAAAAATGACAACCTTTGCAACCGTTGTTTTTTCTTGGATGGTCCAGGAGGTAGTGGTAAAACGTATCTTTACAAAACCCTTCTCACTCTTGCGCAATTTTTTGTGACTTTTTTTAAATTGGCGCAATAGTAAATCTGTAGAGATTAATTTACATAATGAATTTAGCGATTGCGCAAAAAAATTGCGACTTTTTCACTCCATTATTTTGACTTGAGCTAATGATAAATCTGGCCCTATTTATTGTAATGCATTGTAGAAAGGATCAGACCAGACCCTCAAACGTTGAAGTCCCATAGTGGGACAAAAATAAAAAGTAAAAAAAAAAAAAGTAAAAATAAGTGTTTTATAAAAATAAAAAATGAAATTTCAAGTAAAAAGAAAAAAATGTCCACTTATTAAGCCAATTGTAAAAAACTATTAAAAATAGACATACAGTATTAGAAATTGCCACATCAGTAAGGACCACCTCTATAAAAATATTATATGATCTATCCTTTTAGGTGAACACCATAAAAAAAAATTGGTGTCACCTCGCCTTACAAAAAGTGTAATACAGCCAACTTAACCAATAAAAAATAAGCTCTCACATAAGAGCATCCCTGGACAAGTAAAAATAAGGATTTCTGAAAATAGCAACCCAAAAAAGATTTTTTTTTTTTCAAAAATTATTGTGTAAAACTGAACAAAATTTGTTCACCTATTTTCCCCTGAATACAGCAACACTCCATGTGTGGTAGAAAACTTTGGGGTACATTCAACTATTTTGGGGTACATTCAACATTTATCACTTTTTATTTTTCCTTTTGGGAAGCAGGATAAAGAAATGCAACAATTCTGCCAGTGCTATTTGGGTTTTGTTATTGTGGCATACACTGTGCAAGAAAAATTGTTTATTCTGCTGGTCAGTACGATTACAGAGGCACCAATTTTATATTTTTTTTTTTACATTTTACCACTATTACACAATTACACAGCATTTTTGTAAAGAAAAATCAAGTTTTTGCATCGCCATTTTCTGAAAGCCATAATTTTTTTTATTTTTTTGAGTGATCTTCTTCTGTGGGGGCTTGTTTTTTGCAGGATGAGGAAAAGTTTTTATTGGTACTATTTTGGGGTACATACTATTTTTTGATCACGGTAACAAACAATGACTGTTCTACCATGGTTTTCATTTATTTTTTTACAGATTTCACCTGACAGGGTAGATCATGTGACATTTTTATAGAGAAGGTTGTTATGGACGCAGCGATACCTAATATCTTAATTTGTTTTAAAATTTTTGTTAAGTTTAAGCATTTTTGAAAAGAAAACTTGTTTTTGTGTTGCCATTTTTTATTTTTTGGGTGATTGTCTTACATATATGTGGGCTTTTTTTATGCAGAACGAGGTGACGTTTTCATTAATACTATTTTGGGGCACAATTTTTTGATCGTTTGGTATTACCCTTTTTGTCATGCAAGGTGACCAAAAGATATTAGTTTTTATTTAAAAAAAATGTTATACGGTGTTCTTCTGACAAGGAAGATCATGTGATATTTTCATAGAGCCTGTTGATAGGGATGCGACAATACCTAATATGTCTATTTTTTATTTTTTTCAAATTTCTTACAATTTTACATGAATTCATTATGGGAAAGGCTTTTTTACTTGAAACTTTTATTTTTTATAATGAAAAATACTTTTTTAAACTTTTTTTTTTACTTTGTTTTACAGTACATTGTGTATTGTAATACATTGACAACCTGTCTATGAGGCCAGGGGGCCAAATCTCAGGCTTCCATAGGAAGCAAGTCCAGATGCCTGTGCAAGGTATTGGTCTGCCGTTCTAGCCGTTGGATCCATGTCACTGCAATGATGGGTTCAGAGAGAGAGTCACCTCCCTCTGAAAATCCCGTGTATGCCACGGTCAGCGTTGACCGTGGCATAAAAGAGGTTATTACACCAGCATCAGTGAATACAGCCGGCCCTCTGCCGCTGATTGGGCTCCGGCACCCACCCGATTAGAGCACCATACATGCATAGCCCTGGAAAGCCAGTGACGTCCCACTGCATTGTACATGTACGGCGCTGATCAGTAGGGGTTAAATTATGAAAAACATCTGCTTCAGGGATGTAGTTTCCGAAATGGGGTCACTTATAGGGGGTTTCTACTTTACTGATACCTCAGGGGCTCTGCATATGTGATGTAGTGCCCGAAAACCATTCCAGCAAAATTAGTGCTCCAAAAGCCAAATGGCACTTCTTCCCTTCTCAGTCATGCTGTGTGCCCATACTGCTCCTTACATTTATGGCATTTCCATACCCAATAGAAACCACCTATTAATTCAAGTAGGGTGGTATGATTTTTCCATTCTGAACCCAGCAGCTTAAACAAACATCAGTTTACGTCCATATTTATGTCATTTTGGTACCTAGCGGAACCTGCCTAACAATTTAAAGGGTGTCTTGTGTCTCAGATGGCACAAGCTGGGCACAGCATATTGGGCACTAAAATTCCAGCAATCCGTATGCAAACTGATGGCATTTGTATGCTTTGAAATACTAGATCCATCTCTCAGGTGTCATCCGGAAAAACTGTTAAGGTATTATTATTTTTTGCATTTTTAAAGGTCTGCGCATGCGCATAATGGGCATAATGTGCTCACTGGCATGCCTGTGAATATAACTCGCCAGCGCTCGCGTGCGCCGAATCGAGCGGCCGGCGCATGCGAAGTTGCAACATTATGCCCGGCTAACTGCGGGAGCCTGAGATGGGATCGTGCAGTCACAATCAGCGCACCGCGCAGATGCCAGACTGGCACGATCCCAAGGAATGGTTAATATGTAAATCATAGTCAGGAGGGGGCGAGGAAAAGGCGGGCATTGCTTGACTTGAAGCAAGGAGGCCACTGCCCCCTTGACTTCAAGCTTGACTGCAAACAGAGCGATCAGGGAGATTAAAAGCGTTTTTCTGAAGTATGGATTAACAAATTTCTGGCTCACACACATGATCAGTTACAGACTGGGGGCTGCTATAAGGTAATGCTGGCAGTTTTATATCACTTTTGGAGGTGACAGGTTCCCTTTAATAGTAAAAATAAAAAGTGAAAAAATATAAAATAAAAAAAAGATATATTAAACATTTAAATCACCCCAATTTTACATATAAAAAAATAAACAATAAAAAAAATCATATTAGGTATTGCCGCACCCGAAAATGTCTGTACTATTAAAATATTTTTAAAAAAAGAACGTGTACCGTGAATGCCTTAACAGAAAAAAAAAAGAAAAACATGCAAGGGCAGGTGGTGGGATGGGCCAGGGATGGGTAGTGGGTGGAATTAGGGGGCCCAATTCAGATTCTTGCTATGAGGCCCAATGATTTCTATGTGACTGTACATATACAGTGGATATAAAAAGTCTACACACCCCTGTTAAAATGTCTGTTTTCTGAGATGTAAAAAAAAATAGACAAAGATAAATCATTTCAGAATTTTTTCCACCTTTAATGTGACCTATAATCTGTACCACTCAATTGAAAAACAAGCTGAAATCTTTTAGGTGGAGGGAAGCAAACAAAATAAATAAATAATGTGGTTGCATAAGTGTGCAAACCGTCTTATAACTGGGGATGTAGCTGTGTTCAGAATTAAGTAATCACATTCAAAATCATGTTAAATAGGAGTCAGCATACACCTGCCATCATTTAAAGTGCTTCTGATGAACCCCAAATAAAGTTCAGCTGCTCTAGTTGGTCTTTCCTGATTTTTTTTTAGTCACATCCCACAGCAAAAGCCATGGTCCACAGAGCACTTCCAAAGCATCAGAGGGATCTCATTGTTAAAAGGTATTAGTCAGGAGAAGGGTACAAAAGATTTTCCAAGGCATTAGATATACCATGGAACACAGTGAAGACAGTCATCATCAAGTGGAGAAAATATGGCACAACAGTGACATTACCAAGAACTGGACGTCCCTCCAAAATTGATGAAAAGACGAGAAAAAACTGGGGGTAGAGGGGCAAGATGAAATCCTTTTCTTACGAAGAAAAACCTCCAAGCCAGGCTACATTTTGCAAAAACACATCTGAAGTCTCCCAAAAGCATGTGGGAAAAGGTGTTATGGTCTGATGAAACCAAGGTTGAACTTTTTGGCCATAATTCCAAAAGATATGTTTGGCCCAAAAACAACACTGCACATCACCAAAAGAACACTATACCCACAGTGAAGCATGGTGGTGGCAGCATCATGCTTTGGGGCTGTTTTTCTTCAGCTGGAACTGGGGCCTTAGTTAAGCTAGAGGGAATTATGAACAGTTCCAAATACCAGTCAATATTGGCACAAAACCTTAAGGCTTCTGCTAAAAAGCTGAACATGAAGAGGAACGTCATCTTTCAGCATGACAACGACCCAAAGCATACATCCAAATCAACAAAGGAATGGCTTCACCAGAAGAAGATTAAAGTTTTGGAATGGCCCAGCCAGAGCCCAGACCTGAATACGATTGAAAATCTGTGGGGTGATCTGAAGAGGGCTGTGCACAGGAGATGCCCTCGCAATCTGACAGATTTGGAGTGTTTTTTGCAAAGAGTGGGCAAATCTTGCCAAGTCAAAATGCGCCATGCTGATAGACTCATACCCAAAAAGACTGAGTGCTGTAATAAAATCAAAAGGTGCTTCAACAAAGTATTAGTTTTAGGCCTCTTTCACACGGGCGTTGTGTGAAAATATGCTGGTGCGTTGCGGGAACACCCACGATTTTTCCGCACGAGTGCAAAACATTGTAATGCGTTTTGCACTCAAGTAAGAAAAATCGCACGTGTTTGGTACCCAAACCCGAACTTCTTCACAGAAGTTCGGGCTTGGGATCGGTGTTCTGTAGATTGTATTATTTTCTCTTATAACATGGTTATAAGGGAAAATAATAGCATTCTGAAAACAGAATGCATAGTAAAACATCGCTGGAGGGGTTAAAAAAATAAATAAATAAATTTAACTCACCTTAGTCCACTTGATCGCGATACCCGGCATCTCTTTCTGTCTTCATCTGATCTCTGTGCAGCAACAGGACCTTTGGTGACATCATTCCGGTCATCACATGATCCATCACCATGGTAAAAGATCATGTGATGGATCATGTAATGATCGGAGTGACGTCACCAAAGGTCCTTTACCTGTAAAATGCTCACCACAGGTCCTGTTCAGCAAAGGAGACAGAAGGAGATGACGGGCCGCGATCAAGTGGACTAAGGTGAGTTAAATTATTTTTTATTTTTTTTAACCCCTCCAGCCATGTTTTACTATGCATTCTGTATTCAGAATGCTATTATTTTCCCTTATAACCATGTTATAAGGGAAAATAATAATGATCGGGTCTCCATCCCGATCGTCTCCTAGCAACCGTGCGTGAAAATAGCACCGCATCCGCACTTGCTTGCGGATGCTTGCGATTTTCACGCAACCCCATTCATTTCTATGGGGCCTGCGTTACGTGAAAAACGCACAAAGAGGAGCATGCTGCGATTTTCATGCAACGCACAAGTGATGCGTGAAAATCACTGCTCATGTGAACAGCCCCATAGAAATGAATGGGTCGGTATTCAGTGCAGGTGCAATGCGTTCACCTCCCGCATCGCATCCGCGTGGAATACTCGCTCGTGTGAAAGGGGCCTAAGGGTGTGCACACTTATGCAACCATATTATTTTATTTTTATATTTTTTCTTCCCTCTACCTAAAAGATTTCAGTTTGTTTTTCAATTGAGTTGTACAGTTTATAGGTCACATTAAAGGTAGAAAAAGTTCTGAAATGATTTATCTTTGTCTCATTTTTTTACATCACAGAAACCTGACATTTTAACAGGGGTTTGTAGACTTTTTATATCCACTGTATATTGTCCTGGAGATGTAGAATAAACTACTAAGAGGTATATAACGTTTTATTTTAAGACCAATTTTAGGTTGTGGGGAGATTTTCCCTTATAATTTCTCACAATTTCTTCATTTCTCATAATTTGCATATCTCCATAAAACCATATCATGTAATTCTTTTCTACCACAGGAGATGGAAGTGAGCCCACAAGAATTGCAATATATTTTGAATTCAGTTCTGCAGAGAAGTAAGTTCTATCATTTCAGTCATAAATATCAAATAGCTATTTGAAAAGTGTTTTGCTCATGCAAGAGACTTCTAGTGTATTCCATGTTGCATTGTTGCACAGCATCATAAATTAGCTTTCAGAGTGATTTTATACATTTCCACCAAATTACACATATGGACTTAAGGGGGTTGCGTCACTTCAGCAAACGGCATTTATCATGTAGAGAAAGTTAATACAAGGCACTTACTAATGTTTTGTGATTATCCATATTGCCTCCTGTAACGAACCAGCGGGTGTGAACCCACTGTGCCTTGTGTCCTACCTCCTCTAAGTGCGTTGTCTAAGTGAACCCCTCGTTCTTCACAGTACCCCTGATGGTGGGGATAGACTTTCCCAAGGAGAACACCAGGTCGCTACCGCTTGAAAAGTATTAGCACACGAGGAAGTTGGTCCAGACTGACCAACTGAAAGGAATCAGAGGTACAGATGTAGTCAGCAGTGCAGGACTGAAGGAAGAGGCAGAGGTGAATTCAAACAAGCAATAGGTCAGGGCAGGTGGCACAGGTACAGGTCAGGCAATCCGGGTAAGCAACAGGAGAGGTCAAGGCAAGCAGGCAGGGATAAAACAGGTAGCGGAGACCAGAAACACAAGCACGGGTCAGGTATACAGGAACACAAGCAGAGATAACAGCAACATTTGCAGGACACAAGAACCTTGGCGCTCAGGCACCGGGAAAGGCAACTGACTTATATAGGTGCAGAGAGACTAGGATTGGTCAGCATGGCCACATGTGCTAAATCTATAAGTCACAGGAAGTGACGTGCGCCGGCCCTTAAGTAAGTGCTACAGGGAACAAGCCTAAAGCATGCTGTGCCCAGGGCTGGAAGGAAACCATGGAGCAGATTCACCACTTCCTGTGATTTATAGGCAGACAGCAACCTGGCGGACCTCCTTTGCTGGCTGGATTCATTTTTCCATCACATTATACATAGCTCGTTCCACGGTGATGACCACCCTGCAACCCATCAGCAGTGGCCGTGCTGGCACACTATAGCAAAAAGTGCCAGCCTCTCTGGTGGCCGGGACGGTGGGAATGCTTATAGGCTGCTGCTTTTTTCTATAGTGTGCAAACATGACCACCTCTGCTGGATTGCAAGGTGGTCGTAGCCAAGGAAATGAGCAGTCTATAATATGATGGAAAAATGAATTTAGCCAGCAAAGGAAGCAATATAGAACAATACATTAGTAAGTGGCTTGTATTAACTTTAACTAGATAATGCTATGCTATTTGCTGAAGTGACACAACCCCTTTAAGAATGTGTACAGTAGTGTTTTTAGGAATGTATAGTTTCTTTACAGTATAAGTAACACTTTTATGGTGTAAAAAAATTGGCAAACCCTGTGTTGGAAACTTTTTTAATGTCGCTTGTGTCGCAAGTGGCTTTTCTATGCTATCCTCGCCACTTTCCCAAAAAGGGGGTGTGATGAGAGCAGGGAGGGGCGCACGGACTACTGGAGATGCATCTTTTTTATGATGAGGCCTATGCCTGCTTATAAGTTAGGCACATTTGCAAGCAGTACAGGGAAGATCATATACCAGACTATAACATAGAGGTGGGGGAGATTTATCAAAACCTTTCATTTTCCAAAGAAGCTCTGAAAAATGAAAGGTTGAAATTGATTGCTTGTTGTCGGCAACTTAACCAGTTTTCCTTTGCACCAAAATTTGATAAATCTCCTGAGTAGACTAGAAGTCTCTTCCAGTAGAGGTCCTGATGTGGATTATATTACCTTCCTCTGGATCAGTATTACAGGAGAATAGATTGATCTATTTTTAAACTACTTTTTTCATCTATTCTTTTATTATATTGTGTGCTTTTTATGTGTGTATTTATTTTGTAATTTTATTTTCCAGCAAAGAATATTAAATTTAAAGAGCTGAGCATTCTGCCATGCCATAATATCATTTCTCTTATGGATGTATCCTTTACAATATTTACTCATGTGTCTCATATCATTCTTCACCTATAACAAAAACAATTATTCCTGCCAATGAAAATTCTCTATGGCTCCAAAACGTTCAGCAAATGTATATTGTAATAATAAGCAGTTCATGACATACTGTAGATATGTCACAAGACTATATTTCCTGCTGTGAAATATATATATATATATATATATATATACATATACATACAGGGTAGCCCGTGGAAAAGTAGCCCGCCTCCAGTGATAGTATGACAAGGTGAACAAGCAAGTGGATTGTTTTTTATTTAATTACCCACAAGTCACAAAAGATGCTGAAATTATTGCTCGTTCACGTCTATGCATCTTTGGGCACGTAGGATTATGTTGGCTGATACTGCAAATCAGCCAACAGTGATGCTGCGAATAGTGTTTGTGATATTTTCCTAAAGTCCCTAGAGAACTGCTGACAGTTCGCTCCTCCGTAAACAGTTCATGAACCAGTGCCAGTGAGTCCTGTAAGGTGCGGCATGTTGCCCCATCTTGTTGGAAAAAGCAGGATATTTTTTCTTCTGTTTATCAGTTGGTTGTAAAACTGTTCAAAGATGTCCAGGTAAATTGCAGTATTCACAGTTGATTTGAAGAACATTGGGCCCACTATTCGTGTTTCTAACACTGTGCACCAAATGCCAATTTTCTGGTAATGAAGTGGCGTTTCATAAGTTAAACAGGGATTTTCGGCGGACCAGTACATCGTATTCTGGGAATTTACATGACCTGATAAATGAAACCAAACTTTGTCAATCATAAAGTACAGCAATGGGTCCAAATGTATGTCAGCAATCATACTTAGCAACCACGTCCAGTAATTTACGAGTTTAGCTTTGTCAAACTCTTAGATCCTGCACACACGCTATTCAGTACAGTTTCAGGTTCAGAGATTTCAGCATTCGCTGACACGTTGTTTGTGATACACCAACTTGTTGAGACAGTCTTCAAGTTGATTTTTGGGGGCTACTTGCAATCGGTTGCTGAATTTTATGCATAAGTTTCTGATCGATGGAGGCCTCGGTTTCTTCATGTTTGCAACAAAGCCAGTTTGATGCCATTTCCAAACAAGACTCTGAATACAAAGTTTAGCTGGTGGTTTTGTTCCTGGGTAATTGTCGGCAAAAGTCTCTTGTGTTTCCTTAGGCTGGGTTCACACGAGCATGTCCGGATTAGGTCCAGATGCGTCCCGGTGTATTGCGGAAAACCCGCGCGAGTAGGAACGCAATTGCAGTCAGTTTTGACTGCGATTGCGTTCCGATGTTCAGTTTTTACCGGGCGGGTGCAATGTGTTTTGCACGCGCATGATAAAAAACCGACTGTGGTACCCAGATCCGAACTTCTTCACAGAAGTTCAGGTTTGGGTTAGGTGTTGTGTAGATGTTATTATTTTCCCTTATAACATGGTTATAAGGGAAAATAATAGCATTCTGAAAACAGAATGCTTAGTAGGTGATCAATTGAGGGTTAAAAAATAAATAAAAAATTAACTCGCCTTCTCCTCTTGATCGCGTAGTTACCGGTCTCTTCTTTACTTCTTTAATGATGAGCTGTGGGCTAAAGGACCTGTGGTGACATCAGATCACATGCTCCAATCACATGGTACATCACCGTGGTACTGGACCATGTGATAGGAGCATGTGATCTGACGTCACCACAGGTCCTTTAGCCCACAGCTCATCATTAAAGATCACATGCTCCTATCACATGGTCCAGTACCACAATGATGTACCATGTGATTGGAGCATGTGATCTGACGTCACCACAGGTCCTTTAGCCCACAGCTCATCATTAAAGAAGTAAAGAAGAGATCGTTAACTACGCGATCAAGAGGAGAAGGTGAGTTCATTATTTTATTTTTTTTAACCCTCAGTTGATCACCTACTAAGCATTCTGTTTTCAGAATGCTATTATTTTCCCTTATAACCATGTTATAAAGGAAAATAATACAGTGAATAGACTGTCACCTAGCAACCATGTGTGAAAATCGCACCGCATCCGCACTTGCTTGCAGATGCTTGCGATTTTCACGCAACCCCATTCACTTCTATGGGGCCTGCGTTGCGAGAAAAACGCAGAATATAGAGCATGCTGCGTTTTTCTAGTGATGCGTGAAAATCACCGCTCATCTGAACAGCTCCATTGAAATGAATGGGTCGGGATTCAGTGCGGGTGCAATACGTTCACCTACCGCATTGCACCCGTGCGGAAATCTCGCCCGTGTGAACGCAGCCTTAATCCATCTGACAGGCCTAAAATTGTGTGTGTGGCGTGGGCAGGGAAGGGCACGTGCCTGCAGGCCCGTCTCATTCATCATTTTCTATGCCTGTTTTAGGTGTAGAAAATTGTCTAAATGTAAGATAGCTTGGAAGCTGTTTTACATTTAGAACTGGCGCTGAATACGCCGAAGTTATACAGAGGTCTGTGCCTCTTCATAACTCAGACGGAACCACCGTCAGCTATGGGCCTTTATTAAGACTGGTGTCTAAAACACCAATCTTAATAAATGTGCATATATATATATATAT
The DNA here is from genome assembly GCF_905171765.1 of Bufo bufo. NCBI lineage: Eukaryota > Metazoa > Chordata > Amphibia > Anura > Bufonidae > Bufo > Bufo bufo. The sequence continues at coordinate 411,351,108 of NC_053392.1, forward strand.
ATATACACACTAAACCAAAAAATCTTTACCATGTTTCCTTTGCACTAATTTTGAAAAATGCTCTGCACTGTATGTAAAGCTAAACATGTTACTTCATATTGAACCTTAATAAAAACCCAATAGACCAGTGGTAATGGAAAGCTTGATTTTAATGAGTTCAAAATCTTCTGGGACAAACTGAAAAACTGGATTGTAAGAGAGTATTCATTATTTTTAGGCTACTTTCACATATGCGTTTTACATTCCAGTTTTGAGATCCGGCAGATGAAAATCTTTGAAGCAGGCAAATGTTTTTAGTCTCTGGATCTTTGGGGCCCATTATTGTATCAGAGCCTGGGCCCACCAGAGGATTCTGTGGTACACTGGTGGGATGATCCACTAGTGTAGTTTTAACACAGAATCAAGTACAATTGTGTGATATACGGTAATCTTACTGTGCCCCAATAAAAATAAAACCAAATCTGTTGAAGCAAGTAATGTTGTGACTTAGTACTGTATTTAAAGAGGACCTGTCACCAAAGCAAAAATAACTGTGCTGCTTATATAATCTAACTAGCCATGCTTCCCTGAGCAATGCACATTTTACTGTACGTTCCTGCGAAACCTGCCGCCCAGTCTTCAGTTACGTTGCCCTAAAGTTGCAGCACCACACATGTTAATTTGGAGTGACTAGTCTTGAGGTATGGCTAACCACTTTGCTTCTTTCAACGGTTTTCCCCACTGTGATGCTGAAGTATGCTCTTGTGAGACCTACTAATTCCCATGAGATCATGCAGCCATACAGCCTTCTGCTGGAAAAGCATCTCACTCCTAACGGAGTCTCCTCTTGTCGGCACTGACTCTGGGCTCCTCTCGACGATGAAATCTCACTGTGGTCAGAGTGAGACGCAGTCCCAACAGGAGATAATATAAAGTATGGTTTCACGAGAATTAGTAGATCTCATGAGATCACGCTGCAGCTAGAGGGTTATGTGATGGAGATTGTCACACCAGCAAGAAACCTCCCCTTGCAAATAAGCAAAGTGGGTAACCATACCTCTATGGCTAGTCACTTCCGATTGACATGTGTGGTGCAAGAATTTTAGGGGGACATAACTAAAGAAGGGGGGAAAGGTGCAGGAACAAAGTATACCATGCTCAGTGAAGCATGCTAGTTAGATTATAGAAGCAGCACAGTTTTTTTGCTTTGGTGACAGGTCCTCTTTAAAGGGAATCTGTCAAATTGAAAATGCAGTCCAGCTGGCAGCATGGTATATACAGCAGAAATAAACGGATTGATATACAGTTTTGTGGGTGAAGATTCAGTATGAATTATAATGTACACTCATTGACAAAATAAAATAACGGAAGGAGTTGTTGGTATCTAATGAAACTTTATATGATTGAATGTAATGATGATATATGTAAGTGATTACACTATTAGAGTGAAAGGATACATTTATTGAGGAAAACCGTACAATTAAAAGAATGCTCTAGTACCCTGCTAGACCACCTCTAGGCCTGGATACTAGATGAGATATGGTTGGGCATGGATGCATACAAGTTCCTTGTGGTATCTTGTGGCACATCTACCAATGCTACAGTTGGGCCTGCAAATCCTGCTCACTTATAGGTTGTCGAAGCTGGCATCCCAATTAGTACTATAAATGATCAACTGGCAATAAATCTAGTGACCAGACAGGCAAAGAAAGTGCCACATTAATGTGATGTATGTGGGCAAGCATTATGCTGTTGAAAAATGCCAATTGGATGCCTTTCCATGATAGATAACGCATGTGGCCGCAGGATGTCCTGCACATATCGTTGAGCTGTCCCTTATATCACTATTAGGAGTGACTGACGTATATGATGGCTCCCCAGATCATCACACCAGCAGTTGGGGCAATATGTCGCTCCACAGCAAAGGCAGGATTGAATATCTCACCACTAGCCTCCATACTCAAACCTTACCAATCCTGGGATCTCAAACAGGATTGGTCAGTCAAGACAATACAGTTACAGTCCATAGCAGTCCAGTGGCTGTCAGTCTATGGTAGAACACGTAACCTAAAAGTAGCCTCTAAGAGTGATTTTATAGGGCAGCTGTGGAAGCAATTTTACATCCTCTTGTGGCAAGACCCAGTATCTAATATGAACACACCTGTAATCACTTACATATATGCCTAACTGTATGCCAGGTTTTGGAGCAATTCAACATTTCTATCTGGGTGCATTACTTTTTTGTCAATGAGTATATTTTTATTTATTCAAACTTCTGTTGTTTCTATCCTCAGGGGTCCAGTGGGTGGTGCTACTCAGTATTTGACACCTTTCCATGATGAATGTGCAGACAGCGATACCTGTCAATCACAGAGTGGGAGTACCCACATGATTCCTAAGAATAGGTCAATGATATGTAGAGCAAAGAGTTATGTTATAATGAATGTCCACCCTTTCAACTATAAACCAATTTGTCAACTCCACCTGCTCTGTAACATACCACCTGCAGGTTGGACTGCGTTATTGACATGACAGGTTCCCTTTAATGTGCCTGTGCAAATGACTGGTGATTGTTGCATTTTTTTACACTGTGTTCCCTTAGTTAATCAAAATAGTGATGGGGCTGTAGTGATAAACAACATACTTCGGACATTATAGAGGATTTGGGTTATGTTGAAGACACATGGTACAGTAGATTTACGGGTGAAAAATCCACAAAGTATTACAGTACAAGCAAAATGGTTTTACAAAATGTCATACACACTGCAGAAAAAAAAAATCAACAGTAGGCAGACTTAAAAGGGAGTCTGTGAGCTACTTGTCACATATTAAACTGCCCCATAAATTCTGTGCCTGGGAAGATCACTGCCCAGCATACCCTGTGCACTGCATCAGTGAACTAACTGCACATGTGCCAGGGTTGCATCAACATGTGCATGTATGGTCCGTCCCTTGATGCAGCTGTCCACAGAGGTTACTGTACAGGGCACGGTCAGGCCCAGTGGTGATGTGTACAGACACAGGATTTCCAGAGCAGAGTCCGTAATGTAAAGAGGATACTGAGCTGGCTTACAGCAAGACAAGGGAGGAGATATCAGTGACACTTGTATCTCTTGAAAATGCCCCAGGGCACTTGCAAGCTCATTAGCATATCACTTTTAAGTTTGTTTTTTGAGCACCACATCTGCAGACAAGTGATACAAAGGTACCATGTTTATATCACCTATAGCACAATTAGGGCAGATAATCTGTGAAAAGTAGCTGACAGACTCCTGTTAAATATGCAGCATTTTTGCAGCTCATACCATGAAATCTGCCACAAATCCACAGAAAAATCTTCAATAAGGCCTCCTGCACACGACCGTTGTGTGCACCCGTGGCCGTTGTACCGTTCTCCGTTTTTTTTCGCGTTTTTCGCGTTTTTTTTTTACTTTCAATGGGTCCGTGAAAAAATCTGAAAATGCACCGTTTTGCAGCCGCATCCGTGATCCGTGTTTCCTGGCCGTGAAAAAAATAGGACCTGTCCTATTTTTTTCACGGCCAACGCTTCACGGACCCATTCAAGTCAATGGGTCCGTGAAAGAACACGGATGCACACAAGATTGGCATCCGTGTCCGTGATCCGTGGCCGTAGGTTACTTTTTATACAGACGGATCCGAAGATCCATCTGCATAAAAGCTTTTTCATAGCTGAGTTTTCACTTCGTGAAAACTCAGAACCGACAGTATATTCTAACACAGAGGCGTCCCCATGGTGATGGGGACGCTTCAGGTTAGAATATACTAAAAGAACTGTGTACATGACTGCCCCCTGCTGCCTGGCAGCAGGGGGCAGACCCCCCCCCCCTGTAGTTAACACATTGGTGGCCAGTGGGCCCCCCTTCCTGTAGTTAGCACATTGGTGGCCAGTGCGGCCGCCCCCCCCTCCCTCCCTTGTAGTTAACTCATTGGTGGCCAGTGGGCCCCCCCTGTAGTTAACACATTGGTGGCCAGTGCGGCCGCCCCCCCCCCCTCCCTCCCCTGTAGTTAACTCGTTGGTGGCCAGTGGGTCCTCTCCCCTCCCTCCCCCTCCTAATTAAAATCTCCCCCCCCTATCATTGGTGGCAGCGGAGAGTACCGATCGAAGTCCCAGTTTAATCGCTGGGACTCCGATCGGTAACCATGGCAACCAGGACGCTACTGCTGTCCCGGTTGCCATGGTTACTTAGCAATTTGTAGAACCATTATACTTACCTGCGACTGCGATGTCTGCGTCCGGCCGGGAGCTCCTCCTACTGGTAAGTGACAGGTCATGTCACTTACCAGTAGGAGGAGCTCCCGGCCGGACGCAGACATCGCAGTCGCAGGTAAGTATAATGGTTCTACAAATTGCTAAGTAACCATGGCAACCGGGACTGCAGTAGCGTCCTGGTTGCCATGGTTACCGATCGGAGCCCCAGCGATTAAACTGGGACTCTGATCGGTACTCTCTACTGCCACCAATGATAGGGGGGGAGATTTTAATTAGGAGGGGGAGGGAGGGGAGAGGGCCCACTGGCCACCAACGAGTTAACTACAGGGGAGGGGGGGGCCCACTGGCCACCAACGAGTTAACTACAGGGGAGGGAGGGGGGCCCACTGGCCACCAATGAGTTAACTACAGGGGAGGGGGGGTGGGCCGCACTGGCCACCAATGTGTTTACTACAGGGGGGGGCTGCCCCCTGCTGCCTGGCAGCACCTGCCAGGCAGCAGGGGGCAGTCATGTACACAGTTCTTTTAGTATATTCTAACCTGAAGCGTCCCCATCACCATGGGAACGCCTCTGTGTTAGAATATACTGTCGGATTTCACGATGTAACTCAAATCCGACTGTATATTCTAACATAGCGGCGTTCCCATGGTGATGGGGACGCTTCAAGTTAAAATATACCATCGGATTGGAAAAAACTCAGATCCTATGGTATATTAACTCCTGACTTTACATTGAAAGTCAATGGGGGACGGATCCGTTTGAAATTGCACCATATTGTGTCAACGTCAAACGGATCCGTCCCTATTGACTTGCATTGTAATTCAGGACGGATCCGTTTGGCTCCGCACGGCCAGGTGGACACCAAAACGACTATTTTTTCATGTCCGTGGATCCTCCAAAAATCAAAGAAGACCCACGGACGAAAAAACGGTCGCGGATCACGGAAAAACGGAACCCCGTTTTGCGGACCGCAAAAAAATACGGTCGTTTGCAGGAGGCCTAATTCTGCAGATTTTGCAGTTGATTATTCAGGGATATTGGCATGACATTGTGGAAAAATCCAAGGTAGAAATTCCATTGCAGAAAATGTGCCCCATGTGGCCACACTCCACAACAGTCTTTTGGAATATTAAACTTTACATGGTACTTTTCATCCAGGTAGTCTATTTGCTATTTAAGAGAATAACGTCTATTTTTAGGGGGAAACAGAAAGATACATAATATATGTATGTGAGGAGGACTGTGAACAACAAAAAGATTCTGTCCACTCAGCAGCAAAGGAGAAAATACACTAAGCAGTGGCATTTTTGTTGCAGCAACAGCTATACTATAAAAAAAAGGAAAATATGAGTTGAATAAGAGTTAGAAACTTGAAAATGTAACTTTCTCAAATTACTTTGAAAACTAGCAAAATTAACCCATGACCTTTTATGTTTTAGAACATATTTATTCAGTTTGACATGGATAAATCAGGAACTATGTCTTCATATGAACTCCGCCTAGCTCTGAAGGCCACAGGTAAAAGAGAAATAGTAATATACAGTATGTGTGTGTGTGTGTGTGTATATATATATATATATATATATATATATATATATACACTGCCTGTCCAAAAAAAAGTTGCCACCTGGATTTAACTAAGCAAATAGTTATGAGCCTCCTATTGGATAATTACTGCATGGGCGATTTTTTTTCAGCTGGCAATAAGTTATTTAACCCCAACTGGTGCAATAGGTTGCTTCTCATTTCTTAAACAACCATGTCGAAAGACACATCTTGTGGTCGTGGAAAAGATATTAGTCTGTTTGAGAAGGGTCATTAATTGGCATGCATCAAGCAGAGAAAACATCTAAGGAGATTGCAGAAACTACTAAAATTGGGTTAAGAACTGTCCAACACATTACTAAAAACCGGAAGGATAGTGGGAACCCATTGTATTCGAGGAAGAAATGTGGTGGGAAACGTTTGGTGAAATCAAATCGAAGAAAAACAACAGTAGAACTCAGGGCTATGTTTAATAGTGAAAGTAAGAGCATTTCCACACACACAATGCAAAGGGAACTCAAGGGATTGGGACTGAACAGCTGTGTAGCCATAAGAAAACCACTAATCAGTGAGGCAAACCAGAAAAAAACGCTTCAATTTGCAAGGGAGCATAAAGATTGGACTCTGGACCAATGGAAGAAGGTCATGTGGTCTGAGTCAAGATTTACCCTGTTCCAGAGTGATGGGCGCATCAGGGTAAGAAGAGAGGCAGATGAAGTGATGCACCCATCATGCCTAGTGCCTACTGTACAAGCCTGTGGGGGCAGTGCTATGATCTGGGGTTGCTGCAGTTGGTCAGGTCTAGGTTCAGCAACAGTATGTGCTCCAAGAATGAGGTCAGCTGACTACCTGAACATACTGAATGACCAGGTTATTCCATCAATGGATTTTTTCTTCCCTGATGGCACGGGCATATTCCAAGATGACAATGCCAGTATTCATCAGGCTCAAATTGTGAAAGAGTGGTTCAGGGAGCATGAGACATCATTTTCCCACATGGATTGGCCACCAGAATACAGACCTTAACCCTATTGAGAATATTGGGATGTGCTGGAGAAGGCTTTGCGCAGCAGTCAGACTCTACCATCATCAATGCAAGATCTTGGTGAAAAATGAATGCAACACTGGATGGAAATAAATCTTGTGACATTGCAGAAGCTTATCGAAACAATGCCACAGCAAATGTGTGCCCCGTAATCAAAGCTAAAGGCGGTCCAACGAAATATTGTGTGTGACCTTTTTTTTTTTTGGTGGCAACTTTTTTTTTGGACAGGAAGTGTGTGTGTGTGTGTGTATATATATATATATATATATATATATATATATATATATTTATATATATATATATATATATATAGGTTGTTGTTCAATATTGCTATAAGCAGGCTTGGCTGATGTTCACAGTGGCTGCTCAGGGGAGGACACAAGGCTACTTAGTATGCCATGATCTTGAATTATCAGGTTATGATGGAGGGACAGGCTGAATCCCCAAATTAGTCACCTCTGTAAATAAAGTAAACATCAGTTCTATCTATTAGACTTTGATTCAGCACCTGATAATTCATAATTATTGAGCAGTTAAAGTTTACTACAACACCAAAAAAGGTTATCAAAATTGGGGTTATTTACAGTCAGGTCCATAAATATTGGGACATCGTCACAATTCTAAATTTTTTGGCTCTATACACCCCCACAATGGATTTGAAATAAAACGAACAACATGTGCTTTAATTGCAGACTGTCAGCTTTAATTTGAGGGTATTTACATCCAAATCAGGTGAACGGTGTAGGAATTACAACAGTTTGCATATGTGCCTCCCACATGTTAAGGGACCAAAAGTAATGGGACAGAATAATATTCATAAATCAAACTTTCACTTTTTAATACTTGGTTGCAAATCCTTTGCAGTCAATTACAGCCTGAAGTATGGAATGCATAGACATCACCAGATGCTGGGTTTCATCCCTGGTGATGCTCTGCCAGGCCTCTACTGCAACTGTCTTCAGTTCCTGCTTGTTCTTGGGGCATTTTCCCTTCAGTTTTGTCTTCAGCAAGTGAAATGCATGCTCAATTGGATTCAGGTCAGGTGATTGACTTGGCCATTGCATAACATTCCACTTCTTTCCCTTAAAAAACTCTTTGGTTGCTTTTGCAGTATGCTTTGGGTCATTGTCCCTCTGCACTGTGAAGCGCCGTCCAATAAGTTCTGAAGCATTTGGCTGAATATGAGCAGATAATATTGCCCAAAACACTTCAGAATTCATCCTGCTGCTTTTGTCAGCAGTTACATCATCAATAAATACAAGAGAACCAGTTCCATTGGCAGCCATACATGCCCACTCCATGACACTACCACCACCATTCTTCACTGATGAGGTGGTATGCTTAGGATCATGAGCAGTTCCTTTCCTTCTCCATACTCTTCTCTTCCCATCACTCTGGTACAAGTTGATCTTGGTCTCATCTGTCCATAGGATGTTGTTTCAGAACTGTGAAGGCTTTTTTAGATGTGGTTTGGCAAACTCTAATCTGGCCTTCCTGTTTTTCAGGCTCACCAATGGTGTACATCTTGTGGTGAACCCTCTGTATTCACTCTGGTGAAGTCTTCTCTTGATTGTTGACTTTGACACACATACACCTACCTCCTGGAGAGTGTTCTTGATCTGGCCAACTGTTGTGAAGGGTGTTTTCTTCACCAGGGAAAGAATTCTTCGGTCATCCGCCGCTGTTGTTTTCCGTGGTATTCCGGGTCTTTTGGTGTTGCTGAGCTCACCGGTGCATTCCTTCTTTTTAAGAATGTTCCAAACTGTTGTTTTGGCCACGCCTAATATTTTTGCTATCTCTCTGATGTTTTTTTTTTTTTTTTTTCAGCCTAATGATGGCTTACTTCACTGATAGTGACAGCTCTTTGGATCTCATCTTGAGAGTTGTCAGCAACAGATTCCAAATGAAAATAGCACACTTGAAATATACTCTGGACCTTTTATCTGCTCATTGTAATTGGGATAATGAGGGAATAACACACACCTGGCCATGGAACCGCTGAGAAGCCAATTGTCCCATTACTTTTGGTCCCTTAACAAGTGGGGGGCACCTGATTTGGATGTAAATATACCTCAAATTAAAGCTGATAGTCTGCAGTTAAAGCACATCTTGTTCGTTTCATTTCAAATCCATTGTGGTTGTGTATAAAGCCAAAAATGTTAGAATTGCGTTCATGTCCCAATATTTATGGACCTGACTGTAGTTTAGAAAAAAGACAACCTCTTCACGTCTGCATTTCTTCAGCAAGCATCTCAGTTACAATAGCACCACTTAACACTTTGCTCCTTGACTCCAATCTAAACTCAATAACAGAGCCCCCACATACATCATTTAAAAAAAAGCATAAGCGGAAATGTATCAAAACTTGTGTAAGGAAAAACTGGCTTAGTTGCACATAGCAACCAATCAGATGCCACTTTTCATTTCTCAAAGCTCCTTTGGAAAATGAAAGCTGGAATCTGATTGGATGATATGGGCAACTAAGCCATTTTTCCCTTATACCTGTTGTGATAAATCTCCTCATTATGCCTTAGGCCTCATGCACATGACCGTATGTATTTTGCGGTCTGCAAAAAATGTGGATGACGTCCATGTGCATTCTGTATTTTGCGGATGAAACAGCTGGCCCCTAATAGAACAGTACTATCCTTGTCCGTAATGCGAAACAGAAATACGGACATACGGAAATGGAATGCAAACAGAGTAACTTCCGTTTTTTTTGCGGACCCATTGAATTGAATGGTTCCTTGTACGGTCCGCAAAAAAAAATGGAACAGACACTGAAAAAACATACGTTCGTGTGCATGAGGCCTTAGTATGTGAGCCTTAGTATGTACCTATCACCTCTGCACCTCCTATAACTACTCCCCTATTGATATCCTTGACATTCACAAGCGTAAAAGTTGGTGCATCAAATAAAGCTCCAGCAGGTATAATGCCAACATTTAGTGCCCATAGCATTCACAAAGCCCCCACTGTGGACAATATATAAAAAAAATACTCACCTGACTTCCCACCGCCGGAGGTCCAAGTTGCAGGCTTCTGGATTCAGACAGGCATGTTGAAGTCATCATCACGCCGCCTAAGACCTGGCACAGGCAGGTGCTTGGCGACCGCCTGAGCCTTTCTACGAGCAAGCGGCCACAGTAATTCAACTGTATCACTGTCCTTAGGTCAGCGAGGCAGTTGTATAGCTACCAGCTGTAACATTCGGGGCCCTGGACAAAACATCAGGGACTCATGCCCCGAATGTTTTGACCTAGCGACGTCCCTGGTCTATGGGAAACTCAGTATATTCCCATACAGCACTGTCATCTGCAGGCCTACTTTGGAAAACACCTGTCATAGGCTGAAGACTGTATTAGGCTGCCAAGCCTATCACCACCAAAGAACATCCGTAGATGGTCACTATTGACCATGGCATCTAAGGAACATTAGCCCCGGGTGTCTGCTGTGTGAAACAGCAGAAACTTTTGGCTGTGGCGCCAGGTTCCACTCCACACTGGGCTCCATCTCTAAGAGACGACAACTACTGTACTAGAAATTGGAGATTATCCAGCTCACCCGTATCAATCCTGTGACTCGGTGCATGGAACAGACCCAAGCCGGTCCAGACATCATATGTATGTAGAGAAAGAAGGCTCCAGCACTTGTGGTAAAAGTTTTACGGTTCCGGTCTTTATTCCACCAAACTTGTCATGTACAAACACAGTGGCACTCCTTCCCACTCTCCTCCAATTAATTGGGGGAGAGTGGGAAGGAGTGCCACTGTGTTTGTACATGACAAGTTTGGTGGAATAAAGACCGGGACTGTAAAACTTTTACCACGAGTGCTGGAGCCTTCTTTCTCTACATACATATGACATCTACTGTACATGTATGGAACATGTCGTCAAGGGATTACTAAAGTCTGACAATCTGTGAGTCTCTGCCACATAAGTGCATGATGTGCCACTAGTTCTGATGCATTTCATAGAACAGTTTAACTTTTACAGCTACTATGACCAACACCTGTGTCCTCTCTCTGATAGTTGCTTACTTTGCTATGAATTCTTACATTAATGCAACAAGGGAAATGAGTAAGTGATGCTTTCTTGAAACAGTGCATTGTTATATTAATGTCATGTCTGTAATGTTTTAGGAATTCAGCTTAATAATACCATTCTGCAATTGATTGTCTTGCGATATGCTGATGACAGTTATCAAATAGACTTTGACAATTATTTGAACTGCTTAGTCCGTCTGGAAAATGCGTTCAGTAAGTATACATTTTCTCTATTGTTTATTGGAACTTGAAGGAGTTTCCTTCTTTTTTTTTTATATAGTGCTATTCACGTGAATGGCTGTGTTGTAGCATCACACATATCTCATGGAGAAAAGTGACATTTCTAGAATTAAAAAGCTGACCCTTGTCTTGAAAAAAAAAACTGGCATTTTCTGATACACCAGATATGTCTCTGAAGGTTCTCATTTATCCAGGTCATGGTATATCTGTAAAGAATAAATCAAGGCAATGTGGCAAAATACTTAGCCAGAATCCTAGCGCCCTTGGTTGGAAACACACCACATCACATACAGAACTCTCAGGATTTCACCACCAAAATCCAAAACTTGGTATTGGGCACAGAAGACACAATGGTCTCCTATGATGTTACATCCCTCTTCACCTGCATACCCACTACAGAGGCAATTGATACAGTCAGAAAACAGTTGTTACTAGACAACACCTTAGGCTGCAGAACAGAACTTAGCCCAGACCAAGTGTGTGCCTTACTGGACCTTTGTCTGAGTACCACCTACTTCAAGTATAAGGACAAGTTCTACAAGCAAAAACATGGCTGTGCTATGGGATCGCCAGTCTCACCTATTGTAGCGAACCTGTATATGGAGGAAGTAGAAAGGAAAGCCCTGACCACTTTCATGGGAATTACACCGAGTCATTGGTTCAGATATGTGGATGACACTTGGGTTAAAATTCATAAACAAGAGTTACAGGCTTTCACCAACCACATCAACTCAGTGGATCATAACATCAATTTCACGCGGGAAGATATGCAGAACAACAAACTGGCGTTTCTGGACTGTCTTATAACAGTGGAAGAGGAAAGGAAGCTGGGAATAGAGGTCTATCGAAAACCAACACACACAGACCAGTACCTGCTATTTGATTCCCACCATCCTCTAGACCACAAACTGGGAGTCATCCAGACTCTACACCACCGGGCAGAGAAAATCCCCACCAGCACAGAGGCCAAGGCGAAGGAATTCAAACACCTCAGAGGGGCACTTAAAACTTGTGGGTATCCAGATTGGGCCTTTGTCAAAACAGAAGGAAGGAGAAGAAAGAGCACCAAGACTACCAGTGAGGGCGAGAAGCAGGACAGACGCAAGAATATGGTTATCCCATATGTAGCTGGGGTGTCTGAGAAACTCAAAAGGATTTTTAATAAACATCACATCCCTGTCTGCTTTAAACCCAGCAACACACTGAGGCAACAACTGGTTCAATCAAAAGACCCAATGCCTAAACACAAAATGGACAACATTGTGTACGCAGTCCAGTGCAATGAGAAATGCTCAGAACTGTATATCGGCAAAACAAAACAACAACTACATCAGCGTATGGCTCAGCATAGAAGAGCCAAAACCCAAAACCTCTGGTCAAGATTCAGCTGTGTACTTAAATCTAAAAGAAACAGGTCACACCTTTGAAGACAGTCAAGTACGTGTTTTGGATAAGGAGGCCGATTGGTACAAACGAGGTGTGAAGGAGGCTATCTACGTAAAAATGGAGAAGCCAAGCTTGAATAGAGGTGGGGGGGTTAGACATCTATTGTCTGCCACATACAATGCTGTCTTGACACCTTTTTCTGGGAGGTCATTGTCACCTACTGACTCCAATTTGGATAATGGAATCAACACCTTTGACCCCATGCTGGGTATAATTACCAGATGTTGATTCAGTTACATATTTATTCCCAGAGAATCTTGTACAGTCACTCAGAATTGAGAAAGCTCGTTGGAAGAACGAGTGAAACGTTTTCAAGAAATCTATAGTAAGTCCAGTTGCCTTGATTTATTCTTTACAGAGATACACCAGATAGCACTGCCTCCTCTTCACTGTTTACCCTCTCGCCGTCGCCTCTGCAGCAGTGAGCAGGTGTAATTACACCTAACCGTCCCATTCATTTCAATGGAATGGATCGTTCCTGTACACTTGTATAGGAGCGATCCATCCCATTGAAATGAATGGGACGGCTTGGGTGTAATTACACCTGCTCACCGCTGCAGAGGTGACGGCGAGAAGATAAACAGTGAAGAGGAGGCAGTGCAGGATGTCTGGGGTTCCAGGTGTCAGACCCCCGCCGATCTGATATTGATGACCTATTCTGAGGATAAGTAATCAATATTAAAAGCCCGGAGAACCCCTTTAAGGGCAACATTAAAGATCTCATAATCTGCAATTTACGATCTGTATCTAACATTCACTGTTTGAATTGAAGAGGGGTGCCACTGCCACACATCCATTGCTACTCTTCTTTCTAGCATTGCGAGGCATGTTGAATCACAGTGGGCATTCATAGTGGTTTCCTTACGACCTCTTTGGTACAATATGAGTTGATAGTGTATGTAAAACCCTTGGCAAAAAAATATGGAATCATGCACTGTGTATGATAATGATATCACTGGCCTACGATGTGTGTTACAGTCTGCATTACACATAGCAGACGCGGTTCCTGCTAATGCTGTAATTATGATAATGACAGCTCAATAGGGCCAGTGGCCTGTGATGTGTGTAACAACCTGCAATACACATCACAGGCCCCTGGCTTTACTGCAACCTCATTATCATACACAGTGTATGATAATTAGAGATGAGTGAATCGAAGTTGACGAAGTAGAGTTTGATGTGAATTTCAAGAAAAATATGATTCGCCCCCAAGTCGAATTTCCTCACATTTCGTGGTAATGAATCATATTTTTTTCTAAAATGGCTGCTGCACATGTTGGAAAGTAAGGAAGTAAGAAGTCTAGGAATAAGTGAGCACCCAAAATGCCATGCAAACAGCAAATCAACAGATAGCCAGCCCCTGTGATGTCACTACCCTATAAAAAGCCTCCTCCTGCAGGTCTCCACTATTTTACTGTGAACTTAGTGCAGTGAGAGACGTTACAGGCACTAGGGACAGTGTTTAGGAAAGACTTTATTCACCAAAAAATAATTTTAAACAGTTCAGGGACAGATTATTCATAGTTAGAAATAAACGAATGTCTAAAAAATTCGATTTGGTCGGTTCGTTGAACTTTCCGAAAAGATTTGATTCGATACGAATTTATTTTCGGCAAATCGCATTAAAACACAGCTATTTCCTGGTTGCAGAGAGACTGTATAGTGGTGTAGAACACTGTGCCTTGCAGTAACACACATAGGAGTCTGCTATGGTAGTGAAATAATACTGTGAGTCAATATGACACACAGATGACAGGCGTCGCTCTTAGAATCACTGCACACTTCATTTATTTGGGCAGTTATGGGGCCAAAACTGACCAAATAACTCAAGTGTGAACTCAGCTTTACAGGTCAATGTTAGCGTTAAGAAGCGCACTCCTTTTACACCGTCATCAGCTGATTCCACATAGATGTCTACAGAACCTGTTCTATTAAACGCTGTAAGGGATCGCCTCTCATTCGGGGGTCATTCTCACAAGGATCTTCATAACCACTGGGTTTCAGGTCCAAACAGTGCAATTTATTTTACACTCTTCATACACAACATGGCATAAAACAAAAGCCTGCCCGTCTGGGCTCTACCTAAACATAATAAACATCGTATCCCTAACTCGGCTATACGATAGCGTTCACACATGGAACCAGGTGCGGCTTACCCCAGACATACAGTCCACCAGCCCTCAGGCTGTAACAAATGCAGTACCTTTGGAGGGGGTTGTGGTCTAGCAGTCCTCCTGACTCTGACCTTTCAATGCTTGTTCCTGGGTGTCGCTGAGTCCCCCAAAGTCCAGGCTATTGCATAGCCTCGTGGCCCCTCAGCCTTGCCTAGCTGAGACCACACTGACAGAGCCTCACCAGGCCTCTGTCTGCACACTCTCCAGAGTGAGACACACCCAGGATCCATTAGCAGGATTAAATAGGATCCCTGGACATGAGCATGCCCTAAGTCCCGGACTGGAACCTGGGGAAACAACACCTCAATGTTCACATTGCCACATATCCCCCCCCTCTGTTCAAACCTGTGGGGGTGAACACATGTACCAACTGGATGCTCGTGACAGGGCATCCGCATTTTCTTGCCATCGCCTGGCTCAACCTTCCCCCTGGAAGATGTGGTCAGGGTCAGAGGCTTCCCTTTATTTTGCCAGACCCATGCCATCAGTGCTTGGTTTGTTACCCACACTGACATCTTGCCCAAGAGACATTGTCTACAATGTTCCCATGTCCATGTGACAGGCAGACCCTCTCTTTTTATTTTTTTATCTTTCTCGCTCTTTGACTTACACAGCTGCTTCAGCCGAGCACGCTTCTTATGACTCGCCTCTTTTTGTCTCTTTATTTTAACAGCAGATCGTACATTTCTTTTTCCTTTACTCTTAGAATTTCGATCTCGGCTTCTGGAACTCCCTTCAGAATATATTTTTATGCAAACGACAGACTCTCTGTTTGACTTCGCTGGCTCTTGCAGACGCTTAGGCCTTTTCTTCTTGTCTTTGCGAAGCTCCGTCAGCAGAGCTGGCTTGCCCCCGCTCGCTTCTTTTCCAGCAGTGGTTTCCTCAGATGGTGCCTCAGTTTCAGGGTCTTCTGCCTCTTCACTGCCTCTCCCCACTTCGGCTTTACCCTTGATCTCTGGAACATCCAAGGATTTCTCCCACTTCAAGAGCTCGGCCTTAGCTTCCTTGGCCTTGGTCTCTTTGGTGTCCTCCTTTACTTTATTAGCCTTCTCACCATTCAGGGACATGGCATCATATCCTTGCTTTCTTAATTCCTCCTTCCCTTTCGCATCAAGGTTGGAGGCACTGGGGTCTTCAGCATACTCCTTGTCTTCTGGCGTTTTCTCCAGAGGCTCACCCAAGACACTGGACTCCTTTTGGGGAGGAGTCAGGAGAGACAGCCCATCGTAATAGCCCGGATCTGCAAACTGGTCGTCCATCTCCTCATATCTCTTCCCCAGCAGGCTGCTGGCTACTTGGAAGACCTTGTAGGCAGAGGGGACGTCTTTTGCGACCTGGTCCTGGTTACACACTGTCATGAGACTCTTGGCCTCTGCATGCACATCAGCCCCATCAACTGGTTCAGCCGATACCTTTTCCACCTTCTCTGCCTTGGCCAGCACCCCGGCACCACCATCTCCAGACCCACTTTTACCAGGCTCTGACTTCTTGGCACCTTCCAGAGGATCTTCCTCTTCCAGTTTCTCATTTTCTTCCACCTGCTGTGCAGCAGCACGCTTAGGCTTCTCCAACTCATAGATGGCATCTTTTGAGCTCATGAGAGCTTCCATCTCTGCTCTGAGTTGCTTGTTCAGCCTCTCTAATTCATTTCGCTCCTCAAGCACTTCTTCAAGGGCTCTAGCCAAGGAGAGGGCCTTGGTCGCCTTCTCTCGAGCATCAGTCTCCGCTTGGTCACGTTCTTCGGCATATCTGGCCGAGGTGGTTTTCTCTTCAGCCAGGAGCTTGTCCAACATCTTATGTTTCTTCTCCAATTTAGACACAATTTGTTTCTGGTGGTCCAGGTCTACCATCCGAACATGCAACTCTTGATCAAGTTGAGCCATCCTGGCTTCCAAATGACTTTTCTCCTCCAAGAGAGCAGATTTTTCTGAGGCGCTGTTTAGAACCTCATCAGCCAGCTCATCTCTTTCCTGCTCTGCATGAAGTCTTGATCGCTCAGAAGCTGCAAGTTCCTCTTGAAGTTGGAGAATTTCCGCTTCTATTAGTGACTCTAGTTCCTTCAGTTCATTCATCTCTTTCTGTGACTCCTCTGGAGACTCCTGCAGTTGCTCTGCGAGAACCGCTAGCCCCATTTCTAGTGTATCTAGCGACTGTGCGGAGCGAGAGAAAACATCTTCAAGTTTGTAGCTGTACTGTCCTGTCAGGTCATCTACAACTGTCAGGATATGAGCTTCAGACACTAGGCTGTCACCCGACTGAACTCTCGTCTCGTCAGATATAACTGTCATCTGGTCGCTAGACTCGCTACTAGTAACCACTTTAGTTTTGCTGGGTCTTGACATGGTAGCCTCACTCCCAAAGTTGCTAACTGTCACAGCACATACGCCACTTATACTGTTTGTGTCATTATTAACCCTGACCTCTAGGGGCACCCATGAGTCAATCCCCACCTGGGACATTTTATTAATCATAGAAACCTGTGGAGACTGCACATCCACCTCTGGTACGTGTGGTACACCCTCTAGCCCCGCCACATTGTCTACAATGGGGTCTCCTAGGGGTGTTTCTTCAACATTTATCAACACTTTTATATCAGACACATGTTTACCAACAGGGTTAGCTTTTTCCCCAATCACAGCCTGCAAAGGAAAAGGCATGTCATTATTATCACATATTTTACATGACATCACATTTCCATTATGCATTTCGTCAAACATGGTACCATCACTTTGCACCTTATCTGCACCCTTGTTCTCAATGTGCAGCTCCTTCACATTATCATTTAAAGGGACAGGTACAGGTTCTGCAGGAGTTTTGTCACTCTCTGCAGAAATGTCTCCATTACTTAAAACCTCCAAGCATAAGGGGAAATTACGGCCCACCATTTCCTCATGTATGAGCGTATTTGTAACATCAGGTTCACTCTCAGTGAGAACCACCTGAGAGTCCGTATTATTCACATAATTGTCCCGAACATGTAACACTCTACCAGTCTCTGGGGCGGCCATCATGCTACCTCTTACCTGGGCTAGCATGGGATCTCTGACTTTCACCACCCCAAATCTAGCTTTGATCACCGGCTCTTTGGGCGACCCAGAAACCTTCTCCCCTGCAGGTTTCTGCGAGGGAGCAATCACAGCAGGCTTATCCGCCTGTTCAGACACAGTTTTTTCTCTGTGTGACTTATTACCTACCGGACCAGCAGGTCTCCCCTGCCGCCGGCTCACTGTCATTGGGTCTGCCACATAGTTAATAACAGGAACAGTCTTACCCTTTGTAATAAACCATTCTGGTAAAGCAGTGACATTCTCTCCCGCGCACTCCTCAAGGTTGTGATTGCTCCTAGCAACAGCTTTACTGCACCTCCGCACTTCCTCTCCAGGACTCCGGACACAGTCGCAGGGAAGATATGCACTCCTGAGAACCGCATCACTCTCCACCTCTTTGTCTTCCCGACGGTTGCCCTTGGCAACGGCACATATCTGCTGTTCATCGGATTCTCCAGGTACACAATTTGTAGCATTTTCTCCTCTCCACAGCTGCCAAAATAACGGGAAGTCTTTGCCAAGCACAAACTCCACTTCCAGGGTCTCACATTTTAAGAGCTCCCACTGCACAGGGCCATAGTCTGTTATAAAGGTCAGAGACACGGTGACATCTGTCTCTGGCCCTCTCTCCAGAAAGTCCAGAATTACGGGCAGGACCTGAGACACTTGTTGGCGGGAGTCTAGTACAACCAGCAGCGGGATCCCCCCGATCACCATCTCACAGGACTTTTCCCACGCGCTCCACCATTTGGCAGCCATTTTCACAGGTCAGTTTCTTTTACTGTGCCCTTTAAATCCCTGCACACCTTACACCTCAGAAAAATAAAGTCCAGATTAACCAGCAGTTTTCCAGCAGCACCTGCTCCAGCTCCAGCGAACAAGCAGGCTTCCGGCCCTTTAAGTCACTGCACAGAAACACAGCAATTCCTTGGCAACATTCAGCAGCACCTTCTCTTTTCCGCGTCAGGTCGTTGCCCCTAGCAACCTGCTGTTATTGCCCGCATCCTCCACCATATGTAAGGGATCGCCTCTCATTCGGGGGTCATTCTCACAAGGATCTTCATAACCACTGGGTTTCAGGTCCAAACAGTGCAATTTATTTTACACTCTTCATACACAACATGGCATAAAACAAAAGCCTGCCCGTCTGGGCTCTACCTAAACATAATAAACATCGTATCCCTAACTCGGCTATACGATAGCGTTCACACATGGAACCAGGTGCGGCTTACCCCAGACATACAGTCCACCAGCCCTCAGGCTGTAACAAATGCAGTACCTTTGGAGGGGGTTGTGGTCTAGCAGTCCTCCTGACTCTGACCTTTCAATGCTTGTTCCTGGGTGTCGCTGAGTCCCCCAAAGTCCAGGCTATTGCATAGCCTCGTGGCCCCTCAGCCTTGCCTAGCTGAGACCACACTGACAGAGCCTCACCAGGCCTCTGTCTGCACACTCTCCAGAGTGAGACACACCCAGGATCCATTAGCAGGATTAAATAGGATCCCTGGACATGAGCATGCCCTAAGTCCCGGACTGGAACCTGGGGAAACAACACCTCAATGTTCACATTGCCACAACGCTTACACAAGTAGAGCCCCCAGACAGAGTGGAGAGGGTGTCAGCAGTAAGTTTGTCTTGACGTCACTGATTATTTTGCCCTTCCTTTGATCCGTCAGAACAATAACCCCCAAAAAATGGATCCTGTCTGTTGAGCATCCTCCTTCACTCGGTCAGCATTTGGTCAGTAATCCATCAGTATTGCTAAAGTAAAAAAATAAAATAATGAAGTGAATCCAAAAGAGAGATGACATGTAAATGGAATATTTGCATGTCTTCTGAGGTTTGTACCCACTCCTGCTTTTGACTACCAAATAAGCCAATTCAGCATAAGGAGACCACGGAGTGGCCCGGTGACATTGTGTTGAGGTAGCAGCAGCATGAGGAGACTACAGAGTGGCCCAGTGACAGAGTGGTGAGCTGGCAGCAGCATGAGGAGACCACAGAGTGGGCCAGGGACAGAGTGGTGAGGTGGCAGCAGCATGAGGAGACCACAGAGTGGGCCAGGGACAGAGTGTTCTGGTGGCAGCAGCATGAGGAGACCACAGAGTGGCCTGGTGACATTGTGTTGAGGTAGCAGCAGCATGGCACAAGCCATCAGTTCTCTGAAAGGTGCAGACTCCACCACTTGGAAAAGGAGGGACTGCAGCACCAGCAGCTTGGCCAGGAGCACTTTCATCTTCTGCGCCTTTTGATGAGTGCATGCATATTGCTGTCTCTTGGCAACCACTTCGGTGATCGATTGCTAATGGAATGACTGACGAGGAGCAGGAGCATCAGGACCAGCCGATGATGGGAAGGACAGACAGTTCCCTTTGGCTGAGGTGGTGGAGCCTTGACTGCATGAAATTGGGTGCATCCAACTGGGTGATGCAGCGGTTGCTGCGGCAGGCTGAACCACCACATTGGAGCCACGGTTCTCCTAGGCTACTTTATGGTGACGCTACATTTGTTGACACAGGGCCGTAGTGCCAACATTGGCACCCTGGACACGCTTCATCTTTTGCCCACAAATTCGGAAAAAATTCCCATGTTCACCTCCTCCTGCGGTCTAACAAAAAATTGCCACACCGCCGAGTATGGCATTTTCCCCCCAACACTTTGCGCTGACTGCCTGCTACCGCTGCCTCCGTGAACCCCTGCACCGCTACTTTTTGAGCTGGTAGGCTCCTGCGAAGTGGGTGGTCTATCCCGGGCATGTTTGGCTCCTGACCTTCCACTGCTGCCACCCTGCTGGCTCAGTCGCTGCCTCACGCACAAGCTGCCACCCTCTTCTCATGATGATGATGATGAAGCCCCTTCTTCACCCGCCTCCCAAGTGCGATCGGCTACATCATCATCATCATCCGCTACTGTCTGCATGTCACTGATGTCCTCCTCAACAGTCTCAGGGCCAGGAGCCTGACCGCTCGCAACACCTTTTCCCACACGACTCTCATCATCACTACTTGCCCATCTACCGAATCTCCTCCAGATCATGGCTGGATAGTAGCTGCTGACTGTCCTCTAGTAGCTCATTCGAGCCAAGCCTACAGCATATAATACTTCTCATGCTGAGGGAACTGAAATTACAGAGGAAGGTGCAGGACAGGTAGGGGCACAGGTCCTGTTCCCGGGCCATGCCAAATGAGCGTTGTGTCAGAGGAACCCACCGACTTTTGGCTGTGGATGTCTGATGTCACTTGTGACGAAGTCAACCATTCAAGCACCGCTGGGTTGCTGGTCAAGACACAACCGTTAGATGACACCAGGATCTTGGGTCTCTCACTGCGTCTCCTGCTGCCAGCCCCCCTTCTTCTGGTACCTGCGATAGAAATATTTTACCCACTGCCCGTTCCCTTTGAAGAGCCTGTCACCTGTCTTTCTGAAATACTGTATAATAAAATAATTAAATTATAATGAAAATCATACCCCCAAAAAAGGCTGTAGTACGATGTTACTTCACCACTGAACGGCAATTAAGACATATATATATATATATATATATATATATATATATATATATATATAATTTTTTTCTAATTAATAAACTCCCCCCCAAAAAAATCACAATTCACCGCAGAAGGTCAATTAAGACGTATTATTTTTCCTATAACTACACCCCAAGAAGAAATATAACAATCACAATTCACTGCAGAACGGCTAATGGGACGTACGTATATTTCCTTTTTCTACACCACGTAAATGGCTGTAGTACAATGTAACTTCACCACCGAACGGCACTTATGACATATATTTTTTTTCCCTATTAATACACCCCCCCAAAAAAAAAAAATCATGTAAAATCAACGCAGAACGGCTAATAGGACGTACTTATCTATCCTATTAATTATACCGTGCAAATGGCTGTATTACAATGTAACTTCACTGCAGAACGGCAATTAAGACGTATTCTTTTTCCTATTAATAACCCCCCACAAAAAAAAATTTTGTAGATAATCCTCCCTATCCTTTCCCTACACCTTGACTAATCTTTCCCTGAACTTGTAAATCGTTTTTTCAGCACAATGAAGTCTTTCCTAGCACTTTCCCTAGCTCCTGCTGACATCTCTCCCTGCACTAAGCACACTGGACAATGACAGAATCCAAAATGTCTGAGGCTATTTATAGGGCTGTGACATCACAGCGGCTGGCTGGCTGCTGAATGGCTGCATGCATGGCATTGTGGGTGATCCCTCGAAAAAATTTGATTAGTTAGCACGAAGCGTGAGGGAATTTGGATTCGGTGCAAATTTAATTTTTCCTGAAATTCGGATCGTATTCCACTTAACTTTGATTCTCTCATCTCTATTCATAGTGTAGGGATATAATAGGGAGGCATTATTCACACTGTTGGGACAGAGCAGGAACAATTGAACAATGTAAAGCCTGGCTAATAAGAACTACAGTCAGGTCCATAAATATTGGGACATCGACACATTTTTGGCTCTATACAACACCACAATGGATTTGAAATAAAACGAACAACATATGCTTTAACTGCAGACTGTCAGCTTTAATTTGAGGATATTTACATCAAAATCAGGTGAACGGTGTAGGAATTACAACAGTTTGCATATGTGCCTCCCACTTGTTAAGGAACCAAAAGTAATGGGACAGAATAATAATCATAAATCAAACTTTCACTTTTTAATACTTGGTTGCAAATCCTTTGCAGTCAATTACAGCCTGAAGTCTGGAACGCATAGACATCACCAGACGCTAGGTTTCATCCCTGGTGATGCTCTGCCAGACCTCTACTGCAACTGTCTTCAGTTCCTGCTTGTTCTTGGGGCATTTTCCCTTCAGTTTTGTCTTTAGCAAGTGAAATGCATGCTCAATCGGATTCAGGTCAGGTGATTGACTTGGCCATTGCATAACATTCCACTTCTTTCCCTTAAAAAACTCTTTGGTTGCTTTTGCAGTATGCTTTGGGTCATTGTCCATCTGCACTCTGAAGCGCCGTCCAATAAGTTCTGAAGCATTTGGCTGAATATGAGCAGATAATATTGCCCAAAACACTTCAGAATTCATCCTGCTGCTTTTGTCAGCAGTTACATCATCAATAAATACAAGAAAACCAGTTCCATTGGCAGCCATACATGCCCACGCCATGACACTACCACCAGCATGCTTCACTGATGAGGTGGTATGCTTAGGATCATGAGGAGTTCCTTTCCTTCTCCATACTCTTCTCTTCCCATCACTCTGGTACAAGTTGATCTTGGTCTCATCTGTCCATAGGATGTTGTTCCAGAACTGTGAAGGCTTTTTTAGATGTCGTTTGGCAAACTGTAATCTGTCCTTCCTGTTTTGAGGCTCACCAATGGTTTACATCCTGTGGTGAACCCTCTGTATTCACTCTGGTGAAGTCTTCTCTTGATTGTTGACTTTGACACACATACACCTACCTCCTGGAGAGTGTTCTTGATCTGGCCAACTCTTGTGAAGGGTGTTTTCTTCTTTGGTCATCCACCACATTTGTTTTCCGTGGTCCTCCGGGTCTTTTGGTGTTGCTGAGCTCACCGGTGCGTTCCTTCTTTTTAAGAATGTTCCAAACAGTTGTTTTGGCCACGCCTAATGTTTTTGCTATCTCTCTGATGGGTTTGTTTTGTTTTTTCAGCCTAATGATGGCTTGCTTCACTGATAGTGACAGCTCTTTGGATCTCATCTTGAGAGTTGACAGCAAAAGATTCCAAATGCAAATAGCACACTTGAAATAAACTCTAGACCTTTTATCTGCTCATTGTAATTGGGATAATGAGGGAATAACACACACCTGGCCATGGAATCGCTGAGATGCCAAATGTCCCATTACTTTTGTTTCCTTAACAATTGGGAGGCACATATACAAACTGTTGTAATTCCTACACCGTTCACCTGATTTGGATGTAAATACCCTCAAATTAAAGCTGACGGTCTGCAGTTAAAGCACATCTTGTTCGTTTAATTTCAAATCCGTTGTGGTGGTGTATAGAGCCAAAAATGTTACAATTGTGTTGATGTCTCAATATTTATGGACCTGACTGTATATTACACTTTGCTGCACTAATTGTGAATACAAAATTCTCTAATACTACAGATTTTAAGCTGTTTGCATTCTTAGATACGTTATTAATTCCAGTAATCGATGATTCTGTTATTGGGGTGAAACTGCGGTTTGATACTACATGATTTGGGGAGTTGACGTTCTTTTATATATCATTCAATCTGTAAATCCTTGATAGTCTAATTGGGCTGAAATTGTGGCTTGATACTACAGATTTTAGGGTGTTTCATTTATTTTCTATATAAGTACATCCATTCATCCTTGATTCTGGGGTGAAATTGTAGCCTGATACTACACATTTTAGGGTGCTCACGTTCTCATATATAAGTATATCCATTCATCCTTGTTTTGGCGGTGAAATTGCTGACACTACTGTTCTTTTACCCCTATAGTTACTGTTACAGTACAGTATGCTCGACAGATAGGTGCCAGGGCCTTCTAAGGGAACGGGCAGTGGCCAAAATGTTTCTGGACTTGGCAGAAGTAGCAGCAGAAGAAGGGGGAGGGGAGTAGTAGCAGCAGTCGCAACAACAGGCTAGAGATGCCAGTGTTATCCAGCGGTCATGTTTTGACCAGCAACCCAGTTGTCCTTGAATGGTTGACTCGGTCTTCTATCATACCAAGTGACACCAGACACCCCCAGCCAGGAGAAGCAAGTAGCGATGATGAGTCGTGTGGGAACTGGTGTTGCGATCAGTCAGGCACAAGGCCCTGAGAGTGGTGAGGGTAAGATCAGTGACGTGCAGACAGTAGTGAATGATGATGTAGCTGATCGCACGTGGGAGCCGTGTGAAGAGGGGGATGAGGGTGGAGCTCTTCATCAGGAGAAGAGGGTGGATGCTTGCACGGGAGGCAGTGGCTGAGCCAGCAGGCTGGTAGCATAGCTGTGAGTCAGCAGCATGGCAGCAGTGTAATGTCCGGAGCCAAGCGTGCCCAGGGTACACCGCAGGCTACGCAAGAGCCTACCTTTCTGGAAAGAACTAGCAGTGCACAGGTTCACGGAGGCAGCGGTAGCACGCAGTCAGCACGGAGTGGTGAGGGGAAAATGCCCTACTCGGTGGTGTGGGAATTTTTCATCAATCCCTAGGACATCAGTGTGGTCATTTGTAGAATCTGTGAGCAGAAGGGGAAGTGTAGCCAGGGTGCAAAAAATGGCACCATGGCACCATGGCCCTGTGTCAACACATGCAGCACCATCATAAAGTGGCCTGGGAAAACTGTGGCGCTACTGTAGTGGTACAGCCTGACGCAGCAACCGCTGCATCACCCAATGGCCCACACCTCTTCTCCAGCAGTCAAGACTCAACCACCTCAGCAGACGGCAGCTCTGTTTCCTTCCCATTATCTACTGGTCCTGATGCTCCTGCTCCTCTTCCTCATACTCCACATCACTCATTTCGTCAGCAATCGATCACCGAGACGATTGCAAATAGAAAACATTATGCGTGCACTCATCCAACAGCACAAAAGCTGAACGTGCTCCTGGCCAAGTTACTGGTACTACAGTCCCTTCCTTTCCATGTGGTGGACTCTGCACCCTTCAGAGAAACGATGGCTTGTGCCGAGCTATAGTGGAAAGTCCCAAGCCATCCTTACTTCTCCAAAAAGGCTGTACCAGCCCTGCACACGTATGTTGAACAGAAGGTGAGCCAGTCCTTGAGCCTTCACGGCAGTACCTACATGTGGAGCTGTAACTACGGGCAAGGGCAATATATGTCCTTCATGGACCATTGGGTAAATGTGGTTCCTGCCCAGCCACACCAGCAACTTGGCCAGGTGACGGCACTGCTGCCTTCACGTTCAAGCTGTGAGTCCTGCTCCAATATCCTCCTCTGCCTCCTCCAACTTGTCCTCAGCCTCCACTGCAGGCACAATTTGGAGTGCTACTCCAGCATACCACCTGTGCAGAGAACAGTGGAGTCACGCTGTTCTGCACCTGGTTTGCCTGAGTGAATGGAGTCACACCAGGAAGGAACTGTTCCACGTCTTTTAATAGGGAATCGAATCTTGGCTCTCTCCTCGCCAACTTAAAATCGGAACCATGGTCACTGACAATGGGAAGAACATTGTGTCGGCGCTGCGTCAAGCAGGGTTGACCCATGCACCCTCCATGGTTCACGTCTTTAATCTGGCTGTAAAGCGGTTCCTGAAGTCTTCTTCCCAACTGAAAGACATCCTGAAAATGGCTAGGAAACTGTGCATGCACTTCATCCACTCTTACACTGCAAAGCACGCCCTCCTTGAGCTGCAAAGGCAGAATAGCGTTCCCCAACATTGCCTGATATGCAACATTTCCACCCGTTAGAACTCCACCCTCCACATGTTGGACCGACTATATGAGCAGAGGAAGGTCACAAATGATTTCTTGATGATGCAAGCGGACAGGAGCACTCTCCTGTGAAACTTCGACGTTAGCCAGTGGCAGTTCAAGCGTAACTAATGCCGTGCGCTCTTTAACTCTATAGTACAATCTTGGGCCACTGCACGGTTCTTTATACCTGATGCTAACATTGACCTATAAGGTTCAGTTCACACTTGAGTTATTTGGTCAGTTTTGGCTCCGTAACTGACTAAATAAGTAATGTGTGAAGTGATTCTAAGAGTGACGCCTGTCAACTGCCTGTCATACAGTAACTGTTTCACTACAGCGGTCTACCTACCGGTATGCATGTTTCTGCAATGCACAGTGTTCTACAGCCTGGAAATAGCTGATTTTTAACGTGATACATCATGAATTAATTTGGATCAAATCTAATCTTTTTGGAAAATTCGGCGAACCGCACGGATTGAATTTGAGAAATTCGCTCATCTCCAATAATAATGGCACGACCGGCCTGCGATGTGTGTTACAGCCAGTAAGATGACATACAGTAGAAGGCCACTGGCCCGCTGCTCTGTAATTATGATAAAACACATTGCAGGCCAGTGTTATCATTATCATACACAGGGTATGATAATAACAGAGCAGCAGGGCTGGCAGCCTGCTGCAATGTGTGTTACCGACTATAACTAAAGGCGTCCAAACAACTAAGGTTGTATCTTAAAGGGGTTATCCGAGACTAAAAAATGTCCCCCATCACAGGTGATACTAGGGAGGCTTTCCCCTGTCACCGCCTGCCATTGGCTGCTCCCCTCCTGACACCCGATGTTTTCATCCGTGCACAGGAAGAAGCAGCTGTGGGGACCAGGAGCAGAGCAGGGAGTGAGAGCCAAGTAAGTTCAGTGTGAGGGGCCCGGGCATATGGGGGACATTTTTTTGTCTCGGATAACCCCTTTAATATAATTATTATTTCATGTAGTCTTGAATGCATATGAGTTAGTCATTCACCGACAAATAATTTTTATTTCTATTTTTACTTCCATAACTTTTTTATTTTTGTTCTCACATAGCTGTGTGGGGGCTTGTTTTTTGCAGGACAAGTTTGCCTTGTAATAGTACTATTTAAAGGGGTTCTCCCTCATCCTCTTCTTTGCTTGTCAGGGATTATGATTAGAGATGAGCAAATCGAAGTTGACGTAGTGGAAATCGATCTGAATTTCTGGAAAAATTTGATTCGCACCGAAGCCGAATTTCCACACACTTCGTGGTAACGAATCGCATTTTTTCCAAAAATGGTTACTGCACATGTTAGGACATGGAGAAAAGGACTCTGGGAACGAGGGATCACCCACAATGCCATGCATGCAGCCAATCATCAGCCAGCTAGCCCCTGTGATGTCACAGCCCTATAAATTGCCTCAGCCATCTTGGATTCTGCCATATTCCAGTGTACTTATTGCAGGAAGAGATGGGACAGGCGCTAGGGACAGTGCTAGGAAATACTTTTTTGTGCTGGAATAAAGATTTATAAGTTCAGTGAAAAATCATTCATAGTGTAAGGAAAGGATAGGGAGGCATTATCTACACTATAAAAGGAGAACAGGGTCCAATAGGGGAGTGTACAGCCTGGGTAATAGGTACCTTGCTGCACTAACTGGGGATCCAAATTGCACTAAATGATAGCTCAGCAGTGGCGTACCAAGGGGGGGCGGCCCGCCCCGGGTGCCACTCACAAGGGGGGTGCCATGACGGAGTCACCCCTCCATCCACTGCTGCACCGCGACGCGACTCCGCCAGGCGCCGGCTTCTGTGGAAGGATTATTACTGCGGCGCGCAACATGACGTCACGACGCTGACACCGCGCCGCCTTCACGGATCTTTTAAAGAAGTGGAAGGATCCATTACCAGCGGTCGGACGGAGCCTGAGGCATCATCAAAATGTGAGTAAATAATTGTGTAATTAAGGGGTGTGTGTGTGTGTAATTAAGTGGGGGTTTGTAATTAAGGGGGGGTGTAATTAAGGGATGTGTGTGTGTAATTAAGGGAGGGGTTTGTAATTAAGGTGGGGAGGGAGGGGGTGTAATTAAGGGGGGGAGTGTGTAATTAAGGGGGGGTGTATTTAAGGGAGGGGGTGTAATTAAGGGAGGAGGTGACGTGTAATTAAGGGAGGGGGTGTAATTAAGGGGAGAAGAGAGGGGGTGTAATTAAGGGGGGTGTGTGTAATTAAGGGAGGTGGTGTAATTAAGGTGGGGAGGGAGGGGGTGTAATTGAGGGAGGAGGTGTAATTAAGGGGAGAAGAGAGGGGGTGTAATTAAGGGGGGGTGTAATTAAGGGGGGGAGGGAGGGGGTGTAATTAAGGGGGGGTGTTATTAAGGGAGGGGGTGTAATTAAGGGGAGAAGAGAGGGTGTAATTAAGGGGGGGGTGCAGGATTTGTTCATTTTATTGATGGGGATTTGGATTTTTTTTCTTTTTGGTGCAGATGGAAAGTGATTTTTTTAAGGGGGTGCAGGTTTTTATTTTATTAAGGAAGGGTTAAGGGGTCTATTAAGGGGTGGTTAATGGGTTTTATTAAGGGGGGTTAATGGGTTTATTTCGTTAAGGGGGTGTGCAGAGGTTTATTTTATTAAGGGGTTTTATTTTGTTAAGGGGTGTGCAGGGGTTTATTTTATTAAGGGGGGGTTAATGGGTTTATTTCGTTAAGGGGGTGTGCAGGGGTTTATTTTATTAAGGAGGGTGCAGGGTTTTACTTTATTAAGGGAGGTTAAGGGGTTTTATTAAGGGGGGGTTAATGGGTTTTATTTAGTTAAGGGGGTGAGCAGGGGTTTTATTTTATTAAGGAGGGTGCAGGGTTTTATTTTTTTAAGAGGGGGCAGGGTTTTATTTTATTAAGGGGGTGCAGGTGTTTTTATTAAGGAGTGGGTGCAGCCGGGATTTATTTTTATTAAGGGGGTGTGCAGGTGTTTTCAATTATTAATGTACTATACTGCTGTACTGCTGTATTGAAAACATTGAAAAAAGTTTGTGCATGTTTTCTTAACTTTCTTGGGGGGGGGGGCTGCCAAACAAAGGGTTCGCCCCGGGTGCCAAATGCTCTAGGTACGCCCCTGTAGCTCAGTAATTCCAGCAAACCTTGTTTGTTATTGGGGTGCAAGTGCTGAGTGATACAGACATTTACAGGAGTGTATTATTATGAAATATATGTACGTCCTATTAGCCATTCTGCAGTGAATTTTGATTGTTATACTTTTTTTTGGGGTGTGTATTAATAGGAAAAAGAATACGTTTTAATTGCCATTCTGAAGTTACATTGTACTACTGCCATTTACAGAGTGTATTAATAGGAAATATATGTACGTCCTATTAGACATTCTGCAGTCAATTTTGATTGTTATACTTTTTTGGGGGGTGTATTAAATGGAAAAAGAATTTGTCTTAATTGTTGTTCTGCGGTGACGTTACATTGTACTACAGCCATTTACTGTATGTATTAATAGGAAATATACGTACGTCCTATTAGCCGTTCTGCTATGAATTTTGATTGTTATATGTTTTTTGGGGGGTGTGTAGTAATAGGAAAAAAAAAATGCGTCTTAGGTTGGGTTCACACTAGCGTTAGGGATTCTGTTATGGCTTTTCGTTATAACATGGCTATAACGGAAAATAACGGAGTGCTCAGACAGAATGCAAAACGGAAGCCTTTAAAAGGCATTCCGTTTGCTTTCCATCCTAATAGAAGTCTATATGAAAGCATAATGGATCCATCTGGGTCCCGTTATGCAAGACGGAAAACAAAGTCCTGTCAACAGGACTTTGTTTTTCGTCTTGTATAATGGGCCCCAGATGGATCCATTATGCTTTCCCATAGACTTCTATTAGGATGGAAAGCAAACGGAATGCCTTTTAAAGGCTTACATTTTGCATTCCGTCATAATGCAAGTCTATGGGCAGAAGAACAGATCCGTCCTTCTGTCTTATGGATTCCGTTATTTTCCATTAAAACCATGTTATAATGGAAAGCAATAACAGAATCCCTAATGCTAGTGTGAACCTACCCTTAATTGCCTTTCTGCAGTAAAGTTACATTGTACTACAGCCATTTATGGGGTGTAATAATAGGGAAGATATTTACGTCCTATTAGCCGTTCTGCGTTGAATTTTGATTGTTATACTTTTTTTCGGGGGGTGTATTAATAGGAAAAAGAATACGTCTTAATTGCTGTTCTGCTGTGAAGTTACATTGTACTACAGTCTTTTTTGGGGTGTATTTTAATTTAATTCTTTGATTATACAGTATGTCAGACAGACAAGTGACAGGCCCTTCAAAGGGAACGGGCAGTGGCCAAAATGTTTCTGTTGTAGGCAGAAGTAGCAGCAGAAGAAGGGGGAGTGGCAGCAGGAGTCGCAGCGAGAGGCCTGAGATCCTGGTGTCATCTTGCGGTTGTGTCTTGACCAGCAACCCAGCGGTGCTCGAATGTTTGACTCAGTCTTCGACTTCGTCGCAAGTGACATCAGTCATCCACAGACAAGAGTCGGTGGATTCCTTTGACACAAAGCTTAGTTGGCATAGCCCGGGAACAGGACCCGTACCCCACCAGCGCCATATTCTTTGGCATTGTGCCGAACCTTGACCCATGACACATCCATCAGGTGGGACAGGACAGCCAATTGAGACGTTTCAGCACATGGACACCCCCCCCTACACTATAAATAAACCCGATCTGGCCACTATTTTACATTGTCTTTTGCCAATGTAGGGAGAAGTTGCTGTGTGGAGCAGGGACAGACTGTTAGGGACACCAAACGCTAGCTAATAGGGCAACAAAAGTCCATTCAAGGAATGGTATAGGTGTATGATATGCTTTCTAACATAGAAAGTGTATTATAGTGCATTTGTATTGTGCAGCAGTTGTGTGCGGTTCTGCTGCAATACTGCAACTATACAGAGGGACAAACACTATTGGAATAACTAATTGCAACTGGTGTGATATACCAGTTGCCCCCCTAAAAAACTGATTCAGGCAGTGGTGTGATATACCTATAATATAATTTCTATATAGTGCATTTGTAATTTGCAGCAGTTGTTTGCGGTTCTGCAGCGATATCGCAGCTATTCAGAGGGACAAACACTATTGGAACAACTAATTGCAACTGGTGTGATATACCAGTTGCCTCCCAAAAAAACTGAGTGAGGCAGGGGTGTGATATACCTATTATAAACTTTCTATATAGTGCATTTGTATTGTGCAGCAGTTGTGTGCGGTTCTGCTGAGATACCGCAGCTATACAGAGGGACAAATGCTATTAGAACAACTAATTGCAACTGGTGTGATATACCAGTTGCCCCAAAAAAAACTGATTAAGGGGTTTGATATACCTGCTTCCAGCAAATAATCATTAAGGGGTTCTATAAACCTGCTTCCACAAATACTGGTCTTCTATAGGGACTTTGTCACAGGGTCATTTTGAAAATGACAGGCAAATAAGAGGCAGGCCATTCCACAGGGGTGGTAGGGGTTGGGCAGGTGCACCAGGCCGGAGACTAAGTGGGAAGTTGGAGAAGGTGTGTGTGATAACATCAAAGGACGTACCAGAGTTGGTTGAGTGGCTCGATCGGCCTTCCGCTTCTGCATCCTCCTTATCCTCTGTATCAGCACCCTCCTCACTCTCTGCTGTGTGCACCCCCAAAGACACCACCACCACCACAGCCCCTCCACTCGAGTCAGAGGAATTATTTTCCCATCCATTCCCAGATTTTACCGATGCTCAGCCATTCTTGGCATCGGATGAGGAAGAGGAGGTAGCAACGTCCGCCACCCAGCAGTCTGACAACAGTACCCAGATTAGCCCAAGGAGGGTAGTCCCTGCTGTTGCTGCCTACTCCGAGATCTCTAATGTCAGTGGTGGTGAAGGTGACGATGATGACGATGACGTGTCAATGGACGTCAAGTGGGTGCCCACAAGAGAGGAAGAGGAGGGGAGTTCTGAGGGAGAGATGGAGCAGCAGATAGGGAGGAGAAGCAGGCAGAACTCTGTGCACAGGAGGCAAAAAGCAGAATGCAAATGTATCTAGAGCGAGCCATCCACCATGCACGGTCACATCTTGTGCTCCTAGGACGCCGACACATGGCTTCGCAGTGTGGGCTTTTTTTTAATGTGTCAGCTGCTGACAATAGTGTTGCCATCTGCAGCCTGTGCTGTCAGCGCATAAGTTGTGGTAAGCCCAACACTCACCTAGGGACGACCGCCTTAAGAAGGCACCTGGCCTCCCATCACTGAGACCAGTGGGAGCAACACTGTCAGAACCCACAAAGCCACACTCCCGGCGCTTCATGTCCTGCCTCTTCTCCTTCTCCTCTCTCCTTCCATTTGTCCTCCACTCCACCTTCCACCGTGTCGTCGTCGCGTTCATCTAGCAAAAGGCAGGCTTCCATGGCCCAAATGTTCGAACGTGAAAAGTTGATGACGCCGGATAACCCTCTTGCCCAACGGCTGACCGCCGGCTTGTCAGAACTGCTAGCCCGCCAACTACTGCCATATAAACTGGTGGACTCGGAGGCCTTTAGAAAATTTGTGGCCATTGGCACACTATAATGGAAGTATTTCTCCCAGAAGGGACTTCTCCAAAGCATTTGACACTGTACCGCATAAAAGGTTAGTATATAAAATGAGAATGCTCGTACTCGGAGAAAACGTCTGTAAGTGGGTAAGTAACTGGCTCAATGATAGAAAACTGTCGGGTATTTATTTCATATTTTTATGAAATATGAAAAATTAAAAAAAATAAAAATTTAATTGGCGGACATATAAACGCCAGTTCTTTTATTTTATAAATCCTCTAAATCGCTTTTTGCCTTTTGGTATGCATCATGGCTGTGACTAAGGTTGTACTCTAAGTCTTTGATCTTCGCTTCTGCGGATTGTAGTTCTGATTCTATCTTGGATACATATATTTTTGTACCCATTATAGACTCATACCTAACTTTTGAGAGAGTACTGACTGCCAACAATGCATACAAAACAGGTGGCAATGCACATAAGAGGTGTTGGTCCCTTTTGGTATTATCAGTTGCCAAATCCATATATGTCAGGTATCTATCAACCATGCCACCTAACTTCCATATATCTCCACGTTCTTCATAGGCTCTTGCCTGCAGCTCATTAGTCCATTCATCTATATTTTTATCTAACTTCAAACGGGAATAAACATATTTGATAACCTTAGAGATTATCTTATCTGGGTCAGATGGACTATCTGCTGGCCATTACCTGGGTCGCTGCCTGTTACACTCATGATTTTGATCAATAATCAATAACAACAACAATTTGACTTGCCAATAAGGATTAAGGAATATTTTCACTAATTGCACAAATTGGTTATAGAAATATCTCAATCAATCTCGCTGGGGCCTCCAAAATATGTCGGGTATTTATTTCATATTTTTATGAAATATGAAAAATTTAAAAAATTTAAAATGTAATTGGCGGACATATAAACGCCAGTTCTTTTATTGACGAGATCTAAAGTTAATTTGTGCAGATAATGAAACAGGGTGCAATTAATTATATAAAATATAATTTATTACAAATAAATACATGTAGTAAAAATGGCATACAAATGAATACAAGGATAATATCAAAATTGACCACAAGATGATGCTCCGCTGTTTACGCCGGGCTCACTTAATTTAGTACACCAAGTACAATATAATGTTATTCAAATTATTATCAAATTATTACCAATTAGTATACTGATTACCAAAATATTATAATGTAACAACAACAATAAAACAATAGAAATGAATCTGTGGAAAATCCCTTATGCTCAATCAAAGAATATGGCAGTAAGAGACATCTTATAAATACGCCCGTTGGCCTAACTACGGATAATAATATCCGATCAGAGATTCCACTCTGATATCAATATTACAGGAATTCTAATGATGTGCACGTTCATTAGAATTTCCCATAAAATTATTGTTTTAACACTATTGACCCACTAATAATGGGGTCTCAACTATATGCCAATTGGAGCGATTTATAATTACTGCAATTATTGCGTGATACCATTCTTAGAGGTTCTTATCAGCAGTTCATCCTGTAATGAAAATTGGGATTTACCTTTCATCAAAATTCGTAACTCCTCCTTACCCACACAGTCTTCCGTGGTTATGGGATAGTTATGTGGATCCTCAATGTGCTTATAAAAGAGACCAATAATTGGATCCCCCTTTTGGCTTGCAATGAGATCCTCACTAGGGGAATTTTGGCTCCACTGCGCCACATTGGCTTCAGCTCCCTTTTGGGCCTGACTCCTTGTCATAGCATCCACTTGGATAGTTCCCATGAGGTCATCAACGTCAAAGACTTCTCCGTCAATGGTTGCTTGCTTGGCAA
Source organism: Bufo bufo (assembly GCF_905171765.1). NCBI lineage: Eukaryota > Metazoa > Chordata > Amphibia > Anura > Bufonidae > Bufo > Bufo bufo. The sequence continues at coordinate 411,385,658 of NC_053392.1, forward strand.
GGGAATCCGCTAGGTCATTCCCCTCTTTATCCATGCCTGGATATTTTGAATGACCTCTTACCTTCTTCCAATAAATGGTAAGACTGTGGGCGGTAACCATCTCATCAATTTTACAAAACATCTTTCCATGCTTTACTGGCTTGTTATTACTTCTCATCCAGTCTGAACTTTTCCATCCGGGAAAGTACTCCACAAAGCTGTTACGAATATAGTCAGAATCTGTGATGATTACAAACTCCTTAACATCATATTCGATAGCCATTTGTACGGCTTTGTACACAGCAGTAAGTTCTGCAACTTGGCTGCTTTTGAAACCAATCTTGTATCCAACGGATACATCCAGGAATGTATTATTCCATACTACTCCAATACCTGCAATCAATGTACGTTCGGATCCTTCATCGACATGGAAGGAGCAGCCGTCTACGTACACACATGGTAACAATTTGCAATACTCCTCTTCATAGGATTTATATGGTGATGATGATTGTTTATCCAGGAAATCATTTTCCGTTGATTCACTTTTACGTTCCGTATGGATACAGTCATGGAGGTCTGCTAATCCTTGAGCAACTGGGTTTTTATTATTTTGTTTGTGTATTAATAGGAAAAAGAATACGTTTTAATTGCCATTCTGAAGTTACATTGTACTACTGCCATTTACAGAGTGTATTAATAGGAAATATATGTACGTCCTATTAGACATTCTGCAGTCAATTTTGATTGTTATACTTTTTTGGGGGGTGTATTAAATGGAAAAAGAATTTGTCTTAATTGTTGTTCTGCAGTGACGTTACATTGTACTACAGCCATTTACTGTATGTATTAATAGGAAATATACGTATGTCCTATTAGCCGTTCTGCTATGAATTTTGATTGTTATATGTTTTTTGGGGGGTGTGTAGTAATAGGAAAAAAAAAATGCGTCTTAGGTTGGGTTCACACTAGCGTTAGGGATTCTGTTATGGCTTTTCGTTATAACATGGCTATAACGGAAAATAACGGAGTGCTCAGACAGAATGCAAAACGGAAGCCTTTAAAAGGCATTCCGTTTGCTTTCCATCCTAATAGAAGTCTATATGAAAGCATAATGGATCCATCTGGGTCCCGTTATGCAAGACGGAAAACAAAGTCCTGTCAACAGGACTTTGTTTTTCGTCTTGTATAATGGGCCCCAGATGGATCCATTATGCTTTCCCATAGACTTCTATTAGGATGGAAAGCAAACGGAATGCCTTTTAAAGGCTTACATTTTGCATTCCGTCATAATGCAAGTCTATGGGCAGAAGAACAGATCCGTCCTTCTGTCTTATGGATTCCGTTATTTTCCATTAAAACCATGTTATAATGGAAAGCAATAACAGAATCCCTAATGCTAGTGTGAACCTACCCTTAATTGCCTTTCTGCAGTAAAGTTACATTGTACTACAGCCATTTATGGGGTGTAATAATAGGGAAGATATTTACGTCCTATTAGCCGTTCTGCGTTGAATTTTGATTGTTATACTTTTTTTCGGGGGGTGTATTAATAGGAAAAAGAATACGTCTTAATTGCTGTTCTGCTGTGAAGTTACATTGTACTACAGTCTTTTTTGGGGTGTATTTTAATTTAATTCTTTGATTATACAGTATGTCAGACAGACAAGTGACAGGCCCTTCAAAGGGAACGGGCAGTGGCCAAAATGTTTCTGTTGTAGGCAGAAGTAGCAGCAGAAGAAGGGGGAGTGGCAGCAGGAGTCGCAGCGAGAGGCCTGAGATCCTGGTGTCATCTTGCGGTTGTGTCTTGACCAGCAACCCAGCGGTGCTCGAATGTTTGACTCAGTCTTCGACTTCGTCGCAAGTGACATCAGTCATCCACAGACAAGAGTCGGTGGATTCCTTTGACACAAAGCTTAGTTGGCATAGCCCGGGAACAGGACCCGTACCCCACCAGCGCCATATTCTTTGGCATTGTGCCGAACCTTGACCCATGACACATCCATCAGGTGGGACAGGACAGCCAATTGAGACGTTTCAGCACATGGACACCCCCCCCTACACTATAAATAAACCCGATCTGGCCACTATTTTACATTGTCTTTTGCCAATGTAGGGAGAAGTTGCTGTGTGGAGCAGGGACAGACTGTTAGGGACACCAAACGCTAGCTAATAGGGCAACAAAAGTCCATTCAAGGAATGGTATAGGTGTATGATATGCTTTCTAACATAGAAAGTGTATTATAGTGCATTTGTATTGTGCAGCAGTTGTGTGCGGTTCTGCTGCAATACTGCAACTATACAGAGGGACAAACACTATTGGAATAACTAATTGCAACTGGTGTGATATACCAGTTGCCCCCCTAAAAAACTGATTCAGGCAGTGGTGTGATATACCTATAATATAATTTCTATATAGTGCATTTGTAATTTGCAGCAGTTGTTTGCGGTTCTGCAGCGATATCGCAGCTATTCAGAGGGACAAACACTATTGGAACAACTAATTGCAACTGGTGTGATATACCAGTTGCCTCCCAAAAAAACTGAGTGAGGCAGGGGTGTGATATACCTATTATAAACTTTCTATATAGTGCATTTGTATTGTGCAGCAGTTGTGTGCGGTTCTGCTGAGATACCGCAGCTATACAGAGGGACAAATGCTATTAGAACAACTAATTGCAACTGGTGTGATATACCAGTTGCCCCAAAAAAAACTGATTAAGGGGTTTGATATACCTGCTTCCAGCAAATAATCATTAAGGGGTTCTATAAACCTGCTTCCACAAATACTGGTCTTCTATAGGGACTTTGTCACAGGGTCATTTTGAAAATGACAGGCAAATAAGAGGCAGGCCATTCCACAGGGGTGGTAGGGGTTGGGCAGGTGCACCAGGCCGGAGACTAAGTGGGAAGTTGGAGAAGGTGTGTGTGATAACATCAAAGGACGTACCAGAGTTGGTTGAGTGGCTCGATCGGCCTTCCGCTTCTGCATCCTCCTTATCCTCTGTATCAGCACCCTCCTCACTCTCTGCTGTGTGCACCCCCAAAGACACCACCACCACCACAGCCCCTCCACTCGAGTCAGAGGAATTATTTTCCCATCCATTCCCAGATTTTACCGATGCTCAGCCATTCTTGGCATCGGATGAGGAAGAGGAGGTAGCAACGTCCGCCACCCAGCAGTCTGACAACAGTACCCAGATTAGCCCAAGGAGGGTAGTCCCTGCTGTTGCTGCCTACTCCGAGATCTCTAATGTCAGTGGTGGTGAAGGTGACGATGATGACGATGACGTGTCAATGGACGTCAAGTGGGTGCCCACAAGAGAGGAAGAGGAGGGGAGTTCTGAGGGAGAGATGGAGCAGCAGATAGGGAGGAGAAGCAGGCAGAACTCTGTGCACAGGAGGCAAAAAGCAGAATGCAAATGTATCTAGAGCGAGCCATCCACCATGCACGGTCACATCTTGTGCTCCTAGGACGCCGACACATGGCTTCGCAGTGTGGGCTTTTTTTTAATGTGTCAGCTGCTGACAATAGTGTTGCCATCTGCAGCCTGTGCTGTCAGCGCATAAGTTGTGGTAAGCCCAACACTCACCTAGGGACGACCGCCTTAAGAAGGCACCTGGCCTCCCATCACTGAGACCAGTGGGAGCAACACTGTCAGAACCCACAAAGCCACACTCCCGGCGCTTCATGTCCTGCCTCTTCTCCTTCTCCTCTCTCCTTCCATTTGTCCTCCACTCCACCTTCCACCGTGTCGTCGTCGCGTTCATCTAGCAAAAGGCAGGCTTCCATGGCCCAAATGTTCGAACGTGAAAAGTTGATGACGCCGGATAACCCTCTTGCCCAACGGCTGACCGCCGGCTTGTCAGAACTGCTAGCCCGCCAACTACTGCCATATAAACTGGTGGACTCGGAGGCCTTTAGAAAATTTGTGGCCATTGGCACACTATAATGGAAGTATTTCTCCCAGAAGGGACTTCTCCAAAGCATTTGACACTGTACCGCATAAAAGGTTAGTATATAAAATGAGAATGCTCGTACTCGGAGAAAACGTCTGTAAGTGGGTAAGTAACTGGCTCAATGATAGAAAACTGTCGGGTATTTATTTCATATTTTTATGAAATATGAAAAATTAAAAAAAATAAAAATTTAATTGGCGGACATATAAACGCCAGTTCTTTTATTTTATAAATCCTCTAAATCGCTTTTTGCCTTTTGGTATGCATCATGGCTGTGACTAAGGTTGTACTCTAAGTCTTTGATCTTCGCTTCTGCGGATTGTAGTTCTGATTCTATCTTGGATACATATATTTTTGTACCCATTATAGACTCATACCTAACTTTTGAGAGAGTACTGACTGCCAACAATGCATACAAAACAGGTGGCAATGCACATAAGAGGTGTTGGTCCCTTTTGGTATTATCAGTTGCCAAATCCATATATGTCAGGTATCTATCAACCATGCCACCTAACTTCCATATATCTCCACGTTCTTCATAGGCTCTTGCCTGCAGCTCATTAGTCCATTCATCTATATTTTTATCTAACTTCAAACGGGAATAAACATATTTGATAACCTTAGAGATTATCTTATCTGGGTCAGATGGACTATCTGCTGGCCATTACCTGGGTCGCTGCCTGTTACACTCATGATTTTGATCAATAATCAATAACAACAACAATTTGACTTGTCAATAAGGATTAAGGAATATTTTCACTAATTGCACAAATTGGTTATAGAAATATCTCAATCAATCTCGCTGGGGCCTCCAAAATATGTCGGGTATTTATTTCATATTTTTATGAAATATGAAAAATTAAAAAAATTAAAAATGTAATTGGCGGACATATAAACGCCAGTTCTTTTATTGACGAGATCTAAAGTTAATTTGTGCAGATAATGAAACAGGGTGCAATTAATTATATAAAATATAATTTATTACAAATAAATACATGTAGTAAAAATGGCATACAAATGAATACAAGGATAATATCAAAATTGACCACAAGATGATGCTCCGCTGTTTACGCCGGGCTCACTTAATTTAGTACACCAAGTACAATATAATGTTATTCAAATTATTATCAAATTATTACCAATTAGTATACTGATTACCAAAATATTATAATGTAACAACAACAATAAAACAATAGAAATGAATCTGTGGAAAATCCTTTATGCTCAATCAAAGAATATGGCAGTAAGAGACATCTTATAAATACGCCCGTTGGCCTAACTACGGATAATAATATCCGATCAGAGATTCCACTCTGATATCAATATTATAGGAATTCTAATGATGTGCACGTTCATTAGAATTTCCCATAAAATTATTGTTTTAACACTATTGACCCACTAATAATGGGGTCTCAACTATATGCCAATTGGAGCGATTTATAATTACTGCAAATGAAATTGATTATACATTACCCCTGGCTTTGGGATAAAGAGCTTTTAGAATGGACCCAGCTTTCCAAGATTTAGATATGTCCCGTCCTGGAGTACGTTCCTGACGTATGAAGTGATGTTGATGAATGAATCTTTGTGAAATGTTCCTTGTGAAGAAGTCCTTGTGAAGTTTTTCTTTTTGTGAAGTTTGTGAAGTGTTTGAAGAAGTAGAAGAAGTTTTTGCTCTCCCAAAACTGGATCAGATATCCCAATCCTTATCTATGCCCATCCCCTCTTGGATTAGGGATTACCAATTAGATAAGGTGGGTGTGACGTATGTTAAACATGGGGATGATGTCATCTAATTGACATTCCTAAGAAACTTCTGCCCATCTACCACTTGATGGCACTGTTGTATCATATAACAATTTTGAATATTTTAAGAATTAACATATATACAGATTGTTTTATTACTACTTAAACTTTGCCCTTTCACACCTTAAATCAATTAGGAGGGGCTCTTTCTGACACTTTGCTCAGACTGACTGGCGGTATCAGAAGTTTCCCTAATCCCTGAATTTATGGGGCAGATAGGAGTAATGATGGTTTTTCTGGTTTGTGTACCTTAACTGTCTTCAGCTATTGAGTAATGATGTTTGAAATAACATCAGCTCCTCTAAAATAAACCCTATTTAAGAAAATTCTATATCCCCTAGAATATATCCTCTCAGTGAGATACAGACATATAAAGATACATTAATAATATTTGGTTATAATACATCAATATCACATAGTATATATGAATCATTAATAAGTTCAAACGCTAAATAAATGCACACAGGAATATATATCTATATGCGAATATATGAATAGATATCTGTTCCACACCAGATGTGTTTTATGGACGTCTCTTATCAGATCATGGTTTAGCCATGAAACACCCATTGTTCCTCAGACAGACAAGTTTAGAGAAACCTGTGTAGATAAATCCATGTCTCTAAACAATAATAAAAGTATAGTCTTCTCTATATATTCACTTTTAACACATTGAACTTGCTATGAACCAATCTTGGTTTTTTTCAGGTTCATGCTGATCACATGTTGTTAAAGGCAATGATCATCCATATTGAATATAGTATCATCAGATACATTGTACACTTATGAAAATGCACAACAAATCCCCCTTCATTCCAAAATGTTCCATAAAATGTGAATGTATTTGGAATGCTAAAAAGGGCTTTTCATATATCTTCTTCGATGCGTAGACTTGGCTTATAATGTTCCAACCAGAGCTTGACTAAAGTTCTTCTGGAGAACCTTATCTAACGCATGACTTGGATGGTCAACAAACTCAACCATCCCATAGATCCTGCAAAACAGGATATAAGTTCAATAAAGGTTTGTTTTGATTCTCCATTTCCATATGAATGTTTAATAGGTCCCTTTTCAATGAACCAACTTCGAGTTCCAATGTCTTGATAGAGATGGAATCAGCAACTGTCACACCGGTAGTAATAACAGTGCCAACTACGCCAAAGATTATGGCGGCTATGATCGCAACAAAATGAATCGCTTTGGTCTGTAGAAAACTGTTCTCTGGTTAGGGTTTTCCTTGCTTGCTCCAGGATCTGGGTAATTCCTTCTTGGGAATATCCGATGTGCATCTGGTACCAGGCTTGGATTTCCAGGGACTGGATTTTGGATACGTTGAATTGCCTTTCAACGAAAACGCGTGGATCCAGGCTGATGTAGACCTTCTGGTATAGAATCCTCTTGTTCGTCAATATGAACCCCACTGTATCTTGTAGCATGATCCCCGACGAAGCACCTGGCACAGCAATCGGCTCAGCATGGAATTCCTTCCCCAAGATCAGGACGACGTAGATAATGGCAATCATCTTTGATGACATCTTACGTCTATAAAATATTGTATGACACATATGAGTATATACATTTTTTTTAACTTTATCCTGCAAGAAAAGAGTTACTAATACCATATACCTCTGATTGGCATAAGTTCTTTTCTTGGACAGAGTAAGTTCTGGTTTCAGAGGTGAGTTAGGAGACATTTTGTTACAGAGGAAACATACATCAGGATGGGTTAGTATGCGTTAAAGATGTAGAATAACAGATAACGTTTTTCCGTTCATACGATACCAATCCTTATTTCCGTCTTTAGCTGGAACCATAAAGTCTTTTCACCTCTTTTCATCCAACTCCTTCAATCTCTCGAAGTCATGCACTGGGATGACAAACACGTAGCTGATTAATGTGCACCCATTTTTCAATAAATTCATCCCCCTTAGGGATTTTGATCTTGTAGACCACTGGAGATAATTTGTCAGTGATGACATAGGGACCTTTCCAGGAAGGTAGGAATTTTCTCTCCTTCACTTGATCCCGATCGAAGTTATAGAGATATACCCGATCGGAAATTTGATACTCCTTCTGTGTAGTCTTCAGATCATAGTATGTCTTAGCATTCACTGCGGCTTTCTCTATATTTTTCTGGGCGAACGCAAAAGCATGCTGAAGGTGCTTGCGTAAATTTTCCACATACTGATGCGACGTTGTAGCATTGATCAAGTTATGGTCTGTTGTCCTGTAAAGTAAATGCTGGGGTAACACCATCTTCCTTCCTGTGATCATCTCGAAGGGAGAAAGCTTAGTTGCTGCGCTTGGGGTGGCTCTGATGGCCATAAGCACCAAAGGCAACTTGACATCCCAGTCTTTACCAGATTCATTGACAAACTTTTTCAGGATGTTTACAATGGACTGGTTGTAACGTTCTACTCCACCACTAGAGGCTGGTCGATAAGCTATGTGTAGCTTCCTCTTTACCCCCAGGATTTCCCACATCTTTGTCATCACCTCACTGGTGAAATGACTTCCACGATCGGATTCGATGCGCTGGGGAAGACCAAACCTGGAGAATATGTGGTTAATGAGCAGAGATGCACATACGCTTGAACTGCATGTTTTGCACGGCAAACATTCCACCCATTTGGTGAACAGACAAGTTACGGTCAACATATACTTGTTGCCTCTTGATGAGGTTGTTACTGGTCCAATGAAGTCAATTTGGATGTCTGACCATGGCATGGACATCCCCCTTTTCATCAATGGTGCCCGATGAGTGGGTCCTTGTGGCTGGAATTGAGGGCAGATCCCTGACAATATGTTCGCACATCTTGTAACATATGTGGCCAGTAAGCGTAGTCCCGTAGTAACTCGTACATTATTTTCTCACCTCGATGACCAGCTGTTGGGGCATCATGTGCATGTTGTAACATCAGACCTCGGTATGCTGCAGGTACTATCCATTGCGTGATACCATTCTTAGAGGTTCTTATCAGCAGTTCATCCTGTAATGAAAATTGGGACTTACCTTTCATCAAAATTCGTAACTCCTCCTTACCCACACAGTCTTCCGTGGTTATGGGATAGTTATGTGGATCCTCAATGTGCTTATAAAAGAGACCAATAATTGGATCCCCCTTTTGGCTTGCAATGAGATCCTCACTAGGGGAATTTTGGCTCCACTGCGCCACATTGGCTTCAGCTCCCTTTTGGGCCTGACTCCTTGTCATAGCATCCACTTGGATAGTTCCCATGAGGTCATCAACGTCAAAGACTTCTCCGTCAATGGTTGCTTGCTTGGCAAGGGAATCCGCTAGGTCATTCCCCTCTTTATCCATGCCTGGATATTTTGAATGACCTCTTACCTTCTTCCAATAAATGGTAAGACTGTGGGCGGTAACCATCTCATCAATTTTACAAAACATCTTTCCATGCTTTACTGGCTTGTTATTACTTCTCATCCAGTCTGAACTTTTCCATCCGGGAAAGTACTCCACAAAGCTGTTACGAATATAGTCAGAATCTGTGATGATTACAAACTCCTTAACATCATATTCGATAGCCATTTGTACGGCTTTGTACACAGCAGTAAGTTCTGCAACTTGGCTGCTTTTGAAACCAATCTTGTATCCAACGGATACATCCAGGAATGTATTATTCCATACTACTCCAATACCTGCAATCAATGTACGTTCGGATCCTTCATCGACATGGAAGGAGCAGCCGTCTACGTACACACATGGTAACAATTTGCAATACTCCTCTTCATAGGATTTATATGGTGATGATGATTGTTTATCCAGGAAATCATTTTCCGTTGATTCACTTTTACGTTCCGTATGGATACAGTCATGGAGGTCTGCTAATCCTTGAGCAACTGGGTTTTTATTATTTTGTTTGTACCTGATTTCCAATGGCCATCCCATTAAGGACATTGTCCAGGCGGTTATCCTGCTGTTTGACAAGTTTCCATCTCTTATACGATCACTCTGCAAGTATTGCAGTGGCTGATGTGCGGTCTCCACAATGATCCTTTCGCCTTGGATAAAACTCCTAAAATATTGCAAAGCCCACACAGTTGACAACAATGCTTTCTCACAATCATTGAATTTTACCTCAACCGGTGACAAGGACTTGCTGGCATAGGCGATGATCTTGTTTCGGTTTTCCTGTTTTTGGAAAAGAACTGCACTTATGCTTTTATTAGTGAAACCTGTTTCCACGAAGAAAGGTTTTCCTCCTTCTGGATAAGCAAGGCATGGAGCCTGGATAAGTTTGGCCTTGAGCTCGGTTACAGCTTGCTCATGACGCTCACTCCATTCCCATTTTACTCCTTTCTTTAGCAACTGTAAAAGAGGTTTTGTAATTTCGGCATAATTATCTATGAACTTACGTGAATAGTTCATCATGCCCAGGAATGATCTCAACTCTTTGAGATTTGTAGGAGATTTTGTATTGGTCACTGCTTCCACCTTCTTTTTCTGTGGGTTAATTCCATCCGCAGTGACTTCATGACCTAGGAAATTAACCTTGGTCCGGCACCATTGAGCCTTCTGCAAAGAAAGTTTTACACCTGCTTTCCTCAGCTGGGTTAGTACATGCCTCAACTCCTGAATATGTTCCTCAAAAGTTGTACTTTTTATCAGGATGTCATCCACATAGGATAAAGTACCTCGTTCAGTGGCATCAGGCATTGCCTTATGCATGAACACTGCAAACTCATGGCCTGCATTTATGTACCCGAAGGGCAGTCGGGTCCATGCATACTGTCGTTTGCCAAATGTAAAGGCCAGTTTGTACTGATCCCTTTCATCTATCTTAATCGTCCAATATCCTTGTGCACAGTCAAGGGCAGTGAAGATTTTGGATCCTTGTATTTGTGCCAAACACTGGTCAATATATGGCACTGGCCATCCAGACATATAAACACGTTTGTTCAACTGTCTTAGGTCCGAGCAGAGACGAAATTGACCGTTAGGTTTGAGGACTCCAAGTATCGGATGATTGAATGAACTGTGTACTGGACGGATGATACCTTTCTTCTCCAAGTTTTTGACGATTTCCGATAGTGACTCGTAAGCCGCCAGCGGAAGTCGGTATTGTTTGACAAAAACAGGGGGTGCATCGGGATCTGTCTGGATTCTTGTAACGTGTAGGTCTGTTTCCCCACAGTCATAAGAATCCTTGGCGAACATCTCCTGGAACTCTGCGAAGAGCTCCTTTAGCCGTTGACGCTTCGACTCATCGGAGCATGCGTCAGCCATGGAGATTTGTTCTTCCACCCGCTCCTGAAATTCTGGGAAAATCTCAGGTTGACTTAACTCGTAAGCTTCTTCAAGCTCACTAGTTAAATCGTTCTGGGTGTAGCATACCTTATCCTTTCCTGGCTGGTACGATTCATACTCTTTTTCATCGATCTCATGGTTGAAAACCAATGATGATTCTTCAATGTGGCATGTACCTTCTTCAGAGCTGAAAGGATAAACAGAGTGGATGTTAAATAACCCCTCAGGGGTTGAGGAAAAATGTTGTTCCACTGTTTGTTCCTCTGTCAGGTATTCATCAGGAATTATTCCAATAACATCATTTTGGAATCCAAATGTGTAGTATTCCGAATCCATAGCCAAACCAATTACAGTGTCCTTTTGTAGGGATATGCTATGGGAAACCATGTTATGAATTACCATATGTAACGGATCCTGATGGATATTGATCAGGGGAGTAGGCTTTACCTTTAGGCCGAGTTGCTGTATTCTGTTGGATAAACAGATCAACGCGTCGGTGTTCTTTAGCTTCTGTCCCTTCTTTACTTTAATGGGTAGAAGAAATGGTTTGCATCCTTCAGGGATTTCAACTTTCTCAGCAACCATGATACTTACGGCATAGGGCATCTGTTGTCCCCATCGTAAGGCTTGTTCTACATCCTGGAATCCCTCTGGGTTTCCCGGCAATCTGGACCATAAGGTGTTATTCACCAGGTCAATCTGTACGGCAAATCGGTGCAGAAGGTCATTACCTATATACATTTGATGCCGTGGTTCATTTATCACGATGAAAACCTGCTCCGTAGTTTTATTTCCTATGGAGATAGACAAAACGCATCTTGCAACCACATTATGACTTTGGGAATCTCCATCCAGATCATGAACCCATTGGTCCTGTGGAGAGAAACTTTTAATCATTTTAGGATTGGTGATCTGTTTCAAGAGTCCTAGGCTTATGTAACTTGCTTCGGATTTCAAATCCAACTTGGAAAATTTCACCCGGGCTATATTTTTTACCTGTACGGGAATCAATAAATCGTCATTGACCTTTTTAATCCGTACCATCGATTGAATGTGCCATGTCAGGTCCGCGACTTCGTGATTCCCCCTTTCAAGAGAAATGGTTAAAATATCATCATCCAGAGTTACCTTTTTGATTTCGTCCCTCTGGATGTTAATGATGTGAGCGGCACCATTGACATCTTCCTCGGGCTTACCATTCTTCAGGATTGTGACCTCCGGTGTTTGATTGTTCCTGAAATGCACTTCAATAGAGCTAGGTTTCTCTTCAATCACATGACAACTGCGTTGTGCTTGTGTGTTGCAAGAGTATTCATAGGCAATGGGTGTCTTCACCTGAGTCCATACTGCTTCATTAATGAAATCAATTATGGGACTCAATCTTTTTAATAAATCGATTCCTATGATCATCCGATCATATGGAAGATCCACAATCAATGTGGGATGTCTAATTGTCTTCTTGCCAATCTTAAATGTCAACCAGGATGTTCCTTTTACCTGTAAGGCATCTCCACCTACACTTATCAAAGATCCATCAAATGACCTTAATCGTGGCTTCTTTGATGTTAAATTCAAAATCTTTTGGAAATAACTGATAGATAAAATGGTGGCTTGTGATCCAGTGTCTATTAATCCTTTGATTGGTCCGATAAGTTCATTTTGGAGATATATCTCCACAAAGTATCGGCCATCTACCTGCAACAAATCACAGAGAAAGTTAGGATGTTTACCCATCTGTTGTCTGAGAGGTTGACCTCTTTTCCGTGACCTCTGCATTCCTGAGTCTCTCAGGACAAGCTGGAGGAGCAGCGTCAGCCCCCCCCCTTTGTGACAAGCTGTGTGACACCACAAGTCACAGCTGGCTCACGGCTAGATGCTGGAACGATGGGATTACATACTGGAACAGACATCTGGTCATATGAATTGACATCATTAGACTGCAAGACAAATGACATATTAGACATTTCCCCCCTGGCCCTAATTTCAGGGTCAGAGGTACTGCAAGGAAATATTAAATTATGAATCATATCAGATTCTACCACAATCAACTTAATATCCTTACAGTGGCCTGGGTTCTGACCCGGCCCAATTTGCTTTATGATGTTGAGCTGGGACCTGGAGTTGCCCCTAAAAAAGGCTCAGGCTGTTTTCCTGGAGATACCTGGGACAACTTTCTCACAATGTCGCTCAGCTGGGCCACTTGTTCTGCCAGCTGATCAAACCTGTTTGGTCTGGGCACATTTTGGCTTTGCTGGGCACCCTGGTTATCGGTAGGTGACCTACTCCTGGGTGAATTTGAGAATTCCTGCCTATCTTCCCTCTGTTGTCTGGGTCTATTATCCCAGCGCCTGTAACCCTGATAATTCCTATAGTTATAGGGCCCGTATCCTTGGGGGCCCCTATTGTAATAGGGACGGTAGTTAGACCTCCCACTACTTGAATTATTCCCCTCTGATCCATTAGTATTTTGGGGTTTGGTCTGTTTGGGCGGTCCTACCTGTTGTTGCTGGGCTTGTTGAGCAGGTCCTGTAGACTGAGGGAACCTTCGTGGCTGGCTTTCAAATCCCAAACTAGGGTTTACCTTAGTTTCAGCTACCTTTTGCTCTGGGGATTTTTTAAACCTTTTCTCCTCTGTTGCATGGCACTCACTGATATTATACAGCGTGGTGGCAGCAGTCACCAACCAATCCAAGGGGGCATCAATATCCAGATCTCTGGCTAAGTTAAATTTGATCTGGTTTGGCATAGCATCATAGAATAACTGTTTGAATTCTTCAGATTCCCATTTTGGGGATCTATATGCTAACCCATAGGCATTTTTGAGGACAGAGAGGAATTCACGGGGACTCTGATTGGGTCTACATGTAAGGCTATATATGTCCCGTTTTGCAGCAGTGGTGGTTCGGTACGGTCCGAATTCCAATTTAACCTCATGCAAAACACTTGGCCAATCTTGAATGCCTCTCTCCCCAAATGAGGTGGCACGCTGCCTGATTTGAATACAGGCGTCACCATAGCAGCAGGAGGAACACAACAGCAGAGAGAGCCGGCTCTGTACTGGATGCGCAGGCGCACTGACCCTGCAGGAGCACTAGACAGCTCACGTCTTCCATGAATCTGCACGTGTTCATGACACATGCGCAGCTCTGACATGGAGACGCTGGGAAGCGCGCCTTTTCACACTACACAGGAAGAAGAGGCAAGTCCCCTCCATGATGTGCCAGCCAGACTTTGCAATGATCTTTGTGAGTAAACATAATGGTATATGATTTTGTCACTGTGTGGATAGAGAGGAGGAATATATTATTGGTTTTAATCACAGGGGGGTGGATGAAAAGAGGATCCACTAGATTGGTGTAATTTTCACTTCATTTACATGTTTAATTGGGACATGTGACTTACTGGGAGGGATTGAATGGGTATATATGTCTGTTACTATTCACTCTGTATGTTGCTTGAGAAAGACCTTTACGGTCGAAACGTCGCATTTTTTTGCTGGTGAAATAAATTCCACTGAATTGAAGACAGGAGAGTGCTGCGGTTTCTTCTATATGACGCACCCAAATGAGGTAAAGTAATGACGATACTTATCATCAAATGCCCATGGAAGGAATCTGATCCTGTCAGCATCAGAGTATAATTTTAAAGAATCCATAGTGGATTCATACATTTCCAAGTGATTGGCTATCTGAGAAGAACCTTTCTTGGAAAATTTGGATACTGTAGTATTCAAAAACTTAATTATGCTGGAGGAGCTCTGATCCTTATCTGAATATTGGGAATTTTTATTCCTAGAAACCACCTCAGCATATGTTGGTCGCCTGTGATCCTGTGGCAAGGAATAAGTCACATGCTTACCCACACCACTGTCAAACTCACATGCACTTTCACAACTTTCATGAGACTTATACGGCACAGGTGATTTAACCCTAACATCTCTTCTCAGGGGAACATGTGGAGAGGAACCTCTAGGGGCTTCCATGTTATTGGCATCTAGTAAGGCGGTTGCAGTTTGGAATGCCCGACTCAATTGGGTGAATGCCTCCCGTGTAATCATGCCAACATTTTCAGGTTGCTGAGTATCTTGGATGGGGTCTGCTTTAAGAGCATGTGATGGCATGTCTGGATAGTGGGGAGTAAGACATGGAGGGTCAGGATATCCCACAGCGTTAGATGGATCCCTTTCAGCATTGACTATATTATGGGCTGATCCATCTGTCTGTTTAATTTTAGAATACTGGAGATATAAATCCTCTAAATCGCTTTTTGCCTTTTGGTATGCATCATGGCTGTGACTAAGGTTGTACTCTAAGTCTTTGATCTTCGCTTCTGCGGATTGTAGTTCTGATTCTATCTTGGATACATATATTTTTGTACCCATTATAGACTCATACCTAACTTTTGAGAGAGTACTGACTGCCAACAATGCATACAAAACAGGTGGCAATGCACATAAGAGGTGTTGGTCCCTTTTGGTATTATCAGTTGCCAAATCCATATATGTCAGGTATCTATCAACCATGCCACCTAACTTCCATATATCTCCACGTTCTTCATAGGCTCTTGCCTGCAGCTCATTAGTCCATTCATCTATATTTTTATCTAACTTCAAACGGGAATAAACATATTTGATAACCTTAGAGATTATCTTATCTGGGTCAGATGGACTATCTGCTGGCCATTACCTGGGTCGCTGCCTGTTACACTCATGATTTTGATCAATAATCAATAACAACAACAATTTGAACTTGCCAATAAGGATTAAGGAATA
The DNA here is from genome assembly GCF_905171765.1 of Bufo bufo. Taxonomy (NCBI): domain Eukaryota; kingdom Metazoa; phylum Chordata; class Amphibia; order Anura; family Bufonidae; genus Bufo; species Bufo bufo. The sequence goes on from NC_053392.1 coordinate 411,401,441, forward strand.
TTTTCACTAATTGCACAAATTGGTTATAGAAATATCTCAATCAATCTCGCTGGGGCCTCCAAAATATGTCGGGTATTTATTTCATATTTTTATGAAATATGAAAAATTTAAAAAATTAAAAATGTAATTGGCGGACATATAAACGCCAGTTCTTTTATTGACGAGATCTAAAGTTAATTTGTGCAGATAATGAAACAGGGTGCAATTAATTATATAAAATATAATTTATTACAAATAAATACATGTAGTAAAAATGGCATACAAATGAATACAAGGATAATATCAAAATTGACCACAAGATGATGCTCCGCTGTATACGCCGGGCTCACTTAATTTAGTACACCAAGTACAATATAATGTTATTCAAATTATTATCAAATTATTACCAATTAGTATACTGATTACCAAAATATTATAATGTAACAACAACAATAAAACAATAGAAATGAATCTGTGGAAAATCCTTTATGCTCAATCAAAGAATATGGCAGTAAGAGACATCTTATAAATACGCCCGTTGGCCTAACTACGGATAATAATATCCGATCAGAGATTCCACTCTGATATCAATATTACAGGAATTCTAATGATGTGCACGTTCATTAGAATTTCCCATAAAATTATTGTTTTAACACTATTGACCCACTAATAATGGGGTCTCAACTATATGCCAATTGGAGCGATTTATAATTACTGCAAATGAAATTGATTATACATTACCCCTGGCTTTGGGATAAAGAGCTTTTAGAATGGACCCAGCTTTCCAAGATTTAGATATGTCCCGTCCTGGAGTACGTTCCTGACGTATGAAGTGATGTTGATGAATGAATCTTTGTGAAATGTTCCTTGTGAAGAAGTCCTTGTGAAGTTTTTCTTTTTGTGAAGTTTGTGAAGTGTTTGAAGAAGTAGAAGAAGTTTTTGCTCTCCCAAAACTGGATCAGATATCCCAATCCTTATCTATGCCCATCCCCTCTTGGATTAGGGATTACCAATTAGATAAGGTGGGTGTGACGTATGTTAAACATGGGGATGATGTCATCTAATTGACATTCCTAAGAAACTTCTGCCCATCTACCACTTGATGGCACTGTTGTATCATATAACAATTTTGAATATTTTAAGAATTAACATATATACAGATTGTTTTATTACTACTTAAACTTTGCCCTTTCACACCTTAAATCAATTAGGAGGGGCTCTTTCTGACACTTTGCTCAGACTGACTGGCGGTATCAGAAGTTTCCCTAATCCCTGAATTTATGGGGCAGATAGGAGTAATGATGGTTTTTCTGGTTTGTGTACCTTAACTGTCTTCAGCTATTGAGTAATGATGTTTGAAATAACATCAGCTCCTCTAAAATAAACCCTATTTAAGAAAATTCTATATCCCCTAGAATATATCCTCTCAGTGAGATACAGACATATAAAGATACATTAATAATATTTGGTTATAATACATCAATATCACATAGTATATATGAATCATTAATAAGTTCAAACGCTAAATAAATGCACACAGGAATATATATCTATATGCGAATATATGAATAGATATCTGTTCCACACCAGATGTGTTTTATGGACGTCTCTTATCAGATCATGGTTTAGCCATGAAACACCCATTGTTCCTCAGACAGGCAAGTTTAGAGAAACCTGTGTAGATAAATCCATGTCTCTAAACAATAATAAAAGTATAGTCTTCTCTATATATTCACTTTTAACACATTGAACTTGCTATGAACCCATCTTGGTTTTTTTCAGGTTCATGCTGATCACATGTTGTTAAAGGCAATGATCATCCATATTGAATATAGTATCATCAGATACATTGTACACTTATGAAAATGCACAACAAAACAGAGGGTGGTTATTAACGGTACATACTCAGATTGGGTCACTGTCACTAGTGGAGTACCTCAGGGGTCAGTATTGGGCCCTATTCTCTTCAATATATTTATTAATGATCTTGTAGAAGGCTTGCATAGTAAAATATCAATTTTCGCAGATGACACTAAACTGTGTAAAGTAATTAACACTGAAGAGGACAGTATACTACTACAGAGGGATCTGGATAGATTGGAGGCTTGGGCAGATAAGTGGCAGATGAGGTTTAACACTGACAAATGTAAGGTTATGCACATGGGAAGGAATAATGCAAGTCACCCGTACATACTAAATGGTAAAACACTCGGTAACACTGACATGGAAAAGGATCTAGGAATTTTAATAAACAGCAAACTAAGCTGCAAAAAACAGTGTCAGGCAGCTGCTGCCAAGGCCAATAAGATAATGGGTTGCATCAAAAGGGGCATAGATGCCCGTGATGAGAACATATTCTTACTACTTTACAAATCACTGGTCAGACCACACATGGAGTACTGTGTACAGTTCTGGGCTCCTGTGAACAAGGCAGACATAGCAGAGCTGGAGAGGGTCCAGAGGAGGGCAACTAAAGTAATAACTGGAATGGGGCAACTACAGTACCCTGAAAGATTATCAAAATTAGGGTTATTCACGTTAGAAAAAAGACGACTGAGGGGAGATCTAATTACTATGTATAAATATATCAGGGGGCAGTACAGAGATCTATCCCATCATCTATTTATCCCCAGGACTGTGACTGTGACGAGGGGACATCCTCTGCGTTTGGAGGAAAGAAGGTTTGTACACAAACATAGAAAAGGGTTCTTTACGGTAAGAACAGTGAGACTATGGAACTCTCTGCCTGAGGAGGTGGTGACGGTGAGTACAATAAAGGAATTCAAGAGGGGCCTGGATGTATTTCTGGAGTGTAATAATATTACAGGCTATAGCTACTAGAGAGGGGTCGTTGATCCAGGGAGTTATTCTGATTGCCTGATTGGAGTCAGTAAGGAATTTTTTATTCCCCTAAAGTGAGGAAAATTGGCTTCTACCTCACAGGGGTTTTTTGCCTTCCTCTGGATCAACTTGTAGGATGACAGGCCGAACTGGATGGACAAATGTCTTTTTTCGGCCTTATGTACTATGTTACTATGTAAGGGCATTCCACAGCTATATGGCCATGTTCAGCGGCAAGTGAATGTATCTCTGGCACACAGTGTCAATGCCAATATACATCTGACCACAGACACGTGGTCTAGCAAACACGGGCAGGGAAGGTATATAACTTTTACTGCCCACTGGGCAAACCTTCTGACGGCTGTCAAGCATGCAACCCGTGTGGATTTGGTGTTATACTACGGATTGCCCACAGGCCTGCCTTTTCTTCTATTCCTCCTACTCCATCCTCCGTCTCCTCCTCGGCTGACTCGAGTGAGTAACCTCGCTCAATTTGACAGTTGTTAAAGTGGTGTGCGACAAGGGTGCCAATCTGCTGAGCATGCTCAAACAGAGCAAAATGACACACGTCCTGAACTTAGTCGTGCAGCAATTCGTTGCCAAATACCCCGGGGTCCAGGACGTCTTGCAGCAGGCCAGGAAAATCTCTGGCCATTTTAGAAGATCTTACACTGCCATGGCTTGCCTTACTGACATTCAGTGGCGACACCACTTGCCCATCAGATTTGTGACTGCCCGACGCTGGAACTCCACCTTGTATATGCTTGATAGGCTGCTCAAGCAGAAACGTGCCGTTAGCGACTACCTGTATGAACTCTGCGGTAGGACAGATTCTGGGGAGCTTGTTTTTTTTTCACAGCGCCAGTGGCTGCTCATACGCGACGCATACAGACTTCTGTTGCCATTTGATGAGATCACCAAACTGGTCAGTGACAGGCAGGGCACCATCAGTGGCATTGTACCTTACGCTTTTTTTTCTGGAGCGTGCATTGCATCATGTAATTGATCACGCCATCGATGAGCAGCAGCAGGAAGATGAGGAAGTCGCAATACTGAATGAATTCCCAGGGGGGGATACTCCATCTGAGACAAGTCAGCAGGGGGCAGGGGTCTGAAGAGGAGTTAGGAGGATGTTGGCTGGGGGGAGGAGGAGGAGGAGCAGGAGCAAGAAGAGCAGGCTTAAAATTTTTCTGGGATCCCTGGTGTTGTCTTTGGATGGGGGGAGGAGACCGAGGACGATATTCTCCTGGGCGATGAGCAGGAGCCAGGCCGCTCCACCGCTTCCAATTTAGTTGAAATAGGGGCCTTCATACTGCATTGTTTGAAGAGAGACCCCCGTATAAAAAGCATAAAGGGAAATGACCAATAATGGGTGGCAACTTACTTAGACCCCCGGTACAAACACAAAATAGCGGACATGTTACCAGCATCACAGAGGGCTGTCAGAATGCAGCATTTCCAGGCCTTGCTTCAAGAGATGCTGCATTCTGCTGTTGCGGGCGCTGACAGAGGAATTTCCACCCACAGAGAAACAGTTGGGGGTACCAAGAACTCTTGGCTTGCCCCTCCTCCAGTGTCCTGTCCGAAAGGACATTCAGTGCAGCAGGGGGATCGTGACCGATAAGCACACTCGCCTAGCTCGAAAAATGAATGACGCATGGATCTCGAATGACGCATGGAGGAATTCAACACCTGTGACGACCACGTTTAATTGAATTTCACCTATTACCATTGTTTTTTTTTTTCAAGAGGGGGGATTTCGCTAGCCATGTTTTTAATCCAATTTTATATTTTTAGTTCTTTTAAACATACTGTATGTATTTAACATTTATTTGTACTGGCCTGCAGTAAAATTGATATCCAATGACCGTCTAATATACCTCCAGCCACATAATCACTTGATGTTTTCTGTCCCATGAATGCCTAATTTTTGGGGCCTGTACTATACTGGCCTGCAGTAAAATTGATATACAATGACCAACTAATATACCTCCAGCTCCCTAATGACTAGTGCCTGTACTCCCGTGGCCTAAAAGAAAAAAAATTTAGGCTCCAGCAGGGCACGATTTTGAGAGTTTCCCTTTAAGAAGCATAAAAATGGCCCATGATTAAAGGGTGGCTGTCACCTCCATATGGCCATATACAGTGCTTACATGGCTCTGTAGCAAACCTATACAGGATTGTAACGGTACCTTTGTTCTTTTCTTTAGACTTGCACAAGCAGGAAAAAAACGAAGTTTAATTCATATGCAAATGAGCACTCACAAGTGCCCAGGGGCGGCGTTCTATGTGTAGGTGCCCAGGCTGCTCTGCAGTCTTTTCACTTTACTGTACTATACTGGCCTGCAGTAAAATTTATATACAATGACCAACTAATATACCTCCAGCTCCCTAATGACTGGTGCCTGTACTCCCGTGGCCTAAAATAGAAAAAAATTAGGCTCCAGCAGGGCACATTTTTGAGAGTTTCCCTTTAAGAAGCATAAAAATGGCCCATGATTAAAGGGAGGCTGTCACCTCCATATGCCCATATACAGTGCTTACATGGCTCTGTAGCAAACCTATACAGGATTGTAACGGTACCTTTGTTCTTTTCTTTAGACTTGCACAAGCAGGAAAAAAACGAAGTTTAATTCATATGCAAATGAGCACTCGCAAGTGCTCAGGGGCGGCGTTCTGTGTGTCGGTGCCCAGGCTGCTCTGCCGTCTTTTCACTTCACTCCTCCCCAGTCTCTGCCTTTGCCCGCCCTCCAAGTCTCTTGCCTCATCGATAGGGCAAAGGAAGAGGCTGGGGAGGAGTAAAGTGAAAAGAAGGCAGAGCAGCCTGGGCACCTACACACTGAACGCTGCCCCTGGGCACTTGCGAGTGCTCATTTGCATATGAATTAAACTTTGTTTTTCCTGCTTGTGCAAGTCTAAAGAAAAGAACAAAGGTACCGTTACAATCCTGTATAGGTTTGCTACAGAGCCATGTAAGCACTGTATATGGCCATATGGAGGTGACAGCCTCCCTTTAAAATACATATTTTTTGTGGGAATTTTTGCCATTGATCCCCCTCTGGTATGTCACTGTCCATGTTGTGGGATGATTTGTGCACTTTTAGTAAGTATTTGGTGGCTGCAAATATGACCCGAAGGTTTTTCAGGTTCGCCTGCCATGAAAGTGAATGGGGCCCGCCGCGAACTTGCTGTTCACGAACATTTGATCGCGTTCGCGAATCGTCCCTAATGTTGGCACCACGGCCCTGCGTCACCAAAAAGTGGGAGAACTGTGGCTCTGATGTAGTGGTCCAGCTTGCTGCAGCAACCGCTGCATCACCCAGTGGCACGCACCCGATTTCATGCATTCAAGAATCCACCACCTTAGCCGAAGGTAGCTGTCTGTCCTTCCCATCATATACTGGTCGGATGCTCCTGCTCCTCATCCTCCTACTCCTTGTCAGTCATTTCATCAACAATCAATCACTGAAGCGATTGCCAAGAGATAACAGTATGCGTGCACTCATCCAACGGCGCAGAAGCTGAACGTGCTCTTGGTCATGTTGCTGGTGCTGCAGTCCCTCTCTTTTCAAGTGGTGGAATCTGCACCATTCAGAGAACTGATAGCTTGTGCCAAGCCGAGGTGGAGAGTCTCAAGCTGTCATTTCTTTGCCAAAAAGGCAGTACCAGCCCTGCACACATATGGCAGACACCGACAGGCTCAAGGACTGACCCATATTCTGTTCTACAAAGTGCATGGCAGCGCCGAATATGTCCTTTACGGCCCACTGGATAAATGTGGTTCCTAAATGTAGCGTATGGAGGGGCACTCAAATATCAGGGGGCACCGGACAACAGACTAGGGGGTGAATTAAATAAAAATTGTTTATTATCCCTGGGTAAAACAATGCATCAATAAAAACATATATTAATACAACACAGTAAAACAAAAATGGCCACAATTTAAATGTATGAGTCCCTAATAGTAGATGTTGTTCCACCTAAGGGATCCCAGCCGTTAATGGATCCAAAGGAATCACTTGAGTCCGTGGTACCTGAAGTGAGACCTATAGACTGACTGACAAATCAGATACTTCAGGCAGTCTTACTTGTAAGGGGATAATGCCCAAGTCATTGGGTACCAGCCGGTATGGCGGATGATAGTGCAAGCAAGGTGTATGAACATAGGCAATTCAAATGTGGTCAAGTACCTAAGCTGGCACTAAAGCTGTAAGTTACCACCAGGTGGAGGAAATAGTTGCCAGGTGTCTCCTCTTTCTCGATCGTCCGGACTCACTACGGCGTCCCGTGTGGTCTTGCAATCTCGGTGTCCCACGTGACTTGCCGGTGGTTCACGTGACTGAATGTATTGACGTGACTGCGCTTCCGATGTCAGGGGATCATAGCTGGGAGGTATAACTTCCTTAATTACCACATGAGCAGATAAGTCAGTAGATGGAGGACTGTATGTTGTTCCTTGATAATCAACCAATATGCTGGGAAAGAAACTTCTTATGAACCAGAGATGGTGCGGTCCATGATGGTATACTGCTTGCTACTCCGACCAAACTATACACATTTCGGGGTACCTCCCCTTCCTCAGTAGTGGTGTTAAGCAAGCAGGAAGTCAACCTATTTATACTCCATAATATCATGGGATGATGGGTAGATGGTCCATCTAAATCCTGGTGCGGAGTAGTTGCAAACCCAAAAACGCATATGCGTGTTCAATGCGTTTTTCATATAATCGTGACTAGAGACATAAATAAATAATACATATGTGGCTTATACAGTAATAAAAAACATCAAGATGATAAAACAGAATGCTAAACCACAATCATAAAACACAATTCTAAAATGCATTGAACAACCTTCTGGGATGTTATAGCTTCATAGTATAATATAATATAGTGCTGGGTGATCTGTCATATGCAGAGGCGGAAGAGCGCTCTGCCGGGAACGAGGGATCCAAGTGCTGATAAACAGCCGGACTTGGATTTCCCGTCTCCGACAGACAGCCCCCAGATTAAAGGAATCCAAACAGCTCCATCTCTGCATTGTGTCCTTTAGGTACAAGAGTATCGAACTTAGTGTTGATCACGAATATTCGAATTTCGAATTTTTATCGCGAATATAGGTACTTCGAAAATTCGCGAATATTTCGAAAATAGTTATATATTCGTAATTTCGAATATTCGAAAAAAATTTTTGATTTTTTTTTTTGGGATTTTTATCAGTACACATGATCCCTCACTGCTTCTAGCTTGTGGGCCAATTTTGCTCTATATTCGTTTTTTTTTAATATTCGCTATATTGCTATATATTCTTGTTTTAGAATATTACGAATATTCGAAAAAACTAAGTTATAGCAATATAGAGAATATTCGAAAAAAATCGAATATAGAGCAATTTAGCTAATATAGTGCTATAATCTTTTTTGTCTAATAGTTGTAAGTTGAAAAATTCTCAATAAAAAATTTGAATCCGAAAATTCGAATTCCGAAAATTCTCATATTACACAATCATTACCTTTCCGATTTTTCGAGTAAAAAAAAAAATCGCGAATTTTCAAATTTGCGAATATTCGACGAATATTCTACAAAATATTCGCGAAATATTGCGAATTCGAATATGACCCCTGCCGCTCATCACTAATCGAACTCAAAGATCCGGCGGGATTCTAATCTCGACATATTCATGATGTGATTTCCCCCCCTCCTTGGTCTCTTAACTCTTTCGATGGCCACAAAGGTGAGGGTGGATGGATCACAATCATGGAACTCTTTAAAATGTCTAGAGAGGGAGTGAAGCTCATACCCCTTACGAATATTGGAGACATGTTCACTCACTCTCTTCTTAAGAGTTCGCTTTGTTCGACCCAAATACTGTTTGCGACAGCTGCATTCTAGTAGATAAATGACATCCTTGGATTCGCAAGTTAGCGTCTCCTGAATGTCAATAAAAGTCATTCTGTCTACAGTCGTGGCCAAAAGTTTTCAGAATGACAAAAATATTAGTTTTCACAAAATTTGCTGCTAAACTGCTTTTAGATCTTTGTTTCAGTTGTTTCTGTGATATAGTGAAATATAATTACACGCACTTCATACTTTTCAAAGGCTTTTATCAACAATTACATGACATTTATGCAAAGAGTCAGTATTTGCAGTGTTGGCCCTTCTTTTTCAGGACCTCTGCAATTTGACTGGGCATGCTCTCAATCAACTTCTGGGCCAATTCCTGACTGATAGCAACCCATTCTTTCATAATCACTTCTTGGAGTTTGTCAGAATTAGTGGGTTTTTGTTTGTCCACCCGCCTCTTGAGGATTGACCACAAGTTCTCAATGGGATTAAGATCTGGGGAGTTTCCAGGCCATGGACCCAAAATGTAAAAGTTTTGGTCCCCGAGCCACTTAGTTATCACTTTTGCCTTATGGCACGGTGCTCCATCGTGCTGGAAAATGCATTGTTCTTCACCAAACTGTTGTTGGATTGTTGGAAGAAGTTGCTGTTGCAGGGTGTTTTGGTACCATTCTTTATTCATGGCTGTGTTTTTGGGCAAAATTGTGAGTGAGCCCACTCCCTTGGATGAGAAGCAACCCCACACATGAATGGTCTCAGGATGCTTTACTGTTGGTATGACACAGGACTGATGGTAGCGCTCACCTTTTCATCTCCGGACAAGCCTTTTTCCAGATGCCCCAAACAATCGCAAAGAGGCTTCATTGGAGAATATGACTTTGCCCCAGTCCTCAGCAGACCATTCACCATACTTTCTGCAGAAGATCAATCTGTCCCTGATGTTTTTTTTGGAGAGAAGTGGCTTCTTTGCTGCCCTTCTTGACACCAGGCCATCTTCCAAAAGTCTTCGCCTCACTGTGCATGCAGATGCGCTCACACCTGCCTGCTGCCATTCCTGAGCAAGCTCTGCACTGGTGGCACTCCGATCCCGCAGCTGAATCCTCTTTAGGAGACGATCCTGGCGCTTGCTGGACTTTCTTGGACGCCCTGAAGCCTTCTTAACAAGAATTGAACCTCTTTCCTTGAAGTTCTTGATGATCCTATAAATTGTTGATTGAGGTGCAATCTTAGTAGCCACAATATCCTTGCCTGTGAAGCCATTTTTATGCAACGCAATGATGGCTGCACGCGTTTCTTTGCAGGTCACCATGGTTAACAATGGAAGAACAATGATTTCAAGCATCACCCTCCTTTTAACATGTCAAGTCTGCCATTTTAACCCAATCAGCCTGACATAATGATCTCCAGCCTTGTGCTCGTCAACATTCTCACCTGAGTTAACAAGACGATTACTGAAATGATCTCAGCAGGTCCTTTAATGACAGCAATGAAATACAGTGGAAAGGTTTTTTTGGGATTAAGTTAATTTTCATGGCAAAGAAGGACTATGCAATTCATCTGATCACTCTTCATAACATTTTCGAGTATATGCAAATTGCTATTATAAAAACTTAAGCAGCAACTTTTCCAATTTCCAATATTTATGTAATTCTCAAAACTTTTGGCCACGACTGTAGATACAACTCTAATAGTTTTTTGGGGGAAACAAGTGGCTTTACAGTTCAAGCATCGTCCACATCTAAATAACCCATTCATTTGTAACCAATTTGAGCCTGTATTTAAGAGAGGATTTTGCTTCACAGTTGGTGCCACTTTGGAGGCAAGATTAGCGACTTTGGTATAAGTAATTCGTGGGGTCGCTGTCAATAGCGGTCCCACAATCTTATCATCACGTAGAAAATGCCAATGGCGGTTAATTATTTTCTCAACCTGACGATATTGGGAATGGAACGGCAATATCAGGCGTATAGTATCATCGGGTGGCATGATTATTTTTATTGATGCATTGTTTTACCCAGGGATAATAAACAATTTTTTATTAATTCACCCCCTAGTCTGTAGTCCGGTGCCACCTGATATTTGAGTGCCCCTCCATACGCTACATTTATTTCTTTCTTGGATTTGGGTGAGTTCTGAGGAGTGCAACTACACATAGTGGTCCGCCAGGTGAGCCGCCATTGTCCAATCCTCAATTTTTTGTTCATTCCACCCATTTGGCTGTGCTCCCTGGGTTGTCACTATGGATATTTGGGAGCATATGGACAACAAATTAAAGAAAATTCAATCCTTCACATTTGACATGTCGGACGATACGCTGGCAAATGTTACCAGAACAAGGGATGCTAGCTTCAGGATGCTGGAGGGTCTGTTACAGAGACAGCTACGCAATAAGTGGGAAATCACGGCCCTTAATCAATATTTACACAAGGGATTTATCCCTAAGGGTCTGATGCTTACTAAACACCCAGCTGCAGATTTGTTAGATGAAAATTTGGGATTCTTTTCTGAAGGTTCAGTCAGAAAGTCTAATATGGATGATTATCGAGAGACGATCACAGATTTTGGACCAACTGACTGAACAAATATCAAAACAGAAATACTACTATTCCCAGATACAGAGGAAACACACAAATGGCAGCATCGTATATGCCGCAATTTAGATAACCGAGAGAGGGATATCATACAAAAGAAAATGAACAAATTTAAGAATGTGGATAAGAAAAATGAAGATACCAGAGAGAATCAAGGGTATATGACAGATGAAACTATAACACATTCTAGTACTAACAGTATTAACAGTAGACCTAATAGAGATGGTGTTACGAAGGAACAAGGACATGTGTCCACATCTAATAGATATGAGGCCCTTTCTTCACCATCTTTTTTAGATGCTACTCCTCCACATCACAAAGTGAGATTGAGACAATCACTAACACCTACTCAGACACCAAGATATGTGAGGAACCAATCACAACACAATCACAATCACCAACACGACTACAACTTAAGACACCACCACAGAGGGATTCATGATAGAAAATGAGACAAAATTTATCTTGGGTACGCAAAGGAGAATACCCGTCTTCTATTGCGCCCTGAAGATCCACAAAAGTCTGACATCCCCACCAGGGCGACCGATTGTCTCGGGTATAGATTGCATCTCTTCTAATCTGTCCAGATATATAGATCAGTGGCTACAACCAATGGTGAAGGAAACTTCATCATACATCAAAGACACGACTGAGATAGTACAGGCCCTCGAACAGTTAAAGTGTGAGGAACATTATATTATAGGAACCCTTGATGTGAGTTCGCTCTACACTGTGATCGAGCATGACAAGGGTCTGGTGGCCCTAGAGGACCACCTTACTAATAAGGGTGAGTTACAAGTAGAACAAATCCAGTTCCTTGTGGGGACAGTTAGATACATACTGTCCCACAATTATTTTATGTTTGAGGACCAGTTTTATTTGCAGCTTACCGGCACCACCATGGGCACCAGATTCGCCCCCAGCTATGCCAACCCCTAGCCCATTGGCAGGATGAGGTCATTCAACCTAGGCTGGGGACGAGTCTGGTGCTCTGGCGCCGGTATATTGACGATATGATTTTTGTTTGGCAGGAGAGTAGAGAAAACCTGAATCTTTTTTTGCTTGGTATTAACCAGAATAATAGAAATCTGGTGTTTACCCCATTACTTGATCCTATGGAAGTCACCTTTCTAGACTTCAATATCAGGATAGAAACACCTAGACTGGTGTGTAGTACGCATACTAAAGTAGTAGCTAGGAATAGCTATATATGGTACTCAAGTGAGCCAATTTAGGAGACTCAAACTGAACTGTTCAATTAATGGACAGTTTGAGGATGAGGCTCAAGCACTCAGCCAACTATTCTCAGATAGAGAGTATCCTGCCACAATAGTTGAAGGCGCGCTACACAAGGTCCGGAATATGGATAGGGGAGAGTTCTTTGGCCCAAAGAAACCGATGCCACCAGATGATACTATACACCTGATATTGCCATTCCATTCCCAATATCGTCAGGTTGAGAAAATAATTAACCGCCATTGGCATTTTCTACGTGATGATAAGATTGTGGGACCGCTATTGACATCGACCCCACAAATTACTTATACCAAAGTTGCTAATCTTGCCTCCAAAGTGGCACCAACTGTGAAGCAAAATCCTGTCTTAAATACAGGCTCAGATTGGTTACAATTGAATGGGTTCTTTAGATGCGGACGATGCTTGAACTGTAACGCCACTTGTTTCCCCAAAAAAACTACTAGAGTTGTATCTAGACAGAATGACTTTTTTATTGACATTCAAGAGACGCTAACTTGTGAATCCAAGGATGTCATTTATCTACTAGAATGCAGCTGTCACAAACAGTATTTGGGTCAAACAAAGCGAACTCTTAAGAAGAATGTGAGTGAACATGTCTCCAATATTCGTAAGGGGTATGAGCTTCACTCCCTCTCTAAACATTTTAAAGAGTTCCATGATTGTGATCCATTCACCCTCACCTGTTTGGCCATCGAAAGAGTTAAGAGGCCAAGGAGGGGGGGAAATCACATCATGAATATGTCGAGATTAGAATCCCGCCGGATCTTTGAGTTCGATACTCTTGTACCTAAAGGACACAATGCAGAGATGGAGCTGTTTGTATTCCTTTAATCGGGGGGCTGTCTGTCGGAGACGAGGGAAATCAAAGTCCGGCTGTTTATCAGCACTTGGATCCCCCCTCCCCGGCAGACCGCTCTTCCGCCTCTGCATATGACAGATCACCCAGCACTATATTATATTCTACTATGAAGCTATAACATCCCAGAAAGTTGTTCAATGCATTTTATAATTGTGTTTTTAGCATTCTGTTTCATCATCTTGATGTGTTTTATTACTGTATCAGCCACATATGTATTATTTATTTATGTCTCTAGTCACGATTATATGAAAAACGCATTGAAAACGCATATGTGTTTTTGCGTTTGCAACTACTCCGCACCAGGATTTAGATGGACCATCTACCCATCATGCCATGATATTATGGCGTATAAATTGGTTGACTTCCTGCTTGCTTAACACCACTACTGAGGTGGTACCCCGAAACGCATATAGTTTGGTCGGAGTAGCATGCAGTATACCATCATGGACCGCACCATCTGTGGTTCATAAGAATTTTCTTTCCCAGCATATTGGTTGATTATCAAGGAACAACATACAGTCCTCCATCTACTGACTTATCTGCTCATGTGGTAATTAAGGAAGTAATACCCCCCAGCTACGATCCCCTGACTTTGGAAGTGCAGTCACGTAAACCACCGGCAAGTCACGTGAGACCACACTGGACGCCGTAGTGAGTCCGGACGATCGAGAAAGAGGAGACACCTGGCAACTATTTCCTCCACCTGGTGGTAACGTACAGCTTTAGTGCCAGCTTAGGCACTTGACCACATTTGAATTGCCTATGTTCATACACCTTGCTTGCACTATCATCCGCCATACCGGCTGGTACCCAATGACTTGGGCATTATCCCCTTACAAGTGAGACTGCCTGAAGTATATGATTTGTCAGTCAGTCTATAGGTCTCACTTCAGGTACCACGGACTCAAGTGATTCCTTTGGATCCACTAACTGCTGGGATCCCTTAGGTGGAACAACATCTACTATTAGGGACTCATGCATTTAAATTGTGTCCATTTTTGTTTTACTGTGTTGTATTGATATATGTTTTTATTGATTATTTTTATTGATGCATTGTTTTACCCAGGGATAATAAACAATCTTTATTTAATTCACCCCCTAGTCTGTTGTCCGGTGCCCCCTGATATTTGAGTGCCCCTCCATACGCTACTTTTATTTCTCTCTTGGATTTGGGTGATCTCTGAGGAGTGCACCTACCCATAGTGGTCCCCCAGGTGAGCCGCCATTGTCCAATCCTCTCTTAAATGTGGTTCCTGCCCAGCCTCACCAGCAACTTGGTCAGGTGACGTTGCTTCCGCCTCCACGTTCTCACGCTGTTGTTCCTGCGACAATGTCTGCCTCAGTCTTCTAATCATCCACCGTGTCCTCAGCCTCCACTGCAGGGACAATTCACATTGCTCCTCCAGCATTCCACATGTGCAGGGCACCGCGGTGTCACGCTGTTCTGCATCCAGTTTTCCTAGGCGAACAGAGTCACATAGGGGAGGAACTGCTCTGCATCATTCATCAAGAAATCGAATCCTGGCTTTCTCCTCAACAACTCCAAATCAAAACCATAGTCACCGACAACGGGAAGAACATGGTGTTGGCGCTGCGTCAAGGAAGTCTGAGCCATGCGCCCTGTATGGCGCGCATGTTCAATTTGGTTGTAAAGATGTTCCTGAAGTCTTCCCCCATCTGCAAGATGTCCCGAAAATGTCCAGGAAACTGGAGCAGCAGAACAGCGTCCCCCAACATGATGTGCTGATATGCAATGTTTCCACCCATTGGAATTCCACCCTCCATATGTTGGACCGATTATATGAACAGAGAAAGGCCATAAATGATTTCTTGATGATACAGGTGGACAGAGGTACTCCCCTGTGTAACTTCGATGTTAGCCAGTGGCAGCTCATGCGTGACACCTGCCGTTTGCTCGGGCCCTTTGAGGAGGCCACTTTATTTGTCAGTGGCCAGAACTACGGGACGAGCAATGTCATTCCACTGATTCACTGATTCATGTCATTCCACTGATTCCTGAGGCTGGACAGGTGCTGCTAAATTTGGCTGGCCAGGGGACAGACGTGGCGACTAAATCTCACGGCCACATGAGCCCTGTGGGGGCTGAACTAGTAGAAGAGGAGGAGGAGGACATTTAAGCACAAACAATGCTTAGAGAAATGGGTGGATTTTCTACACAGGTGACGGAAGAGGAGCTACAGGGCGATGAGGAAGACGAGGCAGATGACCCAGGCAAATTGTGGCAGAATACAGTGGAGATAGAGGCAGGGAGTCCCTCTGAGTCACTTGCGCAAATGGCCCGATGCATGTTCAGTTGCTTGCGTAGTAATAGCCGAATTGTCACCATTCAGCAGAGGGATGACTACTGGCTCTCCACCATGTTAGACCCTCACTACTAGTCCAAAATGGCCTATTTAACACCCTCTGAGAGGGAGGACAAACTGAAGTACTTTCGAGACATACTATTTAGTCAGTTGGCCGCTGCCTATGTGCGCCATTGGCAATCCGTACGCAGTTCTGCACTCAAGTTCCACTGCCATGTCTGCTGGGGGGAGGGGGCTGGGGGGGAGGAACAGCACCAGCTCCATCAGCAGCAACTTAACCGCCTCCGGACCGCCTAACGCAGGATTGCGGTCCGGAGGCGGCAGCCCTGCGCTCAGCGACGCATATACGCATCATCTCGCGTGAGCCGAGATTTCCTGTGAACGTGCGCACACAGGCGCGCGCGTTCACAGGATCGGAAGGTAAGAGAGTGGATCTCCAGCCTGCCAGCGGCGATCGTTCGCTGGCAGGCTGGAGATGCGATTTTTTTAACCCCTAACAGGTATATTAGACGCTGTTTTGATAACAGGGTCTAATATACCTGCTACCTGGTCCTCTGGTGGTTCCTTTTGTTTGGATCGACCACCAGAGGACACAGGTAGCTCAGTAAAGTAGCACCAAACACCACTACACTACACTACACCCCCCCTGTCACTTATTAACCCCTTATGAACCACTGATCACCCCTGATCACCCCATATAGACTCCCTGATCACCCCCCTGTCATTGATCACCCCCCTGTAAGGCTCCATTCGGACGTCCGTATGATTTTTACGGTTCCACTGATACATGGATCGGATCCCCAAAACACATACGGACATCTGAATGGAGCCTTACAGGGGGGTGATGAATGATGGGGGTGATCACCTCATATACACTCCCTGATCACCCCCTGTCATTGATCACCCCCCTGTCATTGATCACCCCCCTGTAAGGCTCCATTCGGACGTCCGTATGATTTTTACGGATCCACTGATACATGGAACGGATCCGCAAAACACATACGGACATCTGAATGGAGCCTTACAGGGGGTGATCAATGTTGGGGGTGATCACCTCATATACACTCCCTGATCACCCCCTGTCATTGATCACCCCCCTGTAAGGCTGCATTCAGATGTCCGTATGTTTTTTACGGATCCACGGATACATGGATCGGATCCGCAAAACACATACGGACATCTGAATGGAGCCTTATAGGGGGGTGATCAATGACAGAGGGGTGATCACCCCATATAGACTCCCTGATCACCCCCCTGTCATTGATCACCCACCTGTCAGGCTCCATTCAGACATTTTTTTGGCCCAAGTTAGCGGAATTATTATTATTTTTTCTTACAAAGTCTCATATTCCACTAACTTGTGTCAAAAAATTAAATCTCACATGAACTCACCATACCCCTCACGGAATCCAAATGCGTAAAAATTTTTAGACATTTATATTCCAGACTACTTCTCACGCTTTAGGGCCCCTAGAATGCCAGGGCAGTATAAATACCCCACATGTGACCCCATTTCGGAAAGAAGACACCCCAAGGTATTCGCTGAGGGGAATATTGAGTCCATGAAAGATTTAAATTTTTGTCCCAAGTTAGCGGAAAGGGAGACTTTGTGAGAAAAAAAAATAAAAAATCAATTTCCGCTAACTTGTGCCAAAAAAAAAAAAATTTCTATGAACTCGCCATGCCCCTTATTGAATACCTTGGGGTGTCTTCTTTCCAAAATGGGGTTACATGTGGGGTATTTATACTGTTCTGGCATTTTAGGGGCCCTAAAGCGTGAGAAGAAATCTGGGATCCAAATGTCTAAAAATGCCCTCATAAAAGGAATGTGGGCCCCTTTGCGCATCTAGGCTGCAAAAAAGTGTCATACATCTGGTATCGCCGTACTCAGGAGAAGTTGGGCAATGTGTTTTGGGGTGTCATTTTACATATACCCATGCTGGGTGAGATAAATATCTTGGTCAAATGCCAACTTTGTATAAAAAATGGGAAAAGTTGTCTTTGCCAAGATATTTCTCTCACCCAGCATGGGTATATGTAAAAAGACACCCCAAAACACATTGCCCAACTTCTCCTGAGTACGGGGATACCAGATGTGTGACACTTTTTTGCAGCCTAGGTGGGCAAAGGTGCCCACATTCCAAAGAGCACCTTTAGGATTTCACAGGTCATTTACCTACTTACCACACATTAGGGCCCCTAGAATGCCAGGGCAGTATAACTACCCCACAAGTGACCCTATTTTGGAAAGAAGACACCCCAAGGTATTCCGTGAGAGGCATGGCGAGTTCCTAGAATTTTTTATTTTTTGTCACAAGTTAGCGGAATATGATGATTTTTTTTTATTTTTCTTACAAAGTCTCATATTCCACTAACTTGTGACAAAAAATAAAAACTTCCATGAACTCACTATGCCCATCACGAAATACCTTGGGGTGTCTTCTTTCCAAAATAGGGTCACTTGTGGGGTAGTTATACTGCCCTGGCATTTTAGGGGTCGAATGCGTGAGAAGTGGTTTGAAATCAAAATCTGTAAAAAATGGCCGGTGAAATCCGAAAGGTGCTCTTTGGAATGTGGGCCCCTTTGCCCACCTAGGCTGCAAAAAAGTGTCACACATCTGGTATCCCCGTACTCAGGAGAAGTTGGGCAATGTGTTTTGGGGTGTCATTTTACATATACCCATGCCGGGTGAGATAAATATCTTGGTCAAATGCCAACTTTGTATAAAAAATGGGAAAAGTTGTCTTTTGCCAAGATATTTATCTCACCCAGCATGGGTATATGTAAAATGACAGAGAAATAATGGGTAAATTCAGACTCCAGCACTCACTTTTTTTTGAAGTATCAAGTTCTCCATCTTTATTCAGTAATTGTACACAGACAATACAGGACTCGAATTCTCTCTGGTGTAGGCTGTTGCATATGTAAAATGACACCCCAAAACACATTGCCCAACTTCTCCTGAGTACGGAGATACCAGATGTGTGACACTTTTTTGCAGCCTAGGTGGGCAAAGGGGCCCACATTCCAAAGAGCACCTTTCGGATTTCACCGGCCATTTTTTACAGATTTTGATTTCAAACTACTTACCACACATTTGGGCCCCTAGAATGCCAGGGCAGTATAACTACCCCACAAGTGACCCCATTTTGGAAAAAAGACACCCCAAGGTATTCGCTGATGGGCATAGTGAGTTCATAGAAGTTTTTATTTTTTGTCACAAGTTAGTGGAATATGAGACTTTGTAAGAAAAAAAATAAATAAATCCTCATTTCCCACTAACTTGTGACAAAAAATAAAAAGTTCTGTGAACTCACTATGCCCATCAGCGAATACCTTGGGGTGTCTACTTTCCGAAATGGGGTCATTTGTGGGGTATTTGTACTGTCTGGCCATTGTAGAACCTCAGGAAACATGACAGGTGCTCAGAAAGTCAGAGCTGCTTCAAAAAGCGGAAATTCACATTTTTGTATCATAGTTTGTAAACGCTATAACTTTTACCCAAACCATATTTTTTTTTACCCAAACATTTTTTTTTTATCAAAGACATGTAGAACAATAAATTTAGAGAAAAATTTCTATATGGATGTCGTTTTTTTTGCAAAATTTTACAACTGAAAAATGTCATTTTTTTGCAAAAAAATCTTTAAATTTCGATTAATAACAAAAAAAGTAAAAATGTCAGCAGCAATGAAATACCACCAAATGAAAGCTCTATTAGTGAGAAGAAAAGGAGGTAAAATTCATTTGGGTGGTAAGTTGCATGACCGAGCAATAAACAGTGAAAGTAGTGTAGGTCAGAAGTGTAAAAAGTGGCCTGGTCATTAAGGGTGTTTAAGCTATAGGGGCTGAGGTGGTTAAGTGTTCCCTTTATTTTTTTGAGCAGTGTATTTAGGGGCCAGTCCTCATCTACTGTCTCTGTAGTATGTGCGTGTTATACACATCCGTGACATATACAGTACTCCATCCAAAAACTGTTCATTTAGGGCAAATTTAACTAATCTGGGCCTAATATAGTGTCCATATTCTGTGGGTTTCTGTAACATACTTCCCTGCATCCGAAAACTGTGTATTTAGCGGCCTGTAAAACAATCTGCGCCAGATCTAGTGACAAAACCATTAATATGAAGAAGGCGAGTACTAAGGGACGGGGAAGTGGGCATCAGTGATGCTGATGGTGCATGCAGAGGCCGTGGCCCTGGGCGCAATGAAACTGTGCCTGCTGCCAGTACACAAAAAAAAATAAACATCTACCGTACCCAGATTCATGTCCAACTTAGCTGGGGGGCACAGGACAACACTGTCCAAGTCGGACCAGTGTGAACAGTTGGTCGGTTGGATTGCTGAAGATAATACTTCCAGTCGGTTAAGCACCACCCTCTCTTCCACCAAGTCCAGTCTCTGTAGCCAAGAGTCTGGTCAACTGAATCCTCACTCTGACCATCCTTCCTCCCACCATGGAGAGGCTTGCCAAACGAGCGATCCCACACTCGGATATTCCGAGGAGCTCTTTTCAGCGCCACTATTTCATTTGGCCCTCACGACCAGCACGCTTGAAGAGGGGCCTGAGATATAGTGCCCTGATTCCCAATCTCTTGAGCCTTCACAGTCTCAAGAAGATGACGGTGGTGAACGGCAATCATTTCTTCTCGAGATGGATGATGATGAGACACAGTTGTCAATCACTGAGGTTGTGGTTAGGTCAAGTCAGGAGGATGAGTAGATTGAGGAAGTGGAAGAGGATATGGTTGACGATGAGGTCACTGAACCAACATGGCAAGGTGAAAAGTCAAGCGAGCACAGCAGTACAGAAGGGGAGGGATCCGCAGCACCGCAACAGGCTGGAAGAGGCAGTGGGGTTGCAAAAGGGAGAAATCGGCCCACACCAAACAGGCCCGCAACCGTTACACCGAGCACCCCAATGAGTAAATCTATCTTGCCATGGGGTAGGTGTTCCGCAGTATGGCACTTTTTTGAGGAAAAGTGCAGACGACAAAAGAGTGGTAGTTTGCAACCTGTGCTGTACCAAAATGAGCCAGGGCGTGAACACTAGCACCCTCACCAACACCAGCATGGGTCCACAATCTGGGTCTGCGGGTCACACCACTGCCTCCTCTTCCCCTGTGTTACACACTGCTGGCCAATCCCCTGTCGAAGGCGCAGGCACGGATGCTCCTCGCCCTGCACCTGGACCTTCGCATGAACCATCAGCAACAACATCCACTTCCCTGTACCAGCGCAGCATCCAAATTTCCATGACACAGTCATTTGAAAGCAAGGGCAAATACCCACCCCCAGGCCATAGCACTAAATGCGCAACGATCAAAATTACTGCCCATTGAAATGTTGCCATTTAGGCTTGTGGACACTGAGGCCTTCCGCAGCCTGATGTCGGCGGCCGTGTCTCGGTTCGCATTCCCCAGCCGCCACTATTTTTCACGCTGTGCTATGCCCGCCTTGCACCAGCATGTGTCCCATAACATCACCCGTGCCCTGACCAACGCAGTTACTGGGAAGGTCCACTTAACCACGGACACATGGACAAGTGCTGGTGGCCAGGGACGCTACATTTCCCTGACCGCACACTGGGTGGCCGGGAGCGAGTCGTACCCTGGGATGGCACAAGTGCTACCCATGCCCAGGATTGCGGGCCCTACATGCATCAGGGTCTCCGCCAGCAGCTATGTTACTGGCTCCAACCCCCACTTCTCCTCCTCTGCCGTCTCCTCCTCCACCTCCACCTCCAGCAGCAGTCAGCCATCAGTCGCTAGCTGGAAGCAGTGTAGCACTGCTGTGGGTACGCGGTAACAGGCCGTGCTGAAGTTGATCTGCTTAGGGGACAAACAGCACACCGCCGCAGAGCTGGCAGGGTATAAGGGACCAGGCCGAGATGTGGCTCTCGCCACTCAACCTACAACCAGGCATGGTTGTGTCTGACAATGGCTGTAACTTGGTGGCGGCTTCAGAGCTCGGCAACCTGACACACATCCCATGCCTAGCCCATGTCTTAAACTTAGTGGTTCAGCGGTTTATCAAAACCAACCCCAATTTGCCAGAGCTACTAGTGAAGGCGCGCCGCGTGTGTGCCCATTTCCGCAAGTCGTCCACAGCTTCAGCCGGTCTGTCAATGCTGCAGCAGCGCTTGCGGCTTTCAGCTCACCGACTGTTGTGCGACATGAGCACGCGCTCGAACTCTATATTCCACATGTTGGCCAGGCTTTGTGAGCAGCAGAGGGCAGTTGTGGAATACCAGCTGCAACATGGTCATTGCCTTTCGAGTCAACTGCCACTATTCACAAGCAAGGAGTGGGCATTGATGTCAGACCTCTGTGAGGTTTTAAAAAACTTTGATTAATCCACACAGATGGTTAGTGGCGATAACGCCATTATCAGCGTAACCATCCCACTGCTGTCTACTCAAAAGCTTGCTGCTCACAATTAAGGATGATGCTTTGCATGTGGAAGAGGTGGAAATGGGGGAAGAAGACATTACACAGGGTGATAGCCAGACCACCCTCCGCCCGTCTTCTCAGCGTGAATTGGACCATGAAGAGGAGGAGGAGGAGCTGGAGACAGTTGCCTCTGCTACAGAGGGTTGTACCCATGGAACTTTAATTCTATCTGTTCAGCGTGGATGGGCAGAAGAGGAGGAGGATGAGGAGATGGAGAGTCATCCTGATGTTGACATTGACGGCTTGCCTGTTGGTACTCTGGCACACATGGCTGACTTCATGTTAGGCTGCCTTTCCCGCGACCGTCGCGTTATACGCATTTTAGCTAACACTGATTACTGGGTGTTCACCTATCCCGACCCTCGCTACAAAGAGAACTTCTCATCTCTAATTCCTGTGGTGGAGAGGATGAGTAAAACGGTGCAATATCAGAAGGTACTTGTTGAGAGATTGCTCCAAAATTTTCCAAGGCAACCAAGGAAGGGAGACCAGGGGAACACACAGCAAAGGCAGGGCAGCAAAGGCAGGGCAACAAAGGCAGGGCAACACTCTCCAAGGCATGGGGCACTTTCATGACACCCCACCAGCAACCTCACCCTGAAGCGCAGCCTAGTGGTACAAGAAGGGAAAAGTTTTGGAAGATGGTGAAGGAATACATAGCAGACCGTGTCAGCGTCCTAAAGGATCCGGAACCAATCAAAGAAGAAAAAACAATAACCCCATTAAAGAATGAGAGAACACTCATATAAAATATATGTAGTTTATTAAGACAAAAAATAATAGAATAACACGAAGGCACAAAGTAAAAGGGGATGGGATGCCCCGTGTAGCGGGACCGTGAACCCCACCCTCACATATACCAGACTAACAAGGAAAAAGTGTCATAAAACACTAAGTGTAGAACCGCATATTAATGGGAGAACTGTAGATTCGCGTGACATATAAGCATATGTATTGCACACATGTAAGAGATCAATAAGGTCACACATAACAGACTTGCCCACCATTGGTAACATTGGTGGCCATCACATAAATACAGACAGCCAAATCACATCACTAAATACAGGTGAAACAAGAGTGGTATGCGTAAGCAATGACACTACAATAACATACTAGACATGTATAAAGCAAGACATAAATTACCCATGATATGCGGGAACACAGGGTGTATGACCAGAGCTGCACCTCGACGCGCGTTTCGCCGAGAAAGGCTTACCTGCGTGTAATCCTTACCTCCTGACAAAGCCTTTCTCAGCGAAACGCACATGGCTGACTTCATGTTAGGCTGCCTTTCCCACAACCCGCGCGTTATTCGCATTTTAGACAACACAGATTTACTGGTTGTTCACCCTTCTCGACCCCTGCTACAAACATAACTTCTCATCTCTCATTCCTCTGGTTGAGAGGACAAGCAAATCGGTGCTATACCAGAAGGTCCTTGTTGAAAAATTGCTCCAAAGTTGATAGGTCAGACATCCAAATGGATCATCGCGGTCACGGGGACGTGCAATCACCTAGAAGTTATCTAGAGTCAACAAAGCGGCAGCAGGTCCTCACCTACAAGTCCAGTCTCAGTAGCCAAGAGTCTGGTCAACACAATCCTCACCATGATGGCACACTGGGTGAACGTTGTGGAGGCCAGGAGCAAGTTGGCTGCTGGCACCAGACTTGCCCTCCAATAGATCCTTGTTAACAGAAAGTGTACTCATTCCAATAACAGGGACTCTTAGGAGTGCTATATTGCTATTTATCGTCACTACCTCGGGAGTGGGCAATTGCCGCGCGCCTGCTGCCTTCCTTGGAATCTTGAGCTTTAATAACTTGACCCACCCTCTCTGGTTGGTTCACAATTAGGGGAAAAAAGGGGCAAGGCAACAACAGCCAATCAGATTTAAGCCATTGACCTCCCTTGGATGTGGTATCCCTTTCTCAAGCTCCCTCTCCGGCATCGAACCCTGATTCCCCGTTACCCGTGATCACCATGGTAGCCGCAGAAAAGAACATCGAAAGTTGATAGGGCAGACATCCGAATGGATCGTCGCCGTCACAGGGATGTGCAATCGCCAAGAGGTTATCTAGAGTCACCAATGCGGCAGCCGGCCCTCGCTCCTCACCCTCCTTTTTGTGTAACAAATGGTGTTTTGTAGTGCCGTTTCCTTGTAATTTTTGGCAGCCCTTTCACTTAGTGCATAGGCTTTATGAGTGTAGGAGTCCGACTAACTGAACTATTGTACCACAATGTGAATGAGGCCCTCCTTTATGTGATATACAGGCTGTTTCAGAGTGCCTCTTGCTTGTAATTTTTTGAAGCACTTGTAGTTTATATACAATTAAATATACAGAAAATAATGTTTCCTAACAATTTTTCCTCTAAAATTGATTTTTTTTTGGGGGGGTTTTGTGCGTATTTTTGTCAGTCTGTAAAAGTGGCATACAACTTGGACAACATGGTTCCCAGCAGCAACCTGGGAGTCAAAGATGCATCCAGACATCGTCCCCATGGTGTTCCCGATCCATTTTGTGGTGTTTCTGTCACTTTCTGACTTTTTCCAATGGACCAGGCACCCTCCCCTCTTCAGAGCAGGGGGTAACTGGTTGTCTCCCATTGACTTTCATTATACTCGGGTGCTCGGCCGAGCACACTAATATAGCAATGTGTTCGGGTTGAACACCCGAATACTTTGGTGCTCGGTCATCACTACTAGTGATGAGCGGCAGGTGCCATAGGCAAGTAAGGTGTTAATTTGCTGTTGGGGGAGGAGCCTTTGTGGGAGGGTGTGTATATATACCCACACAGTATTAGCTTGCTAATTATAGCTTGCTGCTTTTCCAAGACTGCTTACCAAGAGCTGATTTACAAGAGCATTGAGATATTCAGGAGACCAACTTAGTCTAACTCAGAGTTTTTCCACTGTAGCAGAACTTCAGTGGTGTTTCTGGTCAATACTCAGACACTGTGTTTCAAGAGAGGTAAGGAATTTGCTAGACACAGGATCTCTATTGTCTGATTGCAAATGAGCATAGGCAAGTAAGGTGTTAATTTGCTGTTGGGGGAGGAGCCTTTGTGGGAGGGTGTGTATATATACCTACACAGTATTAGCTTGATAATTATAGCTTGCTGCTTTTCCAAGACTGCTTACCAAGAGCTGATTTACAAGAGCATTGAGATACTCAGGAGGTAATCTGGAGGTGGATACAATCTAAACAAGTAAGATTTGTTTGTTTAAAATCTTTCCCCTCTTTACAATGGCAGACCTGGTTCTGTGCAGGAATTGTTGTGCTTTTATTTCAGGTTCCACTCTTCAGAGGTTTGGATACTGTCTGATCTGTAGACAGCTCTCCATAATGCAGCAGGAAATTAACTTTTTGAAATATGAGATTTTTAAATTAACCACTAAACAAACTCAGGCTGAGAACATTGCAATGCCACTGCCACAGAGGCCCCCTAGAATAGGGAGATGGGTTACTGTAGGTTCTGGTAGACTGAGAGTTGTGGATAGAAGGCATGTCCCACAGTCTGTGGCTCTCCATAATTCATTTGCAGCACTTTCAGAGTGCAAGAGCAACATGGAGGATGGCTCAAGCACAGTGGGTGAGAAACAATCATCTCCCATGCCTAAAGTATGTAAGACTGCAGCCAAAGACAAAAAGGAGAAGGTGAGGATTGATAGTAAGCAGCTGTTGGTGGGCGATTCCATCATAAGAGGTGTGAAGTTTGAGGAGAATGGTGTTGTGAGATGTCTCCCTGGTGCTACCGCTAGCAGGGATAGACGACGGATCCTTAATATTGTTAGGCAAGCAAAGCAGGAAAAGGAAGTGGATGTTATTCTCCATCTTGGGACAAACGATCTGGCTTGCAATGAGGTTTCAAAGGTGAAAGAAGCTTTTCACACACTTGGAAAGGATATACGGGAGGTTGCATCAACTGTTTCATTCTCTGCAGTTTTGCCTGTGCATAACCTTCAGCATAGAGAGGAGGGAGACATGAACCGTGAACAGGCGGCACTGCATGCACTGAATACGCCTTGCAAAAACCGAGCCAGATGCAGTCAGGAACACTTCTAAACGTGGTGCTCAGCAAAATAGTGTATAGTATACAAATGGCAACTTGGAGAGAGAAGTGAAAAACAAAGTTGCGGCACTCACCGAAGTGTATCAAAAAGTATCCTTTATTGTAGCTTCCTCAACAGGTAGCAGTGGGGATCCAGGGCGGACACATAGTTGCGAGCAGCGACGGCCGTTTCGCGCGCTCAGACGCGCTTCCTCAGGCCACTGAGGAAGCGCGTCTGAGCGCGCGAAACGGCCGTCGCTGCTCGCAACTATGTGTCCGCCCTGGATCCCCACTGCTACCTGTTGAGGAAGCTACAATAAAGGATACTTTTTGATACACTTCGGTGAGTGCCGCAACTTTGTTTTTCACTTCTCTCTCCAAGTAACCTTCAGCATGACAGGAAGATGCGCATTAAGGAATTCAATGTATGGCTTGGTGAATGGTGTCTGAACCAAGGGTTTGGCTTTGTGTCTCATGTTAGCTCTTGTTGGAATGGAAAAGAACTGTACAAGAAAGATGGTTTGCATCTTTCTCTCAAAGGAACGAATGTCCTCGGTGAACAGTTCCAGGTATTTGCTAAGAAGCATTTAAACTAGGAAAGGGGGGCAAAAGAGTGATAATCCAGCAGTCCAACTGCCCCCCGGAACAATGCCAGAAGAGGCCAGTAGCACAAAGGTTAAGAATGACAAGCTCAGAGTCTTGTCTACAAATGCTCGCAGTCTAGGGAATAAGATCAATGAACTTGAGGCTATAATGGCATCTGAGAATATAGATGTAGTGGCTGTTACTGAGACGTGGTTCAAGGGGAGTAATGACTGGGATATATCAATACCAGGGTTCTCTCTATACAGGAAAGACAGAGAAGGCAAGAAGGGGGGAGGGGTGGCCCTGTATGTGAAAGATAACATAAAATCTAATTTGATACAAGTTAGCGAGAACAATTTAGAGTCAGTTTGGGTTACCGTGCAGCTTGATAATCATAAGGTAACTCGTGTAGGTGTGATATATAGACCACCTAGCCAAGTCAAAGAATTAGATGATCTACTAGTTGAGGAAATAGCTAAAATGACATTGAAGGGGGAAGTTATCATTATGGGAGACTTCAATCTTCCAGATGTAAACTGGAAAACCAAAATAGCTAGTTCTGCCAGGAGTACAGATATTCTAAATTCCCTACTGGGATTATCTCTACAGCAAGTAGTGGAGGAGCCAACCCGGAAGGAGGCCATTTTAGATTTAGTATTCACAAATGGGAATTTGGTATCTGATATTACTGTAGGGGAAAGCTTGGGATCTAGTGATCACCAGTCAGTGTGGTTTACTATAAGTACAGTGACTGAGTCACACCACACAAAAACAAAAGTTTTAGATTTTAGAAAAACAGACTTTTCTAAAATTAGATTAGTGGTATACAAGTCCCTATCAGACTGGAACAGTTTCATTGGAGTCCAGGAGAAATGGGACTACTTAAAAGTGGCACTATTGAAGGCAACAGAAAATTGCATTAGGCTTGTCAGTAAAAGCAAAAAAAGGAAGAGACCACTGTGGTACTCAGCAGAAGTGGCCAAAATCATTAAAAACAAAAAGATAGCATTTAGGAATTATAAAAAAAAACAAAACGAGGATGACAGACAAATTTATAAGATTAGGCAGAGAGAGGCCAAACAAGTTATAAGAGCTTCCAAAGCACAGGCAGAAGAGAAATTAGCTCAGTCAGGGAAAAAAGGCGAGAAGGCATTCTTCAGATACATAAATGAAAAAAGGAAACTAAAACAAGGAATTACCAAATTAAAAACAAAAGAAGGAAGGTATATAGAAGAAGATAAAGAACTAGCTGACTGCCTCAATTAATATTTCTGTTCAGTTTTTACAAAGGAAAATGAAGGAGAAGGACCTCAGTTAGGAAAGAAGACTAATGAATCTTTTGATGCATGTGTCTTTACAGAGGAAGAGGTTCTAAGTCAGCTGTCTAAAATTAATACAAATAAGTCACAGGGGCCTGATGGGATACACCCAAAGCTATTAAAAGAGCTCAGCGTTGAACTAGCAAAACCATTAACAGATTTATTTAACCAATCGCTGGCAACAGGAGTCATCCCAGAAGATTGGAAATTAGCAAATGTTGTGCCCATTCACAAGAAAGGTAGTAGGGAGGAATCGGGCAACTATAGGCCAGTAAGCCTGACATCAATAGTGGGGAAATTAATGGAAACCATACTTAAGGAGAGGATTGTGGAACATCTAAAATCCCATGGATTGAAAGATGAAAAACAGCATGGGATTTTAGATGTAGATAGATTAAATCTTATTGATTTTTTCGATTGGGTGACTAAAATAATAGATGGAGGAGGTGCAGTAGACATCGCTTATCTAGACTTTAGTAAGGCTTTTGATACTGTCCCACATAGAAAGCTTATCAATAAAGTGCAGTCTTTAGGCTTGGACTCCCATATTGTTGAATGGATTAGGCAGTGGCTGAGGGACAGGCAACAGAGGGTTGTAGTCAATGGAGTATATTCAGACCAAGGTCTTGTTACCAGTGGGGTACCTCAGGGATCTGTTCTGGGACCCATATTGTTTAATATCTTTATCAGCGAAATTGCAGAAGGCCTCGATGGTAAGGTGTGTCTTTTTGCTGATGACACAAAGATTTGTAGCAGGGTTGATGTTCCTGGAGGGATACACCAAATGGAAAAGGACTTAGGAAAACTAGAGGAATGGTCAAAAATATGGCAACTAAAATTTAATGTTGATAAGTGCAAGATAATGCACCTGGGACGTAAAAACCCAAGAGCAGAATATAAAATCAGTGATACAGTCCTAACCTCAGTATCTGAGGAAAGGGATTTAGGGGTCATTATTTCAGAAGACTTAAAGGTAGGCAGACAATGTCATAGAGCAGCAGGAAATGCTAGCAGAATGCTTGGGTGTATAGGGAGAGGAATTACCAGTAGAAAGAGGGAGGTGCTCATGCCGCTCTACAGAGCACTAGTGAGACCTCATTTGGAGTATTGTGCTCAGTACTGGAGACCATATCTCCAGAAGGATATTGATACTTTGGAGAGAGTTCAGAGAAGAGCTACTAAACTGGTACATGGATTGCAGGATAAAACTTACCAGGAAAGATTAAAGGACCTTAACATGTATAGCTTGGAAGAAAGACGAGACAGAGGGGATATGATAGAAACTTTTAAATACATAAAGGGAATCAACAAGGTAAAAGAGGAGAGAATATTTAAAAGAAGAAAAACTGCTACAAGAGGACATAGTTTTAAATTAGAGGGGCAAAGGTTTAAAAGTAATATCAGGAAGTGTAGTAATAGAGTAATGAGCGAGCACTCATACACTTGGCAACCAAATTGACATGTGCAGAAAATATTTATTATATCCCCATAAAATACAAGTAATAAAATTTATAAGAACAATGTAGCAATAATATACAACATTACAGTCACATATTGTGGTAGATATGATCAACACTATATTCATATGACTCAATAGTGTCGATAAATTCAATAATATATATCACACCAAGAAACTTCAAGTATATGCTGTTATTTGGGAAGAGGGGGTATTATCTTCTAGCGCTCTATCCCAATTTGGGAAACTGAATGTCACTGAAAATGTTGTAGGTGTATTCACTGGGAGCGCAATATGTTCATAAAGTGTCCACAGGAATCCTGATAATGTGAAAAGTCTCTTATAGCTGATCCTTTTAAGCTCGATATGAGCTTTGGATTGGAGAAAACTTTAAATCGATGTTTGGCTTACCGTCTAGCGTCTGCTGTCTCCCTATTGCTTCAATGGAGCTTTAAATATTTGCCGGCTTATTCAGTCGCTCCATACAGCAAGCTGGTTTAAATTTCGCAGGAGTTCCAAAGATCGCAGGAGTTGCCACTCTGTTCCGCAATTTCCTTTGGTGCAGCTTTCGACGATAAGAATAGTTAATCCTTTACTGTAGAGATTTTCTTCTGTATGGCCATACAGTATTATCGGAGGCTTTTCAATGCAGGTACATCACTTGTATTACTTTACTGAGAGAGTAGTGGATGCATGGAATAGCCTTCCTGCAGAAGTGGTAGCTGCAAATACAGTGGAGGAGTTTAAGCATGCATGGGAAAGGCATAAGGCCATCCTTCATATAAGATAGGGCCAAGGGCTATCCATAGTATTTAGTATATTGGGCAGACTGGATGGGCCAAATGGTTCTTATCTGCCGACACATTCTATGTTTCTATGTTTCTATAATATTCGTTTTACATTCGTTGAAATCGAATATTCGTCATTATTTTAGTTATCGAGATTAATATGCGATTTAAATAATCGCTTATTGCGATTTTGACTTAAGCTACTCCCCTCCTATTGTTTGTTTGATATATAGAATTAGCAAAGATGACGAATATGATGAATGTATTCGCCATATTCCTCAAAACGAAGATAACGAAGTATTCTCCATCTTCGTTTTTAGCTACCTATTCGTCAACTTCGCTAATTCTAGCAATCATCAAATAGGAAAGTTGACTATAGAGACAGCTAAGTGTAATTCGCTATGCGATTATATTACTTTGCTTTTTTTAAAAAAAATTTGAATAGTTAAATACTTGATTATTATAATGATTCTATTTATTTAAAAAAAATTAAAAAAAATAATATAATCGCATAGCGAACTAAACACAGCTGTCTCTATAGTCAACCTTCCTATTTGATTGCTAGAATTAGCGAAGTTGACGAATATGGAGCTAAAACGAAGATGGAGAATACTTTGTTATCTTCGTTTTGAGGAATATGACGAATACATTCGTCATATTCGCTAATTCTACCAAGCCAACCATAGTAAACCAGGTCCAAGTTGAAATAGCAATGCGATTAATTCAAGTTATAATAATCAAATTTTGATTTCTACTTAGTACTGCTATATTCCATATTCGTTAATTCTAGCCTAATATGGAATATAGAAGTACTAAGTTGAAATCGCAATTCGATTAATTCAAGTTATAATAATCGAATTGCGATTTCAACTTGGACCTGGTTTACTATGGTTGGCTTGGTAGAATATGGCGAATGTATTAGTCCTATTCCTCATAAAGAAGTATTCTCCATCTTCGTTTTAGCTACCTATTCATCAACTTCGCTAATTCTAGCAATCATTTCAAATAGGAAAGTTGACTATAGAGACAGGTAAGTTTAATTCGATATGCGATTATATTACTGCTTTTTAAATAAATAGAATAATTAAAATACTTGATAATTATAATTATTCTATTTATAAAAAAAATATATATATATAATCGCATAGCGAATTAAACACAGATGTCTCTATTGTCAACTTTCCAATTTGATTGCTAGAATTAGCGAAGTTGACGAATATGGAGCTAAAACGAAGATGGAGAATACTTCGTTATCTTCGTTTTGAGGAATATGACGAATACATTCGCCATATTCGCTAATTCTAACAAGCTAACCATAGTAAACAAGGTTGTAATCGCAATTCGATTATTATAACTTTAATTAATTGAATTGCGATTTCCACGTAATTCTCAAATCCGACAGTACATTCTAGTATGGAGACGTTCCCATGGTGATGGGGACGCTCCATGAGCCACGGAAGTCGGCAGAAGCGGCGACGGGCACTGACTGGAGCAGTCTGGAATCTTAAGGACAGGTAAGAACAACTTTAGGGAAGTGGGAAAGAAATAAATATAACAAAAAAAAAAAAGAATATTCGAAATATCGAATTTTTAGCACTATATTCGAAATATTCGCGAATTAGTGAAGTGCCGATATTCGCAAAAAAATTTCGCTATTCGAATATTCGCGCTCAACACTAATCACTACTCCTAATGATTGCTCCCTAGACAAAACAATCTGTTATATCTAATGAAAGATTTTTTGGAATATATTTATAATAAAGTAATATTTAAGTATTTTAATTTACTTAATTGCCAGAGAACCCCTTTAATATTCCATAAGATGTATTAGAAAAAAATATTAATAGGGTAAAATAGAAAAAAAAGGCAATTGTTCCATTGTGTTACAGGTTTAATTTTTTTTTAGCATTCACTGTGTGGTAATATTCAGATATTATCTTTATTCTGTGGATTAGTATGATTACAATGATAACAAATTTCTGTACTCTTAAAACAAATGCAAAATTTAAACAAATATATTTGTCTCACCATATTATGATACCCATAACTTTTTTTTATATATTTGTATCTATGGAGTTATGTACGGGCTTATTTTGCAGGGCAATCTGCAGTTTTTATTGACATAATTTAGAGTTCTTGATCAGTTTTTATTGGAAGGCAAAGTGACCAAAAAACTGCTATTTGCATTTTTTTTTCTTGTGGAAAGATCATCCATATTTAAATCCTGTAAAAACCCATTTTATAAATTCACTTGAACCTTGTTTGGAATGTTGTTTCTTCATTCTTCAATAAAGGGGATCTGTCAACAGATTTGTACCCATGAAACTGGTTGACCTGTTGCAAGTGCGCTTGGCAGCTGAAGGCATCTTTGTTGGTCATATGTTTTTATGTGCCCACATTGCTTAGAAAAATGAAATTTTAATATATGCAAATGAGCCTCTAGGAGCAATGGTTGTGTTGCCTTTATTCGTAAAGGCTCAGCTCTCTCAGCCAGTCAATCAAAATGCAGGGAATGCAGAAGTTGCTGAGAGAACAGAGCCTCTAGGTGTAACAGAAATGTCCCTGTCGCTCCTAGAGGCTCATTTGCATATATTAAAACCCCATTTTTTTTCAGCAATACAGGCACATATGAACATGGGATCAACACAGATGTCTTTATCTGCCAAGAGCACATTCAAGAGGTCACAGCCAGTTTCATAGTTACAAATCTGCTGACAGATGCCCTTTAATTCTTGTAGATGTTTTTATGACAACTATAGAATAATTATAAAATGCACATTAAGATAAGCATTAACATGGATACCTAAATGATTATGCACTCTCACTCTCCTATCCTTAGAAATATATGTGTATTAATCAATTTTCCATTATTTTTTCATTTTGATTTTCAGGAATATTCAAGGCACTGGATAAAGGCCAGACAGACACAATCTCTGTAAACCCCGCTGAGGTAATGACAAAAGGGAATTTTGGTTTAACATAAAGCATTTACAGACTACAATTCCAAATTGTAAAGAAGCCTGTCACAATGAAAATGCAGTGCATTCTGCTGACAGTCTGTTATAGAGCAGAAGGAGCTGACTACATTGATCTTTAGTTTGTAAGTAACTTGTAGTCAATAGAAATGAGGAAAGTTATCAAAACTCAATTTGGCTCCTCGCCGAATTTCACAAAGAAATTTGATTCAAAAGTACTTCAGCATGAAGCGCATTCCATTATATGTAATGGGTGCAATGACTGGGAACGGTGATCGCGCCGCCCCCATAATTGAACCCCTCAGATGCCGCATTCATCGCTGATCTCGGCATCTGATTTTAACCCCTTAGTGAACAGCCTGTTTTGGGCCTTACTGACCAAGCGTTTTTCTTCCTTTTTCATTGTCGCCTTTCAAGACCTATAACATTTTTATTTTTCCATCCATGTAGCTGCATGAGGGTTTGTTTTTTGCAGGACAAGTTGTAGTTTTTAATGGTGCCATTTTGGGGTGCATATAACTTTCTGATTAAAGTTTATTAACTCTTTCTGGGAGGGAGATGGTTAAAATAGCAATACTGCCACGTTTTTTTCGGTATAAATTTTACGGCATTCATTTTTCAGTATAAATAACATAATATTTTTAGTTAGTACAATTACAGAGATATCAAATACATATACTTTTTTTTTTACGTTTTACTACTTTTGTGCAATAAACCCTCTTTTTTTAATAGGAAGAAAATCTTTTTGCATCGCCACTTCCCAAGACCCATAAGTTTTTTAATATTATGTGTATGGAATTGTGTGAGGGTATGATTTTTGTGGGACAACTTGTAGTTTTCATTGGTATCATTCTGGAGTAAATTACCCTTTATGATTGCTTGTTATTAAGTTTTTTCGGTGGCAACTAGGAATAAATTAGCAATTCTAATATTTTATTTCTTATGGCGTTCACCGCAGGGTATAATTTACATGGTATTTATGTAGTGTGGGTCATTACAGACATGGCAATACCAAACATATAGGGAAGATTTTTTTTCAATTTTATTATTATTATTTTTTCATTGAAAAGCATATTTTCAATGGGGAAAAAAGCATATTTTTTTACTGGAATTTTTTTTATTTAATAAATGTGGGTGTCTTTTCCCTTTTTTTTTTACCACTTAATAGTCCCACAAGGAGACTATAACAAACAACATTTTGATTGCTTTTAAAATACAATGCACTGTCCCTAAAGCATATTGCATTTTAACTCCTTCACGACTGCCCACTGTGTATATACGTCCTATTTGCACATGCCCCGTGCAGATAGCACATATATACACGTGCAGGCAGCGCTTTAATTATTAAAGCTCCTGCAATCTAGCAAGAGAAGGTTGGGTCCCGGCTGACAGACAAAGCAGGGACCCTGAGGAGAAGACAGGAGAGGTTTATTATCGCTTCTGTCTTCTCCTGTGCCAGCAGGAGAGTGGTACCTGAGCGCATCGTGGAGGGAGCAGGAAGCAGCAGTGTGGCTTCCTCTGTTAGTCCCAGCGGTCACGTGACCGCCAGGGGGTGTCTGGAGCAGGGGCAGGAGCAGAGCTGCAGGGTCTAAGGAAACCCTGACCAGCTCTGCCTGTGTGTCCTGCCCCCAAAGGGGGCTGTTTTCCCCTGTAACCGGGGCTCCTGTGGATGCCACAGTTACAGTGGAAACAGTGGGAAAAAAAAGTTTAAAAAAAAAAAGTCTGTGTCCTCCAGAGGTCTTTTAATGACCACCTGGGGGACATATTATGTGCAAAAAAAATAAAAAATACAAATAAAAAAAAATATTATTATTTTTTAAATGCAGTCGCTAACAGAAACTATTCTCTCAAACCCATTCTCTCAAACCTATAAATGTTATATATGAAAACGATTGTCACAAAATAGGGAACCCATTGGAATAATTAATTTTTGTGTGAGTTTTAATATTTAATAAAAAGCTATAATTAAAACAAAAATTACTTTTTAATAATAATTAGCGGTTTTTCTCCAAATTAAACCTAAAAAAAGAAAAAAAAAATACCTTTAAAAATACATTCTAATAAAAAGTCCTAAGTGTCAAGTAAAAAAAAAAAAAAAAAAATTAGCAAAAATGATTTTCTTAGTCAAACAAGTAAAAAAGCTACGTTCACTAAACCACCATGTGCACAAAATGACAAAAAGTTGCCTGGACATTCAGGCCTTTTTGGGCCCGGTCATGAAAGTGTTAATGTCAGTGCTTTACTGACATTGACCAGCAGGCTGCGCCAGAGAGGCAAAGCCTGCTGGAAAATACTCAAGGCTGGCTTGGGCCCTAAACCAGACCAGTCCAGTTGTGATGGTAGCAGCTCAAAGGAGTTGCAGCCATAAGCAGAGAGTGTCATCTGTAACTTATAGCTGAAACTCTGCTGCAAAGGCCGAAATCGGTGCTGGCACCGTTCTTGGCCATTTAACCCCATAGATGCCGCAGTCATTAGCCAGTGACAGCAGCAGCCTGATGGTTAACTTGGCATCCAGGCTTGCCAGACTGATGAGACCCTGAGGGCGGGGGCGTTGCTAGGGTCTGAAAACATCCGGGGCACAAGCCCACTGTGTTGAAATTGCATAATAAGAATTAACATACAAGCCAACGTACCTAAATAACAGATTTTATTCTTCCATATAATACAACATTCAGTAACTTTCCAATATCTTTTATGTTTAATTTCTTCACCACTGCAGAAATCTTTGCTTGGGCGATTTATTATTGATTGGAGTGGACCCTGGGCAACCCCACAGATAATCCCCCCCCCTTGTACTTGTTCCGCTGATCCGCTACTTGCGGGCTGCGTGGGCATGAGTTCAGTCACTTTGGTGCGCAATCCCGTCCTGCGGCGCGTGATCCCGCAAGACCCGTGACCTCCCGTGGCGGGTCTCGCAAAATCACAAGCCACACAACGGGATTGCACACCGAAGTGACTGAACTCATGACCGCGCAGCCCGCAATTAGCGGATCAGCGGAACAAGTACAAGGGGGTGGGGGGATGATCTGTGGGGTTGCCCAGGGTCCACTCCCATCAATGGCGAATGGCGTCCGTGCACGTTCCGCAATTTTCAGAACGGCACGGACAGCCTTTAATATAACTTCCTATTCTTGTCCGCAAAGCGCGGACAAGAATAGGACATGTTATATTTTTTTTTGCGGGGCCACGGAACAGAGCAACGGATTAAAGTGAATGGGTCCGCATCCGAGCCACCAAAACTGCGGCTCGGATGCGGACCAAAACAACGGCCATGTGCATGAGGCCTAAAGCTGACAATACAGTGCATTGCAATAGATTACTATTGCAATGCACTGTATAGCCATCAGACCCACTGGATCTTCAAGATCCAAATAGGCCTTGATTATAAAGTGTAAAAATAAAAAAAAGTAAAAAATAAATACATTTTAAAAATTATCATATCATATATATACCACATGATGAACTCTCATAAAAAATAAAAAAAACACTGACAGAATTGCAGTGTGATCAAAAATGCATATGTAGCCCCCAAAAAACTATATAAATTTGGTACTGACATTTGGTACCATATTAACCCACAGAATAAAATTATCATATATTTTGCATGAGAAACCCCATAAAAAACAAAACAAAAAAAACTGGTACTTTTATAAAAAAAGAAAAAGAAAAAAGTAATTTGTACTCCAGAATGGTACAAAAAATAATTACAGCTTGTCCTGCAACAAACAAATCCTCATATACTGTAGCTCAGTCAACAAAAAATAAAAAAGTTATGCCCCCCTAAAAACAATTTCAGCAAATTCAAATCCTGATGCCACTTCTTCCAGTCTGAATGCTTCCATGCCCCCAAACAGCAGTTTACGACGACATATGGGGTGTTGTCGTATTCAGGAAAAAAATGTATAACAAATTGTGGCATACAATATCTCCTGTTGTGCCTTGTGAAAATTACAAATTTGGGGCTAAAGCAACATTTTATTGGAACTAAAATGTAATTTTTCATTTTCACAGCCTAGTGTTTCTAAATTCTATAAAACGCTTTGTCAAAGCATTCACCTCACCCCTTAATCAATTCCTCGATGGGGTGTATTTTACAAAATAGGGGTACATTTTTGGGGTTTTCTTTCTAGGAGTATCTCAGGGTCTCTTCAAATGTGATATGGCACCGGAAAGCCATTCCAGCAAAATCTGCACTCCAAAAACAATATTGCGCTCTTTTCCTTCTGAGCCCTGCCGTAGGCCCATGAAGAGATTTACGACCACATGTGGGGTGTTTCTATAAACTGCAGAATCAGGGTAATATGGATTCAAATGGAAAATCTGCACAAAAAAATGACATTTTTAAATTTCACCTCCATTTTGCATTAATTCCTGTGGAACACCTAAATGGTTAACAAAGTTTGTAAAATCAGTTTTGAATAGTTTGAGGGGTTTAGTTTCTAAAATGTGATTATGTTTTAGGTGGTTTCTACTATGTAACCCCTTTAGGCTGGGTTCAGACCTGAGCGTATTTGATATGCGCGTTTAACGCGCGTTTTTGTCGCGCGTTTTTATGCGCGGTTTTTGCAATAGTAAAGGCGCGTTTGACGCGCGTTTGTGTGATTGACTGCAGTGTCCTATGGCCACAAACGCGCGTCAAAACGCCCCAAAGAAGCTCAAGAACTTGTTTGAGCGTAGGGCGTTTTTCAGCGCTTTCAAACGCGCTGTAAAACGCTCAAGTGAGAACCAGGGCCATAGGGAAGCATTGGTTTTCATGTGTTGAGCGTTTTACAGCGCGTTTGAACGCTCTGTAAAATGCTCAAGTGTGAACCCAGCCTATAAGTCACTTCAGAACTGGTCCTTAAAATTTCTTTAAAAATTCTAAACCTAATTGAGGTTATTAATCCTGATTTTTCTTCTTTGTTTTTATTTTTAGTTCATCTCTCTTGCAATGAACATCTAATCGAAATTCAAGATCAGCAACATTTTGGAATAAATATCTGCATATTTTTTTTCCTAGTACTGACATTTAGTATTTGTATCAAATTGTATTGATTATACAGGATTTCTGTTTCTTGAGAATCTGTCCAATATCTTTCCATAAACAATAAAAAGTAAAACTGTAAGTGTAAGCATCAATTTCTTAATTAAAAGAGAATCATTCACGTACAGAAAAAAAAACATGCATGCACAACTTGTGCTCTGTTTTTCATTAGAATAATAGCAGCTACCATACTGAATAAGGAAGATGCCATGGACTGCAGGGGAATAAAGGGGGCTATAAAGGGGAATTATGTGTTTGGTAGGACCAAGGTGGGAAGAACAGCTCAATCCCTATTCTGGGAATGTGATGGTATGTAGTTATGGACCTTCGAGGTAGTTCATGGGGAAAGGAAAGGGGGTGGTATGTAAGCCCTACCAAGTGGTAGTGTTCACACATCCATAACATACTGTATAAAAACTAGCTGACAAAAGATGTTCCGGGACAGGGTTGCAGGAAAGAGTTCTTTCTGGAGACAGCTTTGCAGTCACATCTGCTTTAAAGTGGTTTGGCTCTTGTTGGGTGCTGAGTGGTGGTGGATGCACCTGTGAAGAGATGGCCTCAGTAGTAGTCTTTCCCTCCTACCTACTAAAGCTTGAGTGCTTTTAGAAGTCTAAGGCCTAGTTCAAACGAACATGTGTGATCCGTGGCCACAGTTCCGTGTGCATTCCGCATCACGGATGCGGACCCATTCACTTCAATGGGTCCGCAAATCCGGAATCGCGGAACAATCGCACGGGACGGGACCCCTCGGAAGCACTACGGAGTGCTTCATTGGGGTTACGTCCCGTACTTCCGTTCCGCAAAAAGATAGAACATGTCCTATCTTTTAGCGGAACGGGCGGATCGCAGACCCATTAAAGTGAATGGGTCCGCGATCCGATGCGGCTGACCTACGGCCGGTGATCGTGCATTGCGGCCCGCTATTTGCCTAACTGTTCTGACACTGTACCTGCAATTCTCTAATGTAGTCATCTTCACCCACTGCCAGTGGTGCACTAGCAGTTTAGGCTGTTTCATGCAAAATAGCATTCATTCATAACACTGCCCCCCAACTTGGTTGGGGCTACCACAGTCCTCAAAATGATGTTGTTTGGGGCAGTATAATAGTACTACCAGTAATGACTTTGCCCACCCTCTGGGAATCCAACATCTCTAGTCATTGGATAGAAGTATAGCATATCCTCTCCTCTTTAGATTCTGCTCTCACAGGTTCCCCACCACCACAAAGCAGACGGCCTTGTAGTGATTTTGTCTGCGAGACAACCCCTTTAATGATAAGGATGTAGTTTCAGTGTTGAAATCTTTCTGAGTAAAATTTGAAAATAGGTCTCAGAAGAACAAGTCTTAGTCTAAGATTTATGAAAAACCAACACTTGTTTCCCTATACTCACTGCGTAAGCGATCCAGTATCACCTTTAGCGGAACCAATCTTAAGCTACATAGATCACATTCAAAATAACAAATTATAACTCCATCACCAGTTGTAATTCAAATAATAATCAATTTTATTGGTACTCACAGAGTTATAACCATTTCTGGCCTCACAGACATTAAGAACATTTAAAAATCCTAATCAGACTGCGGGTATATGACAATTAATGATACATTCATATAAAGTGCAAGTGCAACAGTATATATGGGAAAATATAATCAGTGCATACAAGTAATGTTCTCCTGTTCACATTGTGTGGTCACAGAATCAGACTTCCGATCCTGGATCCACCGGACATTAACATACATACTGCCATAGTAAGGTAACATATATCTAGCAGATAATCTAGCATACTGACCCAAAAATCTGCCACAACCCGTCAGACTGTGCCCCGACGCGCGTTTCGCCGTCAGCTTTTTCAAGGGGTGGATTTAAGATTTATGAAGCCACTGGCTACACGGAGCAAGTTCTTGAAAGGGGAGAGATCGATTTCTTATAGGGGGGGCATCAAGTATAGCTGCATTTTAACTTCACTCCAGGAGAAGAGAGAGTAATTGCCCTCTTACCCGCTCCATCCGTCCTCCCTGTTCCACAGCCTGCATACCCGAGTGTGGACCAACACTCAAGCCCACAGTCCAGGCACTTATTGACCACCGAAGGTCCACCCGCTTCCCAGATACCAATGCGGAGGGAGAAGAAGCTGCATGCTTACCCACGGCCGAACAGAACCACCCTGCGCATCTGAATGCATCGGCACCACAGGAACCCCCCTTATCCAGCATGACTTCAGACGAAAAGGGTGGAGGTACATACACATGCCAGGACGCATTTTGCTCCCTCCAGGATCCCATAAAAAAAATATATACACTGACCTTCTTTATCTATTTTTACAGTAATAATTGTACAGGGTATTTTGTTTTGAATGAGCAAACTAACACCACTTGAATAACTACTATACATTGAATGATATTGATGTAATATCCATATTCTATTTAATATCCCTAGTATTTCTTTCGTAAGGTGTGTCTCTAAAAGACATATAACAGCTGGGAAATATCTGCCAAATGTTCTGAAGGTGGCAAATCTTTTCACCCTATACCCAAAACCTCTGATATTATAGGTCATGGATGCTCAACCTGCGGCCCTCCAGCTGTTGCAAAACTACAATTCCCAGCATGCCCTAATAGCTGTAGACTATCCAGGCATGCTGGGAGTTGTAGTTAATATATAGGTTAATATATTCATATATTATAAAATAAAATATATTTTTGTCCAAAAAGAAAAGAAGAGGAAAAAGGGGGGGGGGGGATAACTTATAATTTTTTTTACCGTAAACCACATCAGCCTCTGAAACTGCCAGAGAAAATCCCCTCTTGGTTTGAAAGTCCCTCTGTAGAGGAATCTTTTCCACCCTAACACCTTGCATGGATTTCGCCCATCGAGGATCAAGATAAAATCAATACATTTCTAATTAGATTATTTATGTGTCTATGAATATTAAATTAATCCCCTATGTAACCAGTTGTTTACATTAGTTGCTACATTCAGTCTCAACATAGCAACCTCATATACCCAGAGATTCCAAACATTAGCTTTCTGGGGAGAGGAATAATGTCTTATCTTGATATATGACTCTCATCCTTGCTGGGTATTATAAAGAGTAGTTAAAGGGTTTCTATCACTTCGTATGCCATAATTAGCTCTCATACACTAGCGATCCGCTAGTGTCTGCTCTGGCCAACCATCCTAATATAAGAGCTTTTTGGGCAGCCGTTTTGCTAAAAAAAATAACTTTTATAAATATGCTAATGAGCCTCTAGGTGCTATGTGGGCGTCATTAGCACCTAGAGGCTCCGTCTACCTTCATACACAGCCACCGCCCAGCGCGTCCCTCCAGCCCGCCCATCTCCTGATGAATGCGATCCTCCGTGTGACGCAACGGACGAATTCTCGCGCATGCGCAGTGCGCGGCTGTATTCGGCGCATGCGCAGAGAATGTCTGACCGCTTCCCTGCTCAGACATCTCCACTGCGCCTGCGCCGATGACGTCATAGTGCTCCAAGGAACAGGCGCAGTGGAGATGTCTGAGCAGGGAAGCGGTCAGACATTCTCTGCGCATGCGCCGAATACAGCCGCGCACGGCGCATGCGCGAGAATTCGTCCGTTGCGTCACACGGAGGATCGCATTCATCAGGAGATGGGCGGGCTGGAGGGACGCGCTGGGCGGTGGCTGTGTATGAAGGTAGACGGAGCCTCTAGGTGCTAATGACGCCCACATAGCACCTAGAGGCTCATTAGCATATTTATAAAAGTTATTTTTTTAGCAAAACGGCTGCCCAAAAAGCTCTTATATTAGGATGGTTGGCTAGAGCAGACACTAGCGGATCGCTAGTGTCTGAGAGCTAATTATGGCATACGAAGTGATAGAAACCCTTTAATCTCTGCTTGCAAAGTCTCTTCTTTATTCCCATAAACTTTTCTCTCTCTTTTTGAGTTATCCTCTAATAGTCTGGAACTATAACCACTTTTAATCCTCCGAGCTCCACTGTTTTCAATTATCTCATTTTACGGATAATAACATCCTTATATCTAAATGTCATTATTTTAGAAATTATAGTGCAGGGATTATTGCCTGGGATATAATTTCTGGAAGGAATTCTATGGGCTTTTTCCACCATAAATCGCTTAGTTAGATTTTCTTGACCCACTATGTTTATCAACCAGTCCTGTATAAACGTAGCACAGTACAGACCTTCCAGTTTCTCTGGCATCCCAGTGTCACGACCATGGTTATGGTCGTGACTCCTGGACCCGCATACAGTTGCCTGCGGTTTGGTTTTCTTGTCAACGACATGGTGAGGGCTGCTTGTATGTTGCCTCACGTGTGGTTGCCGCTGGCAACATGATTGTATTGACAGTATAGCAGCCTGAGCTGTTGCTAGGCAGCTTGCTGTCAAGTGCATGCGGTTACACCTGGCAACCTGGCTATGTAGGTGTGCCTCTGGTCTGTATGGTGTGCACTCAGACATTTTCCTTTCACTTGCGGTTGTCCACGGCAACGTGTGGTGTTGTGTGCATGTGGTGGCAGTGTCTCGGCCTGCTGGCTGATTCCCAGGACATGATTGCCACGCATGCCGTTGCCGGCGGTAACAGGTGCAGTGTGATTTTTATGTGTGCACTGTTTGTTGTGCCCTGTTTGTTGTGCACAAGGTTTAGGTATGTGTGCACTTCCCCTTTAAGTGGTTTCACTTCCCTGGTTGGTGTTGGAAGGGTTAATTCCCTTTCCAGTGTGTGTCTGTGTGGGTGTGGCCATTTGGGTTATTTAGCCTCTGCTGAGACCTGTAGCTGAGGGGTACTCCAGCCTTGTTGTAGCTGGAGTCATCCTTCTGGTTTCTTATACCATCTGCCAGTGAGGGCCACCCTTGTGGTCTTAAAACTATATGTCTGATGTTAGAAGATGTTTTTATGGTCTATCTGTTTATTGCAGCTATGGATGTCCTGGTTACCTGTGTGATATGTGTTGTGTGCTGTGTCCCTTAGTGTTCTGTGGACATCAGTAGTCATGCACGGGTTCCAGTCAGCGTGTCTGTGGCAGGTAGGTTTGGAACTGCTTTAGTTCACCTGTCATATCCATATGTTGTATTTGTTCCCCTTTCCTTGCAGCTTGGCCAGTGAGACTCCTGTTCGTCCGCATCTAGGAGGAACAGGTCGTCTTACCCTGCTCCTAGTCCAGGGCTACCCTGAGGGCTAGTAGGGACCCTAGGTTACGGTGTATGAGCCCTCCTACCATCAGGGTTGGCTCATACAGCTAGGAGTCAGGGTCAGAATTAGTGATGTGATAGGAGGTGACCTGCTTCCTGATTCCTGTCCTGGCCTAGCAGCGACCAATATCTTCAGTCATCGCACGGCTGAGGGTTTCCCCCATCCTCAGCCGTGACACCCGATTATTCTAATATTATCAATACTTGCACGTGAACTAAGATGATCAAGCCACTGGCTACAAGGAGCAAGTTCTTGAAATGGGGATAGATTGACTTCTGGTAGGCGGGGCATCAAGTATGGCTGCATTTTAACTTCGATCCAGGAGAAAAGAAGGTAATTGCCCTCTTACCTGCTCCATCCATCCTCCCTGCTCCACAGCCTGCAACCCTGAATGTGGACCAACACTCAGGCCCCCAGTCCAGGCACTAATTCACCACCAAAGGTCTGAGTGTTCCCACATCCCAGATACCGATGCGGAGGGAGAAGAATCGGCGTGCTTACCTGCAGCCAGCCAGCACCACCCTGCGCATCAGAATGCATTGGAGCCCCAGGAACCCTCCGACCACCAGCCAGTTCTATTGCAAATATCTTCACCAGCCACATTAGCAGGGCCGTCTTTAATATTGATTGGACCCTGGGAAAAAATTTACTTGGGCCCCCTGGATCCCGCCTTCCCACACCTTAGCAGGCAATCACGCCCTCCCCCACAACACACACACAAAAAATCCACACATCTGGTAGAGTACAGTGAATGACTGTAAATACTTCCAGTCCTGGAGACTCCAGCGGCTCAGGATCAGTGCTCTGGGCAGCTGGGCTCAGGCTGGAAGTGGGCACCGCTCTGCAGGAAGGAGACCAGGGCTCGGCTCACCCTAGTGTTACAGTGCACCCGAGCACCCCACAGTATGCAGTATAGCACCCTATAGTATACAGCACCACACAGTATGCAGTATAGCACCCCACACTATACAGTACCCCACAGTATATAGTAGTAGCAGCCCACAGTATACAACACCTCACAGTATACAGTAGAGCAGTATAGCACCTCACCCTATACAGCCCCCCACACTATACAGTACAGCAGTATAGCACTCCACAATATACAGCACCCACAGTATACAGCCCCCCACAGTATACAGTACAGCAGTATAGCACTCCACAATATACAGCACCCACAGTATACAGTATACAGCCCCCCACAGTATACAGTACAGCAGTATAGCACTCCACATTATACAGCACCCACAGTATACAGCCCCCCACAGTATACAGTACAGCAGTATAGCACTCCACAATATACAGCACCCACAGTATACAGTATACAGCCCCCCACAGTACAC
The DNA here is from genome assembly GCF_905171765.1 of Bufo bufo. Taxonomy (NCBI): domain Eukaryota; kingdom Metazoa; phylum Chordata; class Amphibia; order Anura; family Bufonidae; genus Bufo; species Bufo bufo. The sequence continues at coordinate 411,446,316 of NC_053392.1, forward strand.
AGTACAGCAGTATAGCACTCCACAATATACAGCACCCACAGTATACAGCCCCCAACAGTATACAGTACAGCAGTATAGCACTCCACAATATATAGCACCCACAGTATACAGAATACAGCCCCCCACAGTATACAGTACAGCAGTATAGCACGCCACAATATACAGCACCCACAGTCTACAGCCCCCCACAGTATACAGTACAGCAGTATAGCACTCCACAATATACAGCACCCACAGTACACAGCCCAGCAGTATAGCACTCCACAATATACAGCACTCACAGTATACAGTATACCCACAGTATACAGCCCCCCACAGTATATAGGCCCCCACAGTATACAGCACCCCACTATACAGTAGTTTACAGTATATTAGCATAACAGCCCCTGTCACCTTTTTCTGATGTAATCTTCACAAAAAAAGCTCCACAGTTAAGGCAAACTTCTACAGCAACACTCCTTGTAGAAAGGACCTTGATGACCTCATAGCCATGTGACCAGTAATATTGCTAGGTTACTGGTCACATGGTGATGATGTCATCTAAGGTCCTACCTAGAGAATCACAGCTCTCACAGTACGCTGCCTGGAGTGCCGGCACTCATGGCATGGCAGCACCCCCTGTGTAGCTGACAGCCTGACACCCGGGGCAGTGGCTAGCAGGGCTCAAGAGGCAGCTGCCTTGGGCCTCCCAGGAGCAACTGGGCCCGGGGCAGCTGCCCCTTTTGCCCCTTGTTAAGGATGGCCCTGCACATTGGCACCAGAGGCCTGAAGCAGCCACCAGAGGCCAACCCATTTATCTACAACAGCGCTGGAAACCGTATGGGCTTTGGGCTTCCTCACTTCTCCCCGCTGCTGCACACTGTGCTGACAGGCGCAGGTAGCTGGGTTCTTAGCTGTGGTCTGTGCCCCTGCCACCAGCATCCCCCTCCTGGCTCTGAGCAGAGCTTGCGCTCTGGCTCTGAGTTCCATGTGTGCATATAGGTTGTGTGCGGGGGTGTCTCTCCTACTCCTATCTTCCCCAGCCTATGACTGGTCTGTATTTTAAGGCTCCTTCTTCTACAGGAAGGCGCCTGAGCAACTTTGGTTCCTAGCCTTGACTAAGTTTCTGTGAGTGCAGGTATTACTGTGATTTCTGGCATTACTGTGTACTGGACCCTGTATCTTGCTTAACAGACTTTGCCTTACTGCCACTTGTCCCGAATTTGAATTTTGTCTTACGGATTTTGCTACCTTGCCATCTGCCCTGACCTCCGGCCTAGTTTACAAACTTCATCATATTTCTGCCTACCTTGACCTCGGACACTGTACCTAGACCATGCCTTGCTTTCATATTATCAGCCTCTGGCCACCTAGCACCCTCTGGGTGTCCCGTATCATCTGGAGGCCAGCCCAATATGTCCACACCCAGGTTCTCATCTCTTCATATTCCAACCATCTCTTCATATTCCAACCAGGTTGAGCCTGGTATATCCCTTGGGAAAATCTATCCTTACCATCAGAAATATTGTGATGAATGAGGGGCACACTTAGTATCCCCCTCTACGGAGGTCGGTCACGGGGGACAGCAGGTTCGCAGCTGCTGACCTTTAAAACCAACATCTTAGTAGGTCAGAGGGAGAAAGGGAGGGGGAAGGACAGTTTATTACCGACACTGAACTGTTCCACCTAAACCTTCTATGCAAGAACTGCTGACCCTGCAGCCAAGAGTAAACCTGCACTTCAGACCCCAACAGTTGCTAAATAAAAATCAATTGTCTGCTGGCTATATCAGCCTACTACTACTACCCCCACTGTCCCTGCTCTCCATAGTTAAGCAGACTCTGTTAAACTGTTCAGTAGGAGTCACAAGCGCCTTTAAAACATCTCTGTGGCAATTCAAGCAATCAAAGCCCAAACCTGATCTATTATATATTTCTACCAGCTGAAGAACCCAGCTTTGCACAGGTATATTTTATCTATTTAATTTAATGTTTGTGTGTGTCGTTAAAATATATTGACAGTATCCACTATAACAGTGACATCTACAGTACCTCACCCCTCCTTAACAGTGACCTCCACAGCCCCCACCCCTTAACTTTGACTCCCTCACACAGTGCCCCATCTCCTTAAAATGGGACCTCCACAGCAGCCCACCCCCTTAACTTTGACCTCCACAGCAGCCTGCCTCTTTAACAGTGAGTTATACAGTACCCCACCCCCTTGACAGTGACCTCCACAGGGGCCCGCTCCCTTAACAGTGACCTCTACAGCACCTGCTCCTTAACACTGACCATAGCTTATAGTCCCCTTAACTGTGACCTCCACCATTCCTGGCCCCCTTAACAGAGACCTCCACAGCGACTGGCCCCTTTAGCAGTGACTGCCACAGTACCCCGCTGCCTTAACAGTGACCTCGCAGAACCCCGCTGCCCCTTTAACAGTGGCCTCCACGGTCCCCTCCTCCCTTAACAGTGACCCATACAGTGCCTGCCCCTTTAACAGTGACCTCCACAGCGGCCTGCCCCCTTAACAGTAACATCCACAGCTCCCTCCCCTTTAACAGTGATTTCCACAGCGGCTGCCTCTTTATTAGTGACCTCCACAGTACCCCGTCTCCTGAACAGTGATTTGCACAATACCCCGTCCCCTTAACAGTGACCTCCACAAAGCTCTGTTTCCTTAAAATGTGACCTCCACAACACTCTGTCCCTTTAACAGTGACCTCTACAGCACCCCGCCCCTCAACACTGACCTCCAGAGTGGACCATTCCCTTAACTGTGACCTCCACCGTTCCCTGCCCCCTTAACAGAGACCTCCACAGCGCCCGCCCTTTTAACAGTGACCTCCACAGCCTCCTGTCCCCTTAACAGTGACCTCCACAGCAGACCACCCCTTTAACAGTGACCTCCACAGTACCCCACCTCATTAACAGTGATTTCCACATTCCCCCTTAACAGTAGCCTCTACAGCAAGCTGCCCCTTAACACTGACCTCCATGGCGGACCGTCCCCTTAACTGTGACCTCCACAGCACCCTGCCAGAGGTCCAGTTTTAGAGCGGACAGTCCAGCTTTCAGACTTCCTGACCTCCGTCCGGCGCAGGGCCAGGACAGACACAGGGATGTCCTTTTGAACAGCTCACTCTTAGACAGCAGCACTGTGCTGCCTGAGCGTGAGCTGCAGGGAGAAAGTCACCCTCCCTCCCACCCCTGCAGCTGACAGAAGTTGATTTTTAACTTCACTTTTTCAATCCGTGTCGGCTGTAGAGTGGGTGGGGGGGCTAGGCCTAACCAGATTGGGGGCGTGGCTTAGCAGGACCAGGGGTGGGGTTTTTAAGTCCGTCTTTTGAGGGTGGCCTGAATAGCCACCCTACCTGCCCCTGAACTGTGACCTCCACAGTGCCCTGCCCCTTTAAAGCTGACCTACAGCAGTGAAGAAAAATGGCTCGGTTGTTATGGAAACCTGGTTTAAAACTGTGTGTATGTGGAGACTAATGGCCTGTGAGCTTCTATTGGCTGATAAGGGTCATGTGACCAGGCTTCTTTTGGCTAATGCATTTTTTTGTAATATCTCAGGAACGGTACGTTCTAGAGAGCTGAGACCCAGTCTAAAACCTTCCCAGACACCTGATGTACCTGTGTGCCAAATTTCATGATTGTAAATGTGATGGTGCGGATTCCTTTAGCGGACATACATACAGTACAGACCAAAAGTTTGGACACACCTTCTCATTCAAAGAGTTTTCTTTATTTTCATGACTATGAAAATTGTAGATTCAAACTGAAGGCATCAAAACTATGAATTAACACATGTGGAATTATATACATAACAAACAAGTGTGAAACAACAGAAAATATGTCATATTCTAGGTTCTTCAAAGTAGCCACCTTTTGCTTTGATTACTGCTTTGCACACTCTTGGCATTCTCTTGATGAGCTTCAAGAGGTAGTCCCCTGAAATGGTTTTCACTTCACAAGTGTGCCCTCTCAGGTTTAATAAGTGGGATTGCTTGCCTTATAAATGGGGTTGGGACCATCAGTGGCGTTGAGGAGAAGTCAGGTGGATACACAGCTGATAGTCCTACTGAATAGACTGTTAGAATTTGTATTATGGCAAGAAAAAAGCAGCTAAGTAAAGAAAAACAAGTGGCCATCATTACTTTAAGAAATGAAGGTCAGTCAGTCAGCCGAAAAATTGGGAAAACTTTGAAAGTAAGGGCTATTTGACCATGAAGGAGAGTGATGGGGTGCTGTGCCAGATGACCTGGCCTCCACAGTCACCGGACCTGAACCCAATCGAGATGGTTTGAGGTGAGCTGGACCGCAGAGTAAAGGCAAAAAGGCCAACAAGTGCTAAGCATCTCTGGGAACTCCTTCAAGACTGTTGGAAGACCATTTCAGGGGACTACGTCTTGAAGCTCATCAAGAGAATGCCAAGAGTGTGCAAAGCAGTAATCAAAGCAAAAGGTGGCTACTTTGAAGAACCTAGAATATGACATATTTTCAGTTGTTTCACACTTGTTTGTTATGTATATAATTCCACATGTGTTAATACATAGTTTTGATGCCTTCATAGTCATGAAAATAAAGAAAACTCTTTAATGAGAAGGTGTGTCCAAACTTTAGGTCTGTACTGTACATACACACACACATACAGTGCTGCCCATAATAAGATAATAAAACGATGTACAAGAGGCATTATTGTGGGGAAAAAAAACATTTCTCAGCTTTTATTTACATTTCAGCAAAAAGTGTCCAGTCCAAAAGTATTCATACCCTTCTCAATAATCCATAGAAAAGCCTTTATTGGCTATTACAGCAATCAAACTCTTCCTATAATTGCAGATCAGCTTTTTGCATGTCTCCACAGGTATTTTTGCTCATTCATCTTTAGCAATGAGCTCCAAATCTTTCAGGTTGGAGGGTCTTCTTGCCATCACCCTGATCTTTAGCTCCCTCCACAGATTCTTAATTGGATTCAAGTCTGGACTCTGGCTGGGCCACTCCAAAACGTTAATGTTGTTGTCTGCTAACCATTTCTTCACCACTTTTGCTGTGTGTTTTGGGTCATTGTCATGCTGAAATGTCCACTGGTTCCCATGGCCAAGTTTCTCTGCAGACTGCCTGATGTCATTGAGAATCCTCCTGTATTGCTCTTTTTTCATGGTGCTGTTTACTGTGATTAGGTTCCCTGGTCCATTGGCTGAAAAACACCCCCAAAGCATTAGGTTCCCACTACCATGTTTGACAGTGGGGATGGTGTTCTTTGGGTTGAAGGCTTCTCCTTTTTTACGCCAAATGAAGGAAACATCATTGTGACCAAACAATTTTTGTTACATCTGACCAGTCTTCTTCTTTGTCCAGATGAGCTTTTGCAAAGGCCAAGCGAGCTATTGTGTGCCTTATCTGGAGAAGTGGCGTTCTCCTTGGTCTGCATTGTGCAGTGTCTGTTGGATTGTCTGCCTTGAGACATTGCCACCAGCAGAGCCCAGATTCACCAGGATGGCCTTGGTGGTGATCCTTGGATTCTTTTTCACCTCTCTAATTAACCTCCTGGCCAGCAAAGGTGTCACTTTTGGCTTCCGACCACGTCCTCTGAGATTTTCCACAATGCGGGACATCTTGTATTTTTTGCTCAAATGTAAATAAAAGCTGAGAAATGTATTTTTTTCCACAATAATGCCTATTGTACATCGTCTTATTATCTTTTGGGGCGACACCTATGTCATTTCCCGTCAAAAAATGACTTGCTGGTTGAATAAAAGTAACTTTAAGTCAAAATTTGCCAGGGGAATGAATAATTATGGGCAGCACTATACATACTAGTGTTGAGCAAGCATACTCGGCCGAACTGCTGTTCGGCTCGAGCATCGCTATGCTCGGCACATGGCAGTACTCGGCCGAGTACCACATGTGCTCGAGCGCCATGCTCGAGTCTCCTTCCCGCACGTTTCGCAGCTGCTAAGCAGCCAATAAAAGTGCAGGTAAGTTCTGCCCTCACTGTAATGCCAGTAGCCATGTTTACCCTACTCGACCCCCGCTACAAAGAGAACTTCTCATCTCTCATGCCTCAGGTGGAGAGGGCGAGCAAAACGGTGCAATACCAGAAGGTCCTTGTGGAAAAATTGCTCCAAAAATTTCCATCTGACAACGCTGGTGGCAGAGTCTGTACTTCCTTCGGCCACCGAGGAGGGGAGACAAGGGGAACACACAGCAGTACTAACAGAGGCTGGGCAACACTCTCCAAGGCCTGGGACAGTTTCATGACACCCCGCCAGCAACCTCACCCTGATGCGCAACCTAGTGTCAAAAGGAGGGAAAAGTTTTGGAAGATGGTGAAGGAGTATGTACAGTAGCAGAACGTGTCAGTGTCTTCAGTGATCCCTCAGTGCCTTACAATACTAGGTGTCCAAGTGCAGCACGCCAGACCTGCAGGGTATTGCGATTTTGAGGTCACGGTTATGGGCAATCGAGGGTTACTCACTGTTCATAGGAGAACCCTGGGCAGGCATGCGACAGTGAAGAAGAGGCTGACACAAAATTCCTCTGGGGCACACTCTGTATGTAGGGACCAGGCCTGATGGTGGATGAGGTGCCCTGGTGTTTTGAGTGCCTGGGGCAAGGTCCCTTTAAGGATCGTGACGCCAGTACCTGTAACGGTGGCACACCGATTTATAGGAGTAGTAATTGAGGTACACAGATGGTATGATGAACCAAACGTTGCTTTACTTAAAACAGTCCAAACTTTGTACATACAGTTGGTAATGATGCAGTCCCTTTTATCATATATTCCACAAGCAGGCTTAATTTCAATAATGGCAGGTATAATCTTGCAAGATACTTGGAGGGTAAACAATTAATGCTTCACAGTCCAGGCTGCACTATCTCCACAGCTATTCTGGCTGGCTGTATCCCAAGGCCCGGATGCCTAAATGCTGGCTTTAATCCTTGGTAAAATAATCTTCCTCCCGTATTGACCCTTGCTTCTATTTTATAGTACCTCTGCCCATCAGCTTACTTATCTGAGCTGGTTGTATTGTCCTTGCTTCATATGCAGGTGGCTGCAGGTTTCTCCCAGAAGGTAAGTCCTTCTTCTGGGGTAATCTTCTGAGCTAAGCTTAGACTCAGGAACTACAGGCTGACTAGGATACACTTCTAGCCACCTGGACTGAACTAACTCTCCCCTGTCCGGGCCTAGCTATATATACTTAGGACTCTCTAGCTCCCTCTAATGTCTAGGAGGCTAAACTACACTCTAACAGGCCTGACACCCAGATAACACAGGGAAATGCATAATTAAACATCACAGTAATGCAAAAGACATGTTAACCCTTGTGTAGTGCCCACCTTTACCTAGTGGGACACTACATACTCCCATGCTACAACGTTGCCCGTCCTCGGCACAACATGGAGGGGCCCTGCCCAGCTGGATACTGCAGCCTGAAAGACAAAATGGAGATCAGGCATACACAGTAATCACCACTTTAGCAATTGAAATATAATAAACAGTTTCACTGAAAGTGCGGTGACAAGGGGCGCCGTTCTCTTCTCTCAGGATAATTGTAAGGGAACAGGGGCGCTGACCTGGTGCAGCGTATCAATAATACCAGGATAGTCCATAGAAAATGCAGAACAATTCTTAGAGGCTCAAGGAACACAATGAGTCCGTACCCAAGGCTTGTAGAGGGTTAAACAGGGGTTTCCCGTGAGAGGCTACCTGGGCCCATAGTGTAGTCCCCAAATCTCACAGGTGGGTGCCCCTTGGTAGACCGTGTGGACCTTTTTACTGGCGGAGATTCCTCCTGACTTGGTTCAGGAGGGTTGGAGGAGTCCATAGGCTCTGGAGCTCCTTCCGGTACACTCTGAGGCGAAGAAATAACAGGAGCTGAAGTGGGTTCATCCTGGGATGGAGAAACAACTGGAACAGGAGCAGGTACTACCAGGTTTAACCAGGGAGTGAGAAACCAATGAAGTGGATCTTTATCATGTATCAGGTTCTCAACATAGGATCAGCAGGTTGCATAGGATCAGCAGGTTGGGCTGGCAACTCAGGAGATTCTGGTTCAATGTCCTCTGCTGCAGGTTCTCCTTCTATACAGGGTTTTAAACGATTTCTATGTACAACTTGAGAGCCTTTACTTTCTCTAGAGATTTGGTAAATGTGAGCCTCAGCGTTAGGAATGGCAGAAACGACATAGGGAATCCTTTCCCACTTGATGTCCAATTTACTGGTTCTATGGTTGTTCTTCAACCACACCAGGTCTCCCAGAGCTAAGGGTTCCGCATGAGCAGCCAGGTCATAGTCTCTTTGTTGTCATTCCCGGGCATTTTCCATGCGTTCCTGAACGATCTCTTTGGCATTGAGGAGACGTCTTTGGTGCTCCACTACCCAATCAGTCTTCGGTAGTGGGTTAATGATGTCAGGCACCTGTACATCTAGGGAGTGGTCCGCAGGCAACCTCCCTTGACGGCCGAACATCAGGTAGAAATGTGTGTAACCGGTGGAGCAGTGAATTGTGTTATTATAGGTATACATGAGTTGTGGCAGCAGAGTAGGCCAATTACCCCTCGTCTCAGGGGGTACTGCTCTCAGCATTTCAATGAGAGTTTGATTCATCTTTTCGCAGAGTCCGTTACCTTGCGGATGATAGGCAGTGGTCCGGACTTTCTGGCAATTATGCAGCAGGCACATCTCTTGGAACAGCTGAGACTCGAACACAGACCCTTAGTCGGTGAGGATTCTCTCTGGGCAGCCGTAGGGCAGGAGGAAATGCTTCCAGAACGCCTCTGCTGTAGTCTTAGCTGTCAGGTCTTTCACAGGCACTGCTACGACAAACTTAGTGCAGTGAGCAATAATGGTCATGGCATAAGTATACCCTGAGCGACCTCGGCTCCAACTTCACATGATCAATAGCAACAAGTTCTAAAGGAGTTTTACTTACGATAGGATGGAGAGGCGCCCTCTGGTCATGACGTTCAGTTCGCCCCACAGCACAGGCAGTGCATTCTCGGCACCATTTCTCAATATCTTCTCTCATCCCAATCCATTAGAATCTTCTGCGAATGGTGGCCTCAGTCTTCTGCATGCCGAAGTGTCCGGACTGGTTGTGATACATTTCTAGCACCAGACTGGCATCTCGACGTGGTAGGAGGATTTGATATATCCTATCACAGGACACTGGATCCAGGTTCCTTCTAAGCAACAGGCCTTTTTGAAGGAAAAGTTGGTGGCAAAGTCTCCACAGTCTCATCAGTTCTAGGTCTGCACTCTTCCTGCGGACTCTCTCTGGAGTTCTCCCACTGGTAAGGAAGTCGAGCAGTTCACCGAGGACTCTACTTTCTGACTGGAGCTTAATCCACCTTTCTTGGTTGCCTCTGGACTCAGGAATATCGGATGAGGAAGGATCAGCAGCGGGGTGGTTTTCAGTGCAGATATTATCCTGCTGGGCAAATTTATTGTAGAACACTGGCATTTCAACTTCTTCCCAGGCATCTTTTGGTTCATCTGGGGCTTCTGTAGTGGGTAGCCGAGACAGGGCATCAGCATTGTCATTGGAGCGGCCTGCCCGGTATTTCACAGTGAAGTCATAGTTGGCAAGGCGGGAGGCCCATCTTTGCTCTAGAGCCCCTAACTTGGCTGTATTTAGATGCGCCAGGGGGTTTTTGTCTGTGAAGGCCACAAATGGTGTGGCAGCGAGATAGTCTTTGAACTTTTCGGTCACAGCCCACACTAAGGCAAGAAACTCCAGCTTGAAGGAACTGTAGTTCTGGTCGTTCTTCTCAGCTCCCTTCAGGGATCTGCTGGCGTAGGCAATTACTCTCTCTTTGTTATCTTGCACTTGAGCGAACACAGCCCCCAGGCCTCTTTTACTGGCATCAGTGTAAAGGTGGAACGGCTTCTGATAATCTGGGTAACCCAGAACAGGGGGTTCGGTCAGCTTCTTCTTTAGGAGCTGAAAGGCAATCTCTCGTTCTTTGCTCCACTCAACAGGAATAGGAGTCTTTGGACTCTTCTTAGGGTGCCCCCTCAGGAGTTCCTGGATTGGATCCGCAATTTGTGCGAAATGGGGGATGAAACACCTGTAATACCCTGCAAAGCTGAGAAAGCTTCTCACCTCTTTCACGGTGGTAGGAGTAGGCCAATTGCGGACAGCAGCAAGTTTATCAGGATCAGGCTGTACTCCTTCGGCACTGACAACGTGCCCTAGGTATTTTACCGCTGGTTTCAGCAGGTGGCACTTAGATGGCTTGATTTTGAGGCCATATTTGGTAAGGACTTGGAACACTTCCGCCAGGTGTTCTAGGTGGTCCTCATACATCTTGGAGTATATAATGACGTCATCTAGATATAACAATACGGTTTCAAAGTTCCTATGGCCTAAACAACGTTCCATCAGCCATTGGAACGTTCCTGGAGCGTTACACAGTCCAAACGGCATGTAGTTAAATTCGAACAGGCCCATAGGTGTAGTGAAAGCAGTCTTTTCTCGATCTTCTGGGGCCATAGGTACTTGCCAGTACCCACTAGTTAAGTCCAGGGTGGAGAAATAGGCTGATGTCCCTAGGGCAGTCAAGGACTCCTCTATGCGTGGTAGTGGATAAGCATCTTTGTGGGTGATTTGATTGATCTTTCTGTAATCCACGCAGAACCTTATACTGCCATCTTTCTTTCGCACAAGGACTAGGGGCGCAGCCCAGGGACTGTGACTGTCCCGGATTATATTAGAGTCTTTCATCTCTTGTATCATCTCTTTCACAGACTGATAGGTAGTAGGTGGTATGGGTCTGTGTCTCTCCTTGATAGGAGGATGAGAGCCAGTGGGTATGGTGTGTTTGATTACACTGAGCTCTCCGTAGTCCGTGGAGTGCTTGCTGAAAGCCTTGTGATGTTCTCTCACTAGCTTCAGAACTCCCTCTATTTGCTCATTCGGGGTGGATTCGTTCCCCACATGAAGCTCTTCCCACCAGGATGTTGTCGAGGTGTTGGCGGTGGTGCTGCTGCTCTGTGTGGTCTGGAATGCCTCCGTGGCAGGCAGACGGATCACATCCTGGAAAGACACCTGGAAAAGCTGAGCAACGGGGCAGTGCTTAAAAATAGTAACGGGGTGATCACCAAAATTAATTAAACGGACAGGCACTTTACCTTGGGAAACGGTCACCAGACTCTTGGCTGTCCGTACGAAGGGGTGATTCTCAATCTGGATAGGTTCCACTAGGGCTTGATAGTCCTGACCCTAAATCCCTAACACCGCACGGCACCACAGGATGATCTGGGAATTCGGAGGCAGAATTACCGGCCGGTTGTCCCGGACCCGGCAGTACAAATTTCCCCTTTCTTGTTGGCGAACCTTTGTTGAGCGCACAGCACGCTGATGGTTTTGTGGATGACCCTTCTGGAAGCAGGCGAGGCTGAAGATATAGTTTGGTTCAACGCTTCGAGCACTTCAGAGTAACAGTTTTTAAGGACATTAGTCCCTAGGATCACAGGGTGTCCTCCTTTATCTCCTGCTTGTACCATAATTACACCTTGCTGGGGTAAGGTGGCCTCTCCCACCTGAAGAGTAGGTTCCCAGTACCCATGGACTTTCACTGGCTTACCGTTGCTGGCAATTATATCTAGCCAGGACTCTGGTGGCTGGGTGAGGAGACTTGGAACCCAGAACTTGTCAAAGGCAGGCCGTTGGATAGTGGTGACCTGTGACCCCGTATCCAGCAGGGCGTCAAAGGGTATCCCATTGATACATATTTTAATTTTTGGACGGGATTCCACGTATTTAGGCATCCAGCTTGGATCCTGTGGTCTTTCCCACTCCTCTATTTTCTTGCATACTTTCTCTAAGCTCAGAGTGAGATGGTTTACTTGGTCCATTAGTGCTGCCACTACATCTGTTACTGGAGCCTGAGTGGCTTGACTGACTCCAGCCGGCCCCCTCTTTGATTGACAAACCTGAGATTCAGGCAAGGCTGCTGGCCCTGTGGCCGGGTTTTGGCCTAGAATGCTGATGGCCAGCTCTTTAAAGTCCAAGAATGCACATTTGGGATGTTGGGCTGACAGCATCCTCAGTTGGCCCTTTAAATGCTCAGAACTTATACCTGCAATGAACTGTTCTCTAAGAGTCCTGTCCTGATCCTCAGCTTCCTTGGGGTCCACTTGGACCACAGCCCTCAGGGTCTCTTGCAAGGACAGAGCAAAATCGCGGAGCGACTCCCCAGGTTGCTGCTTCCTGCTGAAGAATCGCATTTTAACTTCGGACACCGTTCTGGCCTCAAATGTGGTGCCGAGGCGATCAAAAATCTGCTCCAGGCTACTCTTTTCAGAACAGGGCCAGGACATGACTTCCCTGCGGGCGGCCCCTTCTAACTGAGCTAGGAGGATCTCCATTTGTTGTTCAGCAGATATAGGATAGAGCCGGAATAAGGCCAGTATCTGGTCCCTAAAGTCCTTTAATTTATGGGCTTCCCCTGAATATCGTGGAAACCAGGGGGCCCCAAAATAATACGGCATGGTTAATGGAATCAGGCTTGATGCTGCCGCGGCGGCAGGTGCCCTATTGTCAGTTGCGGGCACTTCAAAAGGCATTTCTGGGGCCGCCTGCCCTGCTCCTTCAGGTGCGGACATAGTGTTACTAGATGAGTATGGCCCTTTAAATGACAGCGGAGCGGACCGGAGCTAAAATGTCAGAGTTCTTTTTTTTTTTTCACCGGAGAGGGTGCCGCTAAGGGAGGACCCTCTCCGGTACCCTAGCAGGGGTCGGGGCTGCTCCGGTATAATAATCAGAAGGGGGCCGGTGAAGGGTAAAGTTAGTACTTACTCCGGCGGTGCTCGCTCCAAGTCTCGCGAGATGCGTGGCTACGTCAGACGGGAGTCCCACGTTCAGCGTCAGAAGGTAGGCGCGGCCTCTTGCAGCTCCGGGATTCAGGTAGGCGGTACTTGTTCCAGACAGGGCGCCGTTTTTCATCCTTGCAGGCTGGGCGGTAACTTCACCTTGTCCTTTTTCACGCCAAATGGGTACAACGGGCGCACTTTTAATCCGGTTAGGTTAAGCGGCCATCTTTGAGCAAAATGCTGTCTATTCACTGACAGCAAGCGGTGGCTCCACAACAGCAAAACAGTCCACAAAAAGCACAGTTTCACACCGCAAATTAGTACAGTTCTTTGGCCCAGCAATTTTCGATAAACAGTAGGGCTTAGTCTCTTTTTAGGTAGATAATGGCACACAGTTTTGTAATCCACAATGGTGCAGATATGATCGGATCCTGTTCGTGACGCCAATTTATGCAGCACGCCAGACCTGCAGGGTATTGCGATTGTGAGTTCACGGTTATGGGCAATCGAGGGTTACTCACTGTTCATAGGAGAACCCTGGGCAGGCATGCGACAGTGAAGGAGAGGCTGACACAAAGTTCCTCTGGGGCACACTCTGTATGTAGGGACCAGGCCTGATGGTGGATGAGGTGCCCTGGATGTTGCAGGTGTTTCGAGTGCCTGGGGCATAGTCCCTTTAAGGATCGTGACGCCAGTGCCTGTAACGGTGGCACACCGATTTATAGGAGTAGTAATTGAGGTACACAGATGGTATGATGAACCAAACGTTGCTTTACTTAAAACAGTCCAAACTTTGTACATACAGTTGGTAATGATGCAGTCCCTTTTATCATATATTCCACAAGCAGGCTTACTTTCAATAATGGCAGGTATAATCTTGCAAGATACTTGGAGGGTATACAATTAATGCTTCACAGTCCAGGCTGCACTATCTCCACAGCTATTCTGGTGGCTGTATCCCAAGGCCCGGATGCCTAAATGCTGGCTTTAATCCTTGGTAAAATAATCTTCCTCCCGTATTGACCCTTGCTTCTATTTTATAGTACCTCTGCCCATCAGCTTACTTATCTGAGCTGGTTGTATTGTCCTTGCTTCATATGCAGGTGGCTGCAGGTTTCTCCCAGAAGGTAAGTCCTTCTTCTGGGGTAATCTTCTGAGCTAAGCTTAGACTCAGGAACTACAGGCTGACTAGGATACACTTCTAGCCACCTGGACTGAACTAACTCTCCTCTGTCTGGGCCTACCTATATATACTTAGGGCTCTCTAGCTCCCTCTAATGTCTAGGAGGCTAAACTACACCCTAACAGGCCTGACACCCAGATAACACAGGGAAATGCATAATTAAACATCACAGTAATGCAAAAGACATGTTAACCCTTGTGTAGTGCCCACCTTTACCTAGTGGGACACTACACAAGCTGGACATGTAGCACGAACTGGCGCTCTACGCCTTGGAGGTGCTGGCCTCCCCTGCCGCCAGCGTTTTGTCTAAACAGGTATTTAGTGCTGCTGGTGGCATTATAACAGACAAGAGTATCCGCCTGTCAACTGAAATTTCTGACAGGTTGACTCTTATAAAAATTAACAAGGCCTGGATTGCCCCAGACTTCTTGACTCTACCAGAGGAAAGCGCATGCACAAAGGCACTTTAACCCCTTAAGGACTTAGGGCGTACCGTTACGCACTATTTCCCAAATCCTTAAGGACTCAGGGCGTATCAGTACGTCCTAAGTTTAAATCGAGATTGCGGAGCTGCGGAGGTTAATCCGAACAGGATGCCGGCTGAAATCATTCAGCCGGCATCCTGTCACAACGGCAGGGGGGGTCAAGTGACCCCCCCGTATCGCCGATAGCCGCAAACCGCAGGTCAATTTAGACCTGCGGTTTGCTGCGCTTTCTGCAGTTTCTGATCCCCGCGGTCCCTGACCGCGGGGATCAGAAACTTTAGTGTGCCTAAAATATCGATTTTGCACCCCCCCTGCATGATTTTTTGCCGGCAGGTGGTGCAGGGGGGGTTGTGGGCGGCGGGCGGTGCGGCAGGCGGGATCGCGATCCCCCACCCGCCTCCTCTTGAAAATTTGTTTGTGGCCAGTGGTTATACCAGAGTGTCAGCACATTGCTGACACTCTGGTATAAACGGCTGACATCTGCGCAGATGTCAGCCGTTTAACCCTTTCCATAAAGCGGTCCGTACGGACCGCTGTATGGAAAAAGTTAACCGTAAGAGGGAGCTGTGCCTTTTCAGCCCCCCGATGGAGAGGGAGAGAGCCCCCAGACAGCCCCCTCCTTACCCTTCCCCGTCTGCGAAGTTGTGGCCACAACTGAGCAGACGGGGAAGGTTCCCATGGCAACAGGACGCCTTCTCAGGCATCCTGCTGTCCATGTGCTGAACAGATCTGTGCTAAAGGCATAGATCTGTTCAGACAAAGTGTAAGTAAAATACAGTACAATACACTATATAGTGTACTGTACTGTATTATACTGACATCAGACCCACTGGATCTTCAAGAACCAAGTGGGTCTGGGTAAAAAAAAAAGTAAAAAAAAGTAAAAGAAAAAAAAAATCACTGATTAAAAATGAAAAAAATTAATAAATTCCCTACACATGTTTGGTCGTGTCTGTAAAGACCTGCTCTATAAAACGGTCATGTTACTTTCACCACACGGTGAACGCCATAAAAATAAAAAAATAAAAACTATTAGGAAATTGAAATTTTGCCCACCTTACTTCCCAAAAAAGGTAATAAAAGTGATTAAAAAAGTCGCATGTACGCCAAAATAGTACCAATCAAACCGTCATCTCATCCCGCAAAAATCATACCCTACCCAAGATAATCGCCCAAAAAATGAAAAAACTATGGCTCTTAGACTATGGAAACACTAAAACATGATTTTTTTTTTGTTTCAAAAAGAAATCATTGTGTAAAACTTTTATAGAGCCGTATCGACCGGCTCTATAAAAATATCACATGACCTAACCCCTCAGGTGACCACCGTAAAAAAATAAAAACGGTGTAAAAAAAGCAATTTTTTGTCATCTTACGTCACAAAAAGTGTAATAGCAAGCGATCAAAAAGTCATATGCACCCCAAAATACTGCCAATCAAACCGTCATCTCATCCCGCAAAAAATGAGACCCTACTTAAGAAAATCGCCCCAAAACTGAAAAAACTATGTCTCTTAGACTATGGAGACACTAAAACATTTTTTTTGTTTTAAAAATGTAATCATTGTGTAAAACTTACATAAATAAAAAAAATTGTATACTTATTTGGTATCTCCGCATCCGTGACAACCTGCTCTATAAAATTACCACATGATCTAACCTGTCAGATGAATGTTGTAAATAACAAAAAAACAAAAAACGTGCCAAAAAAGCTATTTCTTGTTACCTTGCAGCACAAAAAAGTGTAATATAGAGCAACCAAAAATCATATGTACCCTAAACTTGTACCAACAAAACTGCCACCCTTTCCCGTAGTTTCTAAAATGGGGTCACTTTTTTGACGTTTCTACTCTACGGGTGCATCAGGGGGGCTTCAAATGGGACATGGAGTAAAAAAAAACTGTCCAGCAAAATCTGCCTTCCAAAAACCGTATGGCATTCCTTATCTTCTGCGCCCTGCCGTGTACCCGTAAAGCAGTTTACGACCACATATGGGGTGTTTCTGTAAACTACAGAATCAGGGCCATAAATAATGAGTTTTGTTTGGCTGTTAACCCTTGCTTTGTAACTGGAAAAAAAATATTAAAATGGAAAATCTGCCAAAAAAGTGAAATTTTGAAATTGTATCTCTATTTTCCATTAAATCTTGTGCAACACCTAAAGGGTTAACAAAGTTTGTTAAATAAGTTTTGAATACCTTGAGGGGTGTGGTTTCTTAGATGGGGTCACTTTTATGGAGTTTCTACTCTAGGGGTGCATCAGGGGGGCTTCAAATGGGACATGGTGTCAAAAAACCAGTCCAGCAAAATCTGGCTTCCAAAAACCATACGGCGTACCTTTCCCTCTACGCCCTACTGTGTGCCCGTACAGTAGTTTACGGCCACATATGGGGTGTTTCTGTAAACGGCAGAGTCATGGCAATAAAGATACAGTCTTGTTTGGCTGTTAACCCTTGCTTTGTTAGTGGAAAAAATGGGTTAAAATGGAAAATTAGGCAAAAAAATTAAATTCTCAAATTTCATCCCCATTTGCCAATAACTCTTGTGCAACACCTAAAGGGTTAACGAAGTTTGTAAAATCAGTTTTGAATACCTTGAGGGGTGTAGTTTATAGAATGGGGTCATTTTTGTGCGGTTTCTATTATGTAAGCCTCGCAAATTGACTTCAGACCTGTAGTGGTCCCTAAAAATTGGGTTTTTGTAAATTTCTGAAAAATTTCAAGATTTGCTTCTAAACTTCTAAGCCTTGTAACATCCCCAAAAAATAAAATATCATTCCCAAAATAATTCAAACATGAAGTAGACATATGGGGAATGTAAAGTCATCACAATTTTTGGGGGTATTACTGTGTATTACAAAAGTAGAGAAACTGAAACTTTGAAATTTGCAAATTTTTCCAAATTTTTGGTAAATTAGGTATTTTTTTATGCAAAAAAAATTATTTTTTGGACTTCATTTTACCAGTGTCATGAAGTACAATATGTGACTAAAAAAACATTCTCAGAATGGCCTGGATAAGTCAAAGTGTTTTAAAGTTATCAGCACTTAAAGTGACACTGGTCAGATTTGCATAAAATGGCCAAGTCCTTAAAGTGAAATAGGGCTGAGTCCTTAAGGGGTTAAATGTGTTGTTTAATGTACTCAATACACTGTATTCCCATGCACGCCTTCCACCACAAAAAAAGGTAAATGATTAAATCTTACTTTTCTCATTCTCCTCTTTTATCATATCAACATGCTTATTCGTCGCATATAATGCCGTTGCATATATGCCCTCTCATATAATTTTTTACAAGGGCAGCTCACCTGCAGGCCCTCGCATATAATTTTTTAGAGGGTCAGCTCACCTGACCTACAAGAGTGAAGTGCAGCATAAAGAGGAAACAAAGACACCAAATTAGCTTGTCAGTACAGCAGAGTGAGAGAAAGATATAGCAGAGTTGAGTTTGCCTACCAGTTTAATGCTAAAGCCTGCTGGAACCAAGACAAAGCCTGAAACTGTTTGGAGAATCATTTATTCAAGTAAAGCTGCCATTGAACTTTATCTCAAAGTCTGAAATAAAGTTATTTCTTCAAATCCCTCAATTATTTCCCCTATTTATTGCTTCAGAGCAAAAGCCTGGGGTCCAGCCGTATCCAGGTAGGAGCACTGTGACCCACATAAAGAGACATTTTAGCATGCAACATACCACTCGTCATTTCCTACACCTGGGACGCGGCCGCCCGTTGCACACGCAGAGGCCACACCACACAAACATCCTTTGCTGTTAACCTGATTTAATCGGCCTAAAATATGATGGACTTCATAAAATGGCCCTCCCACTTAACACCTCACAGCAGCCTACTTACCTATCAAATCCTATATGGGGGACATAGACAAATTTCTTAACAAACCCAGCAGAGTTTCACAATCATGTGTCACCAAACATTACCTTTTACTTTCCTCCCAACCACGAAGCATGACAAAAAAATAAAAATACCTACTGAAACCCAGGCACCAATCACTCCAGACCCTATACCTCATTTACCAGAGCTGCTCACTGGGGAAGACATCATGCCTCCTAATCTGTTAACACCCTGCAGCCCACCAACCTCAAACTGGTAGCTGCACAAGAAACTGAAGTGGCATAGGAGGTTACATAGTAACGGTTTATAAGGCTGAAAAAGGACATCTGTTCATCCAGTTCAGCCTGTTATCCTGCAAGTTGATCCAGGTTATTGCTCCCGCTTTTTGATAAGCGCCTGGAATCTTATCCAAAATTCCATCAGCACAGCACTGCAACAGATTATGACCAACTCACAAAAAATTTGGGATTTGGAAAACCGTACACTATCCTGCAAAACCACAGTTCAACTGGATCACACAGTTGTTCAATGCCCTACAAGAGCACTCCATGTCAAACTGGGCAAGCTAGAAAACTGTGAAAGACGAAACTGACTTACCACAAGCCCTCAACCTTACTCTACCTAATGACCAAGGCAGAGTTTGCCCCAGACCCATTATCTAAGGTACCTGTAAAGGGTGAATATTAATCACCAATATTTATGTAAATATCGGTAATTAATATTCATAAATAGGAGGAGTCAGCTATTGATAACTCCGCCTATTTATGCCTTTATATAACAATAACAATATTTTCACTATGCCTTACACTGATCGCTACACTAGCTGCATGCGCCTTACTAACTATTGCCAATAACTACACGTTACACAGATAGATACAAATATAACAGTATTTATTAACAATACACTGCGCAATACACTAACAATACAGCACTAATTATACAGTACTCAACTACACTACACGTTCCCAATTCCACCCATAAACTAACTATACGATACACACATTCAATATTAACAGCCCACCCACCTAGTACTATAAACTGTCCCTATGGGGTAGACGAAGGTTGACGGTAGTCTTACACGGGTGTAAGCCGACCTCAAAGCATTAAAGGGTTATTAGGGGTATATAGGATTACCAGGGGAGGATAGGGTTACCAGGGGAGTATACCAGGGGAGTATAGGATTACCAGGGGAGGATAGGATTACCAGGGGAGGATAGGATTACCAGGGGAGGATAGGATTGCCAGGGGAGGATAGGATTACCAGGGGAGGATAGGATTACCAGGGGAGGATAGGGTTACCAGGGGAGGATAGGGTTACCAGGGGAGTATAGGGTTACCAGGGGAGTATAGTAGTGGGGTATATATATAGTAGTAGTGGGATATATATATAGAGTGGTAGGGGGTATATAGGGAGAGAGAGTAATAGGGGGGTATATATAGTAATAGGGGGGTATATAGTGGTGAGAGTGGTAGGGGGTATATAGGGAGAGAGTGGTATGGTGTATATAGGGAGAGAGAGTTATATATAGTAATAGGGGGGTATATAGTGGTGAGAGTGGTAGGGGGTATATAGGGAGAGAGTATATTGCAGGGGGGGTCCGGAGGGTAATGCAGGGGGGTCCGGAGGGTATATGGATACTTAGGCTCGTTGGTCCAGGGGTTGCTCGTTCGTCTAAGGGGAATCTCCTTCAGCGGCGGGGGGGCGGCACGGCTCTTCTTTCCCCAGTGCTGGGTCCGTGGGATATTTATATCCCACGGCCCGCACTGCCGCACCGCCCACAGGGTGGCGCGCGCGCGCACGCGCGCACACCACTATTGGAGACACGTGGGCCGGCGCAGTGAGATGATGTCACTGCGCCGGCCCGTGCGTCTCCTGAACGAGCGCATCGGGGCTGCGCTTTCATACCAACAGGCGGGGGAAGCCTTTGATCTCCCGCCTGTGGTATTTAGCATTCCGGCCAGCGAGATGTTAATTTCGCTGCCGGAATGCGCATAATAGAAGAAGGGGAGAAACCTCCTCTCCTTCTATCATGCATAATTGTCTCCAGCGGCGCTGGTGACAATTATATCAAAGGGCTCAGATTCTGTGGAATCTGAGTCCTTTGAAGTTATCAGGATGACCAGACCTTAGTCTGGTCATTCTGATACAATCAACCAGATTGCATCTGTGTGAATGCTTGGGGGACATTCACACCGATGCATCTGGTTTCAGATGTATGGAGGGGGGGAATATCATATAATATATATCTATATATGTGTATGGATGCATGGGGCACATCCATACACATGTATACACCAACATAGGGGACAAATACACACACATCAGGGGGCATAAGGGGCCCAGTTATATACATGTATACATATCCTAATATGTATACACATGTATACAAGGGGCCACTGCCCTATACATATTATAAAGGGGGATTATGGAAATATATATACATATACAGTATATATAGAAAAGGGGGCCACAGTATATATGCTAAGGGTGCATATATTTCCCACAGGGGCCACCATGAGTCCCTGTGGGCACCCATGGGCAAACGCGCACAGATGCTTGGCACATCTGTGCACATCATCCCAGGATGCGGTAGTACATGTATGCATATATACCATACATGGCCGCACGTGATTGCATGCATGTATGGGTATATATGCATACGTCTCAACCCTTCCTCAACAATCCCCCTGTTGTCGGGAATACGACAATATCTTGGGAGAAGGGTTGAGATGTATTTGCCTCCCCTTCCCCCTCAACCCCATCTTCAGTGATAGTTCAGGAAGAACTGTAGTGTCCAACAGGGTCTTAGGTACCTAGACATCACCCCTCCAGGTTTCCTCTGACCTGCCGTTCACCGTAACCTACTCCTCCATCCACCGGGCACACCATCTTCTTCTTTAGAACTTTCTTGACCTCTTTTATCTTGATCAGTCCCTCCTACTGTCATCTTGGACTTCCGGAGCGGCTTGACCCTTGCAGTCTTCGACTGGTCTTCCTTATTGGTGACTGTCTTCCGTTGTTAGCCACCCCTGGGGTTGGGGTGACCACACTCTTACTGTCTCTCAGCAATGCTGCCGAGCTTCAAGTCCATCCCGCCCCAAAGGAATCTGGAGCGGGTTGACCTTCGCAACCTTAGTCTTTTACTGCGCCAACCTTCAGGTACGACTTTTGCCAACATCTTGTGTTCAGTCTGGGTAGGTGCGGTACTCCCATGGACAGGTTAGTAGGTCTTTACTAGGCAGGTCAGTTCTTCCATAGAGCGGGGTGATGTCTCGGAACCCAAATTCGGTGGAGAACACCTCCGCCACACTACACATCCAGCCCTTCCCTTATGAACTTCACTATTCCAGGGTTCAAGGTGGCAAATGACAAACAGAGGGGCCCTGTCCCTGTCGTGTCCTAATCTAATCCCCATTCATACAAAACATCTATCACAATTCCCCTTCCCCTCCTCCAACCCACCCACACCCAAAAACATTTATATGCAATACTATGAGGTCTCAGGATGGGCAGGGTGTACTTCCCAAAACCTGATACGCACCAGTCCAATATACATCACATAGGGTCTCAAGATCAATTAGAGATTTTCCATCCTGAATCCCCCCCCCCACATGAATTGTCCTGTCTTTAGAATCTTCCTCGGCTTCAGGGTTTGGTGAAATCAAGTCCTGAGCCTCCGGCGATTGTGTTCGTGAAGTGCTGTCTGGTTCTGGCTTAGTTGGTCCGTTAGTCTCTTGACCCTCCGGTACATCCACCCCAGTCCTATGTACATGAGACCGACCAGAACCAGTAGCACTATCACCGGGTGTATCAGCAAATTAAAAAACGAGGTTGCCTTAGGACTGTATCCAAAAAGACTCTCCCACCATGAGATCTTTGAGTCCTTGTCCAAAGCTGTGGCAACTGCGGTAATTTTCATTCGGTCATGGGTAAGTCGAATAGTGGCCTGTTTCTCCGTCTCCCGAAGATGTTGTAAGATTTCTTCCTCTTGGCTGAAATCCATCAGGAGCTGTTTAAGTTCTTTGCCGAGGCCAAGGGGAATCTTCTGAAGTCTCACGGGAACATCGGGGCGGATGTCGAGTCTTCTTTCCGGGGTGATTGGGGTTCTTCCTTGCTGTCCTGCGACGTCCAGACCTAGAACGGGGCTAAGGGTACAGTACGCTCCGGGGAAGAGTGTTCCTCGCTCGGTACAATTGAATCCATAAATTGTATATGACCCATTATTCCCTTGGTACCAACACCAATATCCCTGTCCCAAGTATTTTAAAGAGGATGAAGGTATTGGGTTGACCTTCATCTCACAGGTCCCCTCGGTGTTCCAACACTGGTGCCCAAGCACCCGATCTCGACCACCCTGACATAGGATGGCATCCTCTCTCAACCAACATCCTTCTGTGTCAAACAAAGAAGGATGGCCTTCTTCATAGGTTAGAACGCTCGAGGGGAGCTGGGGATGAAGTACCGTTCGGTTGTTCATCACCGTACCTAGATTGATGACACTGTATCCCTGTCTAGTGCGACCGGACACAGGTGCCAATGACGAAGCAGTACAGGTAGAATTTCGACACCCATGCCACTGAACCGCCCACCAGTTGGTATGGTTGATGGCGAAAGGAGAGATCAGTGGACTTATTCGCTGGCGGAGGTTGAATGGGAAGTGGCCGTTGTGTAGTGCTGAGACAATATGTTTAAGGTTGTCCGAGAGTTCGCTTTGGACCTGCGTACACGCCAGAGCAAGCTGAGCCCGATCCTGCTCCTCTAACAGACCCACCACTAACCTCCTAAACTTCTCACGTATAGCAGAAGATAGAGAGGTGGTGGCATCAATGTGCGAATGCTGTAAACCCTCTAGGACATGGTTTACATCAAGCTGGGTCCTGAATCCTTCCCCGGCATGTCGCGCAACTTCTCCAAGCTTATTTCTCAGGACTTCCATATCCATAGTGTTCAGGGCGCCCACTCCCAAAGCGCCTCCGCCAAGTCCCATAGCCACTAGATCTCTCCTCCCCCTGTTCTTCCTGCGTGGGGGGTCGTCTTTTCTTACCTCTTGTCCCGCCTCTATCCAACCTCTTACCATGTCAATTTGGTTCCTGACGAACTCCTCACACCTGTGATCCCAATGGTCAACTCGGAAGTCATCTACGGAAATTCTCCAGGTAAATAGGATGAATTTGGCGTCCGTGATGATTTTCCAGGGGGATGACAGTTGAGGAGCTACAGGATCTGCCAATTGATGGATAGGGGCGGTGCAAGAGTCGGAATGTGGTTTTACCGGTTGGAGATCTTCTGTATCGTAGGGGACCCTCACCACTGTTGTACAGATCTGTCCCCTTCCTTTGAAGGGGTACCACTGATCGTTTTCTCCAGCCTGTAACACTAGCTTCCCTACAGGTTTTGTTTGGGACAGATAGACCCACTGAGTAAAGGTCCAGCACCCCTCGTCTGCTGTCTCACAAAAAGGCCATTTAAACGAACCATCTATATTGATGTCAAAGTTAATATCTCTACCCCTGGGGTCCTTCCAATCGGAAGACACATATCTCCCCCGGTATTCTTCAGTCATAGGAGTACCATCCATCCATACATCCACCGTAGGGGTGTCTATCCCGTTGCACACCAAATCCCAACTCCAGGGATTAGTGTCCAACATCACCATCTGGGTTTCTTGCTCCCAGTGAGCATAGGTGACAAAATAGTATCCTGTCACCTCAGAAACACAGTTGTCTCTCATGATGGTGATCATGAAAGACCGTATGGATGGAGATCCCCTTAACCGAGCATACCTGGGGTCCTCTGCGTCGGTCCGTACCTTTAAAACTGTGGCTCGATATAAGCCTTCCAGTTTCACCAGACCACTCTGATCGTTCCAGATGGCTTGACCAGAGTCACTGCAGTTTAATTTTAACATCATTATATTGGTTCGTAAATAATCAGTGGACACATGTCCCTGAACGTAACTGGATTCCCTGGTGATAATCATCTGGGAATCTCTTAACATGCAATAAGCCTTCAGGGTGCCTTTTACTGGAATGGGCCTATCAAAATATGTCCTAACCCTTAACCTGTCTAGGCTATCCTTCTCCAGGAAGGTAGCCTTCAGGATGTGCCAACCGCTGTACTCTGCCCCAGTGACATCTTCAGGACTCAGTATTCCCTTCTTAGTGCATAACACCGTAGTAGTGTTAGCTCTCACTTGCTGGTATGGGTGCAAGTGTGGGTCTTTAGATACCCATCTTAAGGATTTGATAGGTGTAGGGTCTGAGTCCTGAAAATGCCTAAATTCCTTGAGACAGAGGGCGTGTAAGTCATGTTGAATGGCAGACACATTCTCCACTGGGGTATAATGCTGAATTACACCGTTGGCAAAACCCTCTCTTTGGAAACCATACAGATACCACTGACCTGAAGTAAAGGCGAAGTTCTCGTATGGTTTCCGGATTTTGCCACCCAAACATTCCACCATTAAAAGGCCGGGTCCATTAAGTGATATGTTTACCATATCAATGTTAGTCCCCAGGCCCTCCCCTGAAGAGGCCGACCCTGCCGTCAACATGCTTACCGCCAGTGTCACAAGCTGGAGACATATCCCGTTCAGAGAATGCCTAGCTCTTCCCTGGTCAAGTGGTCCCATGGCGTGTCTCCCTCTTGTGTTCTGTAATTAGATGGAGTGTGATCAGTGGAATGGATTTATCATCGACCCACCAAGCCCTATTACCCCTCCCCCCCTTCACCCAACTCAGAACGGTATATGTTATTGAGTTGGGGAAGCTCGGGTGGCTTTGGCTTGGTCGATGTGAATCCACAAGAGTTCCTGCCGTCTATGGGATTTCTTTTTGTTGGTGATTGGCCTTTGCACTTTCAGCATGGTGTCTCCCATTACTTCAAGGACCTTGTATGGTCCTTCCCAGTTTGCGTCCCAGGGGCCAGCCCGACGGAATACTTTTACCATCACCATTTCTCCTACAGCGGGCATTGGCGTTTCCCCTTGTAGATACGGTTTGTGTAGCCGTATTGCTGCGTGAGGCAGTAGCTCTTTCAGGTTCTGTTGAACCTGTTGGAGGAACATGTCTCTGGCGATGGCGTCTTTCGTGGGCTCTGACACTTGAGGTTCGTTGGGGAGACATAGGGGCATCTTACGTCCGGTCATCAGTTCATACGGGGAGATACCGGTACTGGAGGCTTCGGTGGCTCGAATACCCATCAGCACTGCTGGAAGATAGGTTACCCAAGAGGAACCCTTCTCCAGCAGCGCCTTGGAAAGCCGGGTTTTGATGGTCCGGTTCATCCGTTCCACGATACCCGCTGACTGAGGGTGGTAAGGCACATGAAACCTTTGCTTTATGTCTAAGAGACCACAAAGCGCTTTCATTACCTTACCCGTGAAATGTGTCCCTCTGTCTGATTCTATCACTCTGGGGATACCCCATCGTGACAGAACCTGTTCCCAGAGAACCCGGGCAGTCGTGGAAGCCGTTTCATTGACCGTGGGGATGGCTTCTACCCATTTCGAGAAGACATCCACTATTACCAATGCGTAACGGCAGTTACGACTTCCGGTTGGTAATGGTCCAATGAAATCGATTTGTATCGCGGACCACGGACCATCCGCAGGTGGAACCCGTTGCAACACTGGTTTCAGGGCGGATGCCCTTGGGTTGACTTGAGCACACACCAGGCACTGTTGGGTAACCTCCTCTACTGAATGGGACATCCCTGGCCAGTATAATTTGTCTCTCAGGAGAGGCAAGAGTTTATTCCGGCCAAGGTGTCCAAACAGTTGGTGGTTCAATCGCGTCAGTTCTGCTTGCAGATGTTGCGGGACCACCGGAAGAGGAAGTTGCTGAGTACCGGTATCGTAACACAGGATCCCTTGTTGTACAGACCAGGGGTGTTGAGGTGATTTGATGTGTGTCATTAGAAGAGGATCCTTAGATTGTTCCTCTTCAAATGACACCGGGCCGTCACTCAGATGGGTACGTGCTGCAATCCGGTGAGTTGGTAGCGGCACCATGCCCGGTTCCCGGAGGGTACCAGACACTGCCGCTAGTTTAGCCAACTCGTCTGCCTTGTTGTTTCCCATTATCAAAGGTTCATCGCCTTTTTGATGTGCCGGGATTTTGATAATGGCTGCTTCCGTCATATGTGCCATGCCCCACTCCCACAGCTCTTTCAGGACCGACACATGAGCCAGAGGTTTGTTTTGGCTGTCTACAAAGCCTCTCTTTTTCCATATGTCAAGATGCAGGGTGAGGGAGCGAACTACATACGAGCTGTCGCTGTATATAGTTCGTTTCCCTGGGGGCTGAAGAAGCAGAGCTTCTTTGACCGCCTCTAGCTCTGCACGCTGTGCTGACATGTGACCCGGTAGCCTGACAAGACTCTGGGTACCAGTGGTCTCATCCAGTACAGCAAAACCCGTGACATATTCTCCTTCCAAATAGAATCGAGAGCCATCGACAAAGATGACTCTGTCATCTGGACATCTGTCGGTTCTGAACATCTGTGGAGAGTCGTCCAGTTCGGGTTGGCCACAGTCATGTTCGGTTCCAGTCAGGTTTAGCAACTGAGACAGAACATACTTGGCCTTATGGTCCACCTGCAGATTCCGGCCACTGAGATCCATGATCCATCTCCCGAATCTCTGTTGGGAGACTCCAGGGAGAGTATCACGGAGCAAGAGGGCTAAAGGAGAATGTGGAGTCTGTAAGGTGAGGGGTCGGAAGCCTACAATATGCTCGGTAGTCTTGACGGCATAGTGTATGGCTGCCAATTGTTTGGCACATTCATCGAACCCTCGTTCGACGGGTGAAAGTAGCCTGGAGAAATATCCCAGCGGTCGGGCCTCATACTCTACTTTCTGAAGAAGGACCGCTGCGATAGACTCCATCCCTGCATGCGCCTGTATGGCCATTTCCCCATCTGGATGTGGAGTAGCCAACACAGGTGCAGAGGATAGGTCCCTTTTCAAAATTGAAAAGGCCTCTTCCTGTGTCTCGGACCAGCCTTTGATTGAGGGTTCTTCCCCTCTAAGGAGCTCATAGAGAGGTTTTGCTTTGGCAGCAAAGTCCTCTATGAATTCCCTCATAAAGTTGGCCACCCCCAGGAATTTTCTCAAATCCTGAAGAGTGCCGGGTCTGGGTAGCTTCACCATGGCTTCCACACGGGCTGTCATGATTCCTTTGGTTCCAAAGGAAATTTGGACCCCAAGGAAGGTTACCTCCGCTTTGGCCAAATTTGCCTTATGGGGACTCAGCTTGAGTCCTGACTTTGTCAGGAGTCCCAGCAGCTCTTTCAACAGAACCAAATGTTCCTCTATGGTTTCTGTATGCAAGAGCAGGTCATCCACGTATTGTAGAAGGCATTCCGGTCGTGAGAACACACTCAGTACGGCTGCCAATGCCTGATGAAAATACGTGGGGCTGCTGTGTAACCCCTGAGGCAGTACAGCAAACATGTACTGTTTGTCCCCCACCGTAAAGGCAAATTTGTACCGGCATGACTCCGTGAGTTCGATAGAGAAGAACCCGTTAGCAACATCTAGAGTCGAGAATACGCGGCTTTTGCCGCTTATTCTGGCCATGATGTCGGGAGTCTGGGCCACCACTGGAGCTGACATTGGGGTGTATTTATTGAGGATCCGGAGGTCTATGGTGAGCCTCCATGCACTAGTGTCCTTTTTCTTGACTGGCCAGAGGGCATTGTTGCATTTTGAATTACCCTCAATAACCACACCCCTAGTCTTCAACTCCTGGACCGTGTCCATAATTGAATGGGTGGCTTCTGGTGGAAATCGGTATTGGCGTTGAGGTGGAGGGTCAGGACCCTGAATGTCCACCTGAACTCCAATCAGTCTGCCACAGTCATTTTTGCTCTGGGCCCACAGTTCGGGATGCTCGTACACAATAGGCTCCAGGTCTAGATTATGTGAGACCTCAGGCCACTTGTGTTCGAGTATGTCAGTAGAATTTTCTACTGCTTGCAAAGGTGGTCCCAGACAATGGCGTTGGATAACAAACACCTTAGCTCGTCTGGGACCCTTCCACACAATGCAATTTGCCAGATCCAGGATCCACCCATTTTGTGTCATTACATCGGTTCCGATAATGTTGTCAGAACCGGGGTAATACCACATGGGGATCCTAAGGGTCATGTAACTGGTGATCTGGACGATTACTTCCTCTATTCTGTGGGCCTTCACTCCCCCTTGTTGGTGATCAAATCCGATCACCACACACTGAGGGCTGTTGGGATGTAAATCATGTTTGACATTGGTAATGGAGATTTCCGCACCAGTGTCAAGCATGATTTCAGTGTCCTGATTCTTTATTTTGGCTTTTATGTGGGGTCTCCCTGAAGAATCCAGTATGATAGGACATACTGGCGCCAGATCTTTAGGGATCCCTGATCTTCAGTCAATTTCCACCAGACTCCCCGTAGGTACCTGTGAGGTACATACTGCCACTTGTGGGTTCTTGCTATGGAACCTTGGTGTGGATTCCGGGGATTCCACACCCGTTACCGAATGTGCTGGAACGTTCGCCACAGACACACGTTTTGGTGTCTGGACCTGTGAATATCCCAGATTTCTCTCAACATATTCCCCCCCTGATTTGGCATAATTAGGTTTCATCTTGAAACCGTTATTATTGCCTGTTCTCTCAGAATTAATCCGGTTATTACGTGACCATTGTGGACAATTCCTCTTTATGTGCCCATATTGCAAACATAGGAAGCATCGAATGCCTCCCATCCTTTCCAATGGCGGGGCTGTGGGGCGAATAGCCGAGTTACCTTTTGTGTGCTGTACCCGTTCATCCTGAGATGAATCGTGTACCGGCGCACGCTCCGTCACTTTGACAGATTTCTTATTGAGCAGTGTATCCTGTCTGCACTGCTCAATAATCATAGCAGCATCCGTGAGGGATGGCTCCCTAGCTGCACTCAACCGGATTGCAGTGTCAAGGTATGGGAATTTTTCCACAAACATACGTATCATACCCTGTGGAATTCCGATACCGTGATCTTTTGTAACCCTTCTGTACATTGCTTCAAACCGACTACACATAGACAGAGGTTCGTCATGTATAGTGGGTTTGAACTTGGACAGGATATCCGGAGTGACGTCCCAATGGCCCGTTGCCAGTCTCATGAGTATGGAGAGACGTTCCTCCTTGTCATAAAACTGTCCATTCATGGGTTGCGTCCTCCCCGTTACCTCATACCTTTGGTTTAGGTGTGTAGGTAACCATAACTTGAATAACTCCATGCGATATTCGTGAGCCACTGAATACTTGTTACAGTGACCCTCGAAGATATCACATGAAGTAAACGGATCTACACTGGGATCATATTTTGGGATCTCCTTGCAGATCCGTAACAGGAAGTTTATCCTTTCCATACTGGAATGGTTAGGATAAAAATCTTCCTGTCTTTCCGGACGCGTTGGCGGATTGGAAGTGGTAAATGGCCAACCACTTTCCTCTCTCCAATCGTTGCCCTGTTCCTGGGATCGGTTGCTACTATTCTCCCTGGGTGTGTGGGTGAAATGTATCGTCCGTTCCACCCGTCCCCTAGTGTCTACTGTATCGGATGTTTGATCCGTGGAAGATCTTGGCGCTGTCGCCGCTATCTCCCCCTGTGCCATTTCCGAAACACAAACCTGTTTCGTGGGCACCATACTGTTAGCACCAGGCCGTGACAGATTCGAGATGACCTGCTGCAAATCCGCAATGGTTTGCGTTTTTGCAGTCAGGTCCTCTCGAAGTTGAACAATCATGTTATCCATAGATACCGTATTGTTCCTGAACTGGTTTATCTCAGTGTACAGTCTGAGCAGTTCCTTATCCATGTCAGAGTAGAAACTCTCCTTGTCCGAGAGTCTAGACTCTAACACGCAAATTTCCCTGCCCCTCTCGACCGTACACTGGGATTTCTCTTGTAGTTGTGTTTGTAATGTGTGTAACTGTTTAATGTTCTCAACACAACAATTGCAGTGGAAGTTTGCAGTGTTGGAAACTTCCTCTGCCTTTGACGTGCTGTTAAGTGTTTCCAGATGTTCCGGCTTCCAAATGATATCCTCAAAGGTGTGAACCAATTTGGCTAACATTTGGAGCCGTTTTTTGGTTTTTTTAAACATGCTGCGATTAATGCAGAGTTTGTCATGAGCGTATGCCTGGTCCAATAAGGTGGACCATAGCAGCTCAGTGGATTTGTACGTGGTGGGGATGATGGGGTTGTATGTGCTATGTTTGCTGAGGTGTTGCAGTGTGGCGAAGTTCATACTTACTTTTTGACGAGAGGCCATCTTCATTGGTGTCGTTGTTGGTTGTGCTGTTTTGCTGCGTGGAGGAGGTCCTTCAATATTCGAAACGCCTTCTCCCGACCAGCCAGACGACTTCTGTTCGACTTCAATGACGATGGTTCTCTCTTCAGTGGTGTAGGTGATGACTTCTCCCCAGTGGGCGTGTAAGGGAATCAGAAAATATTAATACGGAAAAATCAGAAAATATTATAGATTCTCTGCTGTAGAGATTGCTCTGTGTCTGGTTCTGATTGAACAAACCGCTTTACCTGTACGAACTATCAGGCAATGGACGCTCAGAATCCACTGACCGCGTCCCTCCTGTCTGACTAGCTCACAGCGTAAGCGATTCTCCTCACCAAACCAAAACCCAGAAAACAAACTCTTAGCAGTGGGCCTGGCTCGCCAATGTAAAGGGTGAATATTAATCACCAATATTTATGTAAATATCGGTAATTAATATTCATAAATAGGAGGAGTCAGCTATTGATAACTCCGCCTATTTATGCCTTTATATAACAATAACAATATTTTCACTATGCCTTACACTGATCGCTACACTAGCTGCATGCGCCTTACTAACTATTGCCAATAACTACACGTTACACAGATAGATACAAATATAACAGTATTTATTAACAATACACTGCGCAATACACTAACAATACAGCACTAATTATACAGTACTCAACTACACTACACGTTCCCAATTCCACCCATAAACTAACTATACGATACACACATTCAATATTAACAGCCCACCCACCTAGTACTATAAACTGTCCCTATGGGGTAGACGAAGGTTGACGGTAGTCTTACACGGGTGTAAGCCGACCTCAAAGCATTAAAGGGTTATTAGGGGTATATAGGATTACCAGGGGAGGATAGGGTTACCAGGGGAGTATAGGATTACCAGGGGAGGATAGGATTACCAGGGGAGGATAGGATTACCAGGGGAGGATAGGATTGCCAGGGGAGGATAGGATTACCAGGGGAGGATAGGATTACCAGGGGAGGATAGGGTTACCAGGGGAGGATAGGGTTACCAGGGGAGTATAGGGTTACCAGGGGAGTATAGTAGTGGGGTATATATATAGTAGTAGTGGGATATATATATAGAGTGGTAGGGGGTATATAGGGAGAGAGAGTAATAGGGGGGTATATATAGTAATAGGGGGGTATATAGTGGTGAGAGTGGTAGGGGGTATATAGGGAGAGAGTGGTATGGTGTATATAGGGAGAGAGAGTTATATATAGTAATAGGGGGGTATATAGTGGTGAGAGTGGTAGGGGGTATATAGGGAGAGAGTATATTGCAGGGGGGGTCCGGAGGGTAATGCAGGGGGGTCCGGAGGGTATATGGATACTTAGGCTCGTTGGTCCAGGGGTTGCTCGTTCGTCTAAGGGGAATCTCCTTCAGCGGCGGGGGGGCGGCACGGCTCTTCTTTCCCCAGTGCTGGGTCCGTGGGATATTTATATCCCACGGCCCGCACTGCCGCACCGCCCACAGGGTGGCGCGCGCGCGCACGCGCGCACACCACTATTGGAGACACGTGGGCCGGCGCAGTGAGATGATGTCACTGCGCCGGCCCGTGCGTCTCCTGAACGAGCGCATCGGGGCTGCGCTTTCATACCAACAGGCGGGGGAAGCCTTTGATCTCCCGCCTGTGGTATTTAGCATTCCGGCCAGCGAGATGTTAATTTCGCTGCCGGAATGCGCATAATAGAAGAAGGGGAGAAACCTCCTCTCCTTCTATCATGCATAATTGTCTCCAGCGGCGCTGGTGACAATTATATCAAAGGGCTCAGATTCTGTGGAATCTGAGTCCTTTGAAGTTATCAGGATGACCAGACCTTAGTCTGGTCATTCTGATACAATCAACCAGATTGCATCTGTGTGAATGCTTGGGGGACATTCACACCGATGCATCTGGTTTCAGATGTATGGAGGGGGGGAATATCATATAATATATATCTATATATGTGTATGGATGCATGGGGCACATCCATACACATGTATACACCAACATAGGGGACAAATACACACACATCAGGGGGCATAAGGGGCCCAGTTATATACATGTATACATATCCTAATATGTATACACATGTATACAAGGGGCCACTGCCCTATACATATTATAAAGGGGGATTATGGAAATATATATACATATATATATAGAAAAGGGGGCCACAGTATATATGCTAAGGGTGCATATATTTCCCACAGGGGCCACCATGAGTCCCTGTGGGCACCCATGGGCAAACGCGCACAGATGCTTGGCACATCTGTGCACATCATCCCAGGATGCGGTAGTACATGTATGCATATATACCATACATGGCCGCACGTGATTGCATGCATGTATGGGTATATATGCATACGTCTCAACCCTTCCTCAACAGTACCATAATTGGACAACCAAAGAATAAGTTCTCAAAGCCTATCAGCAATCCGCCACACTGATGATAAGTGGTCAAAAGATCTTGATTTTCCAGGATTTCTCAGCCCAAGTAACACAAAAGCAGAAAGTAACACGGTCTGCAAGTACCTGCATGATCACAACATCCGTTTCCAGCTATTATACCTGGCTACTGTACCTGGCCAAGCTGAGAGTCATGGAACAAGGAAGTCCAAGATTCTATGAAGACCTGATGGTCACAAGCCACCATTTCCTACCAGCTGCAAATGACTGAAACTATTCTGATTTAATCTTTCCGGGGAGGACTATTTCATGTTGTGGCTTTTTTTCAGTTAGACACCCAAATGTAAGTTTTACAGCCATTGGACCCCTGGGTGTCCCTTACTGTGTTCAAGACTGCATCTGATCACTTTTATGTTAATTTTTTATGGTTCGCTATGTTTATATATCTTAATGATCACCAGCCTTTTGACTTAATAGGATGGAAGATCCCTTCAGTCATCCACAGTACCTTCCTACTTACTCCACCCTTCTACCCAAAATAAGAAACAAGGATACCTTCTTGGATAAAGAGGCCTTCACGGCCCAATTTATTAAACAGTACATAATTCACCAACTTTTCCAATAATAAAAATGAACACAGAAAAACATCAAAATGTAACAACATCCCGAACCTAGTAATAGAATAATAGGATTCTAGAAGGCAACGAGGCAAGCCATTCTCTTCACTCTTCCCCTCCACTTGTCATGCCGCAGTCACTGACCCAAGGGCACCAAATCCACCAAATTATAGTTCCATCTACCCCTGTGGGCCCATTTTGCTCAAACAGGGGCCCCAACCACCAGCTTACCGAACCTCATGCGATGCACGCTCCAACTTGTCATGCACCTATTAAGCCTTGCATTGCCTTCCAGGACCCTCCATTAACATGCCTGTGAACATACTCCCTACAAAAAACATAATGACAGGGAGGGTGGGCGGGAAACTTGACTGAAACTACTGAACGCCGGTGGGAGGTTCCTCCTCCCCCCAGGATTATATATTGCCAGCGAATCCCTAGTCCCACCCCTATCCTACCAGATACATTAACCCCTTACTGCCTTCAACTTCCCCCTAAGTCAGGCTACACTACGCTATGCTGCACCCCGCTCCGTTGCTCTCATGACTAAATAGGATGGAAGATCCCTTCAGTCATCCACAGTACCTTCCTACCTACTCCACCCTTCTACCCAAAATAAGAAACAAGGATACCTTCTTGGATAAAGAGGCCTTCACGGCCCAATTTATTAAACAGTACATAATTCACCAACTTTTCCAATAATAATAATGAACAAAGAAAAACATATCAAAATGTAACAACATTCCGAACCTAGTAATAGAATAATAGGATCCTAGAAGGCAACGAGGCAAGCCATTCTCTTCACTCTTCCCCTCCACTTGTCATACCACCTTACCCTTGGCCGGGGTCACCGACCCAAGGGCACCAAATCCGCAAAATTATAGTTCCATCTACCCCTGTGGGCCCATTTTGCCCAAACAGGGGCCCCAACCACCAGCTTACCGAACCTCATGCGATGCACGCTCCAACTTGTCATGCACCTATTAAGCCTTTGCAAAGAAAAAAAGTTTTAGCAGCTCTCACCTCTAACCACCTGCGTGAAGCACGGAAGGAAAGTGACTTGAACCTAGCCACACTTGATAAGTCCAAAAAACAAAGAGGTTGATTCCAGCTTTTGACGCATAAAAAGTATTCTTTATTCGGCTTGCAGTATTAAGATCCAACAAATGTCACATGGAGAGACACAAATAGATTGTGACGCGTTTCGGGCTATGTTATTGAGCCCTTCATCAAGACAATACAAAGTGTACTAAAAACAAGTGCTTTATATACAACACAAATGGGTTCCTCCTCCTTCTCTAATTGGATGAAGGTTGCGTCCCAGACCCAGGTGCTCCCAGATTAGGAAAACCCTCCCAGGAATACGTGGGTGGGGACGCAGCAATTCAAAGAATTACACATTCAGAAAACATATACTGGTGCACTACATATACTGCAAGGTTAAATCATGCTTTCTGTTCAAACCCTTCGGTATACAAGTATCTAAAATGAACATCCAATATTAAGCAATACCTATTAAGCCTTGCATTGCCTTCCAGGACCCTCCATTAACATGCCACAAACGACCAGAGGTGACACCTCACCTGTGGGCGTCCTGCCACACCCTCAGAGCCGTCTCCAAGCCCTCCTGAAGCCCCAAAGCCCACATGTCAGTACCCACATCGTTGAAATGAACCCCGTCATCCCTCAGGAACTGAGGTGAAGCAGCCTCCAATTCTCTGTGGCGCACCACTATCCACCATGAAACCACACAAAGCGCCCCACTTCCTTATTTAGCTTCGCCCTTGCCTTATTAATCCGGTTGACCGCGCGAAACGCCAAACTCTCTAAGCAACCACACCACCAACAACCCGGGAAAATCACACCATAGCCGCAACAAGTCCAGTTTAATATCCCGAATCACCTCCCTAGAACAACGAACCCTCAAATCGTTACCACCCACACGCAACACCAAAATATCTGGTGCCCTGTCAAAAGAAACCGAGGCATGAAATTCCTGAAGCACCCGTCCCCATAAGAGCCCCCGCAAACCAATCCATCGCACTTGCAATTCCTCGGGTCAGAAACCAAATTGCCTTCCGTTCCTCCGCACGTCCGCACGCAAAGCTCCCCAATGAACGTAGGAATGTACAAGAATCCACGCCAAGCATGGTGATGAACCTAAAACAAAACAATTAGACTTGCTGAACTGAATACCAACAACAACGGGAACAGTGCAATACCAGTCACAACCCAGAATTACAGCATGTGAGGACGAATGTACGAACGATAACACGCCGATTCCCACTGCCCTATCCGCTTGATA
This sequence comes from Bufo bufo, assembly GCF_905171765.1. Taxonomy (NCBI): domain Eukaryota; kingdom Metazoa; phylum Chordata; class Amphibia; order Anura; family Bufonidae; genus Bufo; species Bufo bufo. Next base: position 411,482,283 of record NC_053392.1, read on the forward strand.
GCAAGCTCCAACAAGGCTAAATTGCCCAAAAAACCTGCCCCCCTTCACTCCTCAGGCCAGGGACCCGCACTCCACTGCCCCTGACAGAACGCTCCATAACCGCACAACCCTGAAGCATCAGTAAATAGTTCCAAATCAGCATTGGAAACAGGCGCCTCCATCCATACCGAACGACCATTAAATTCGCTCAAAAAACGCTCACAGACCACTAAGTCTGCCCTCACTTCAGAAGACAACCGCAAAAAATGAAAAGGTATCGTGACCCCTGCCGTAGCCATGGCCAAGTGTCTACAAAAAAAACCGACCCATCGGCAAGATCCTACACACAAAATTCAATTTACCTAAGACGGACTGTACCCGCCGCAACTGCACTACTCAGGAAAACCCCCTCACTCAACAAATCTGCCACCTTATCTTCAGGTAACCTACATTCCATTGCCACACTATCAATTACAATACCTAAAAACTTGACAGTCATAGCAGGCCTCTCAGTTTTCTCGGGCACCAACAGCACGCCGAACCTAGCAGCCACCCTTTCCATCGTTCGCAACAAAACCTAGCAAACCCTTGATCCCGCTGGTCCCAAAAACAAAAAATCATCAAGGTAATGCAACACTGAATTCCAACCAGCTTCCTACTTCACCACCCACTCCAAAAAAGAACTAAACGTTTCAAACAGTGAACACGAAATAGTGCAACACATTGGTAAGCAACAATCAACATAAAACTGACCCTCCCACTTAAAACCCAGCAAATGAAAACTATCCGGATGAATGGGCAGTAAACGGAACGCTGCCTCAATATCCGTTTTGGCCAACAAGGCCCCCTGGCCAAAACAACGCACCCAACGGACCGCCTCATCGAAAGACGTGTACGACACTGAACATAACTCATCACTAATACCATCATTAACCGAACACCCCGCGGGAAAAGACAGGTGATGAATAAGCCTGAACTTGCCCTGCTCCTTCTTAGGAACCAGCCCCAGAGGGGAAACCCACAAATCCTGCAAAGGACATTCAACAAACGGGCCCACTATCCTCCCCGCAGCAACCTCTTTTCCAATCTTCTCCGCAACCACTTCAGGCTGTCGCAAAGAGGAAGCCAGATTGCGAGCCGCGACCTCTACCTGAACTGACACATACGGGATCATAAAACCATCCCTAAAATCCCTCAATAACAACTCCACAGCCTCCCTATTTGGGTATGTCTTTAGCCATGGTACCATCTCTTCCACCATTACGGGAGTCGCCCCCTTTGTGCGCAGCCCCAAATCCTCTGCCTTTTCCACGCTTAAAACACAGCGACAAGCTGTGGGCCACCAGCAACCTGAACATTCGTGCTTGAACCTGCAATCGGCGAGCTATCTACAGTAACCCTCGTTATACTGCCAACAGCACCCCTTTTTATTCCCGCTATTGAACTCTGACGCCGAGGAACGCCAAGCCCCGGACCGAAAGGGCTGGCTAACACCCTTTGGAGCCGACATGAGCCGCATCCATAGGCCGATGTCCTTTTGGTCCCACCTGATACTTGATTGCACCGCTTTTCTCTGTCTAAACTGCTCGTCATACCGGAGCCATGCTACCCCACCATACGTCCTATACGCTTCCCCAATTGCATCCATATAACTAAATAAGGCAGAACAATTCTCCGGCGCCTTCTCACTCACCACCACTCGCAAAGATAGCGAAAGCCTGAAGCCAGTTCAAAAATGTCTGCGGAATCAACCTATACCGCCGCTTCTCCTCCTCCTCCTTTTTGCTTTCATCCGGCTTCCCCCTATCCAAATTAAACTTTTCCAGCGGAAGCAACGAGAATATCTCAACATACTCGTCCTTCCAAATTCTTTCCCTGACCTCGACCTTCAAATGCGCCCCCAAAGGCCCTTCAAAACAAACATAAACCTCCCCATTCGCCGAGTCCGCCATCCTGACGTCCCCCCCCCGACCTGACTCTGTTACCCCCACACGCCACCATCTCCCCCGCCAAAGCACCCGCCGTGACAGTCGGCATGCCCTCCACGGCATCCGCAATAGCACACACTCCCCCGCCCACCACTGGCGCAGGCGCCCACTCCGCCGCCGGGGACGCCCCAGAACCAGAACCCAAGCACGCCAACAGTGATAGCATACCTGACAAAAACTCCCGCGCTAAACCTTCAGACCCAGACAGCCCCCCCAATTCACCCCCCAATCCCGACCTGACACAGGTCTGTCGCTGATACGAAGATCGCTCACCTGGCTGTCCCTGGGGTGTCCTCCCAGCAGCCGCCAACCGCCCTGTAGGTCCTCCCATCCATGGTCCGCTCTGTGCAGATGATGTGGAAGGACCGGCACCCGCCGCATACTCAAGGCCGCCGTCCGCCTCCCCTTCATCCTGACTCACTTCACCTTCTTCCAAGGCCCGGTAGTCTTGGGAACCACAGCCAGCATCATCCTGGCCTGGTTGCAACTCACAGTTGACAAAGAAGCTAGGTCCACCTCCAGATAGCCGCCGATCTTGCGCACCCCAACCTTCCTCAAACATCTGCGCAATCACGGGCTCCTCGGCATGAAAACAGATAGCCGCATCCATCTCCGGCACCGCTGTCACCCCCCCATGCTGTACTGTGGGCGGGGCCAAGCCTGAGTCCACAGCCAGCGCACGATAAGAATCTTGGCTGTTCCGAGCTTCGTGCTACCTCGCCGAACAGATGAAGACTGCCACCGGCCAGAGGATGCAGGCCGTGACGCAACACGCTCCCTCACCACAGCTGCGCTCCCAGGAAGGCCCCCACCATCCACAGATGAGGCCGCACACTCCACCGCTCTCCCGGACCAGACACTACACACAGGCTGCGCAGGTAAGGTCTGTCCGCCTGCTCGCTCCCCACCAGAAAGCGATGGAGGGGGGAACACCGCACTAGAACTCATCCCCTTTCGCAGCGCTGAAGACGAAGGACGTCGGTGCCCGGCTCTGTGCAGGATTCCTCCCGCTGCACCGGCAGGGGTTAACCGGCTCAGCTCCAGCCGACGGCAGCGGAAGGGCCCGAACTGGACTCCTTAAGCGGCGCTGCACCCAGGGGGTCGCCTCTGGGCTCAAGCGCTCGGGTCTCACCGATCTCCTGGCCCTAGTTCTAACTGCAGGAGCCGCTGGGGGCCCGGCTGGACCCGCTAAAGCCACCCGCAGACTATCCTGCAGCCATGCCTGACCATGACGTTCTGCTGCTGCCCTCACTGCCAATAATAAATCATCTAAAGATGCCATGCTGCGACTGACCTGCAAACTTGACTGAAACTACTGAACACCGGTGGGAGGTGTCTCCTCCCCCCAGGATTATATACTGCCCGCGAATCCCTAGTCCCACCCCTATCCTACCAGATACATTAACCCCTTACTGCCTTCAAATTCCCCCTAAGTCAGGCTACACTACTCTATGCTGCGCCCCGCTCCGTTGCTCTCATTCTCTAGCAAGCTCCAACAAGTCGACGTCCATCCCCGACCAGACTCACTTCTCGCTCGCTGGGATGAGAGGCCAGCAACATATGTACCAGATCCTTTGGCAATACCACCTCCTCCCATGGACTCGGGATGAGTACTCCTCTTTGTTATCTTGTATTTTATTTTAACAGCTCCAAACACCCACATAGACCAATCTCCCTCACCTACTGCCAACTAGACCCCCAATCCCCAACTGTCACACTTTATGAACCAACTGATGTTATGCAACCCATAGTGTATATTATACCCTACAGGTAGACAATTCACACACTACTCAACGGTTCATGATTAATTTGCCAGAATTGACTCATCATATCCGACAGCTTGTTCCATGATACCCTTGAAGTAAATATCCACCCAATAATCATTTCATACCATGCACCAGTCACATTGAAGCTAGGCAACCAGCCCTCACTTGTTCTAACTAAAAATGGAAAATCTCCCTCATATCTCCATGATTCTGACAATTTCAAAACATATGTCAAAACTGGGAGAACTTCATTGACGATAACATGACTCATTAGGATGATGTTGACCTTTTATGAGCCACTTCTAAGGCAGTAATGAGAGGGTATATTATCAAATACACTAACCACACACAGAACAGCGACACCAATTTTGAGTCTTACATCCAGAGACCCAGACAACCCATGCCCAAACCGCTTCTCCCACAACCAAAGCAGAATATCAAGATGCCCAATCTTTACTAAATACTAGTGTTGATCGAGCACCAAAGTGCTCGGGTGCTCTGGTGCTCGAGTCGAACACTTTGGGATGCTTGGGTGCTCTACAGTGCACCCGAGGACAATGGAAGTCAATGGGAGAACCCAAGCATTAAACCAGGCACCCCCTGCTCTGAAGAGGGGAGGGTGTCTGGTTCATAGGAAAATGTCAGAAATTGATGGAAACACCATCAAAATGGTTCGGGAACAGCATGAAGAGGATGTCTGGATGTTTCTTGGACTCCCAGGTCGCTGCTGGGAACGATGTGCTCCGAGTAGTACACTACTTTTACTGAATGACAATAACACGCACAAAATCGAAGCTAAAATTGATTTTAGAGGAAAAATTGTTAGGAAACATTCTTTTTTGTAAGGAAGAGGCACTCCGATACAACCTGTATATTACATAAAGGAGGGCCTCATTCACATTGTGGTACAATTGTTCAGGTAGTGTGACTCCTACACTCATAAAGCCTATGCACTAAGTGAAAGGGCTGCCAAAAATTACAAGGAACCGGCACTCCAATACACCCTTTATTACACATAAAAGGAGGGCATCATACACCCTTGAAAAATTATGATTGATGGCCTGCTGGTAACCCTCAAAAACATTAGGAGCAAGGGCCTGCTGGCGACCCTCTAAAACATTAGGGGCAAGGGCCTGCTGCTGATCTGACCATCTAAAACATTAGGTATGAGGGTCTGCTGCTGATCTGAGCATCGAAAAAATTATGGGCAAGTGCCTGCTGCTGAGCTGACCATTGAAAAAATAATGGGAGAGTGCCTGCCGCTCAGCTAACCATTGAAAAAATTATGGGTGATGGCCTGCTGGTGAGCTGACCCTGTAAAACATTATGGTGTAGGGCCTGCTGGTGAGCTGACCCTCAAAAAGATTGTAGGTGAGGGCCTGCTGGGGAGCTGACCCTGTAAAACATTATGGTTGAGGGCCTGCTGGTGAGCTGACCCTCAAAAACATATGCGAGGACCTGCATGTGAGCTGACCATCTAAAAGATTGTAGGTGAGGGCCTGCAGGTGTGCTGACCCTCTAAAATATTGTAGGTGAGGGCCTGCTGGTGAGCTGACCCTCTAAAACATTATATGCGAAGGCCGGGAGCGAGGGCAGACAAATAGGCATGTTGATATGATGGAAGAGGAGAAGGAGGAGGACGAGAAAAGGAAGATTGAACCATATACCCTTTTTTATGGTGGAAGGGGTGCATGGTAATACAGTGTATTCAATACACCATAAAAGCCACATTTAAAGTGCCTTCATGTTCAGCTGCTTTCCTCTGGTGGAGTAGGGAAGTCAGGGGCAATCCAGGCCTTGTTCATTTTGATAAGAGTCAATCTGTGAGCATTTTCAGTTGACAGGCGGATACGCTTATCAGTCATTATGCCCCCAGCAGCACTAAATACCCGCTCTGAGAAAACGCTGGCAGCAGGGCAGACCAGCACTTCCAAGGCGTAGAGCGCCAGTTAGTGCCACGTGTCCAGCTTGGACACCCAGTAGTTGTAAGGCACTGAGGGATCATTGAGGATGTTGTCACAGTCTGCCATGTACTCCTTCACCATCTTCCAAAAATTTTGATTCCTGGGACACTAGGCTGCGCAGCAGGGTGAGGGTGCTGGCAGGGTATTATGAAAAACTGTCGCAGGCTTTGGAGAGTGTTGCCCTGCCTCTGTTGGAACTGCTGTGTGTTCCCCTCGTCTCTCCTCCTCGGTTGACTAAGGAACTACGTACTCTGCCTCCAGCGTTGTCAGCTGGAAATTTTTGGAGCAATTTTTCCACAAGGACCTTCTGCTATTGCACCATTTTGCTCGTCCTCTGCACCACAGGAATGAGAGATAAGTTCTCTTTGTAGCGGGGGTCGAGAAGGGTGAACAACCATTAATCGGTGGAGGAAGAAGTCAGATAATTTACAAGACTTCGAAACGCGTCTGGGAGGAACTTTGGCTTCGGGATATCTATATCAAGTATGCGCTGGAGAAAAAGATACTAAAAATAACATTCAATCAGCTGATTCAACATCCATAATTTGAAATCCCCGCTTAGCCGGCAAGCAGGGAAAAAGAACTCTCAGTTGGTCGACTCTCATCACGTTATTAATTGAAGGTGGAGTCGACAACACGAGGGACGCCGAATATGGATCGAAAAACTGTTCACACTGAACTAGAGGTGATACTCAACAAGAAAGGCTGGAAACGAGGACAAGCGAAAAAACCCTCACTGATGTGGAGTGTGGTCATGCTTTACACATAAATACCTTGCAGAGAACCAAATGAACAGTGAGTACCTCTGAAATTGTGTGGTATCGAATATACACATATCGAATATACGCATACTGCTATACTGACTCAATTACCTAAATTCGAGAAAGAAAGCGAATATACGCATACTGCTATACTGACTCGATTATCTAAATTCTAGAAAGAAAGACAGTGTTTTATCGATTGGAAAAATACACCGACTCGATTATTTAAATTCAAGAAAGAAAGCCTTTGTTGCATCGATTGGAAAACACAATAAGGAGAAATGTTCATATGAATTATTGACCCCGATAGTTTATGGAGTACTTAGTGGACTAAAGCACTATATGAACTGCTTGCTCTACTCCATCATATTGAATATTTATTGGATTAAAGTGCAATAACGGATTAAGATACCTCTAATTTTATGGACCACCTGTAAGAATATATTGAGTAATTATTGCAACATATATTTTTATTTTTATTTTTTGTATTTTAACTATAAATTTTTATTGTTGTGATTTATTTTATTGTTGAGATCCATTTTAATTATTTTAGTGAATAAAACCCTATCTTTTGCTGCATTACTCCAGATGTCCGAGTGCCTATCTTTTTACAATATATCTGCTATTTAATTTTGGTGACTGTGAGGGCAGTAAGTCACGATACGAGCACCGGTACCATCCACTTGGAGGTAGAGCCACCCAAAGACTATTTGATTCACTAACCATTAATCGGTGTTGACCAAAATGCGCAAAACCCGTGGGTCACGGGAAAGGAAGCCTAACATAAAGTCAGCAATGTGTACCAAAGTCCCAACAGGCAAGACTTCACTGTCGTCATCAGAAGGATGACTCTAAATCTCCTCATCCTCTTCCTCCTCTTCTGCCCATCCACTCAGAACAGATGGAATTAAACTTCCATGGGTACTACCCTCTATAGCGGAGGCAACCGTCTCCTGCTCCTCCTCCTCATCATCATTATCCAATTTGCGCTGAGGGTGGTCTGGCTATCACCCTGTGTAATGTCTTCCCCCATTTCCACCTCTTCCACATACAAAGTGTCGGGCTTAATTGTGAGCAGCGAGCGTTTCAATAGACACAGAAGTGGGATGGTGATGCTGATAATAGAGTTATCGCCGCTCACCATCTGTGTTGATTCCTCAAAGTTTCTTAAAACCTCACAGAGGTCAGACATCCATGCCCACTCCTCGCTTGTGAAGAGCGGAAGCCGCATTGAAAGGCAACAACCTTGTTGCAGCTGGTATTCCACTACTGTCCTCTGCTGCTCACAAAGCCTGGCCAACATGTGTAACGCGGAATTCCAGCTCGTGCTTACGCCGCACAACAGTCGGTGAGCTGGCAATTGTAAGCGCTGTTGCAGTGTTGACAGATCGGCAAAAGCTGTCAATAACTTGCAGAAGTGGGCACAAACGCGGCACTCCTTCACAAGTAGCTCAGGCAAATTGGGGTAGGTTTTGAGAAACCAAGTTTAAGACGTGGGCTTGGCATTGGATGTGTGTGAGCTTGCCGAGCTTCAAAGCTGCCACCAAGTTACGGCCATTATCAGACACAACCATGCCTGGTGTAGGTTGAGTGGCGAGAGCCACAGCTCAGTCTGGTCTCTTATCCCCTGCCACAGCTCTGTGGCGGTTTGCTCCTTCACAAGTAGCTCAGGCTAATTAGGGTAGATGATTCTGAGGTGTAAGTGGAGGAGGAGGCAGAGGAGGAGAAGTGGGGGTTGGAGTCACTTACGTAGGTGGTGGCGGAAACCCTGATGGAATTAGGGCCCTCAATCCTTGGCATCGGTAGCACCTGTGCCATTCCAGGATACGACTCGCTCCCGGCCTCCACAACATTCACCTAGTGTGCTGTCAGCAAAATGTAGCGTCCCTGGCAGAAAGCATTTGTCTATGTATCAGTCGTTAAGTAGACCTTCCCAGTGATGTTACGTGACACATGCAGGTGTAAGTCGGGCACGGCACACTGTGAAAAATAGTGGCGGCTGGGGACTGCATAACGAGGGACGGCCGCCAACATCAGGCTGCGGAAGGCCTCAGTGTCCACAAGCCTAAATGGCAACATTACCAGGCCCAGTAATTTGAAAAGTTGTGCATTTAGTGCTATGGCTATGGGACACAGAAGTGGATGTGGTCGCTGATGGTGCTTGCAAAGGTCCAGGTGCAGGGCGGGAGGTATCCTGGCCTGCACCTTCGACAGGGGATTGGCCAGCATGTAACAAAGAGGAAGAGGAGGCAGTGGTGTGACCCGCAGACACAGATTGTGGACCCAGGCGTTCGGCCCACCGATTACGGTCCTTTGATGCCATGTGGCGGATCATGCTAGTGAGGTTGCTAGTGTTCACGCCCCTGCTCATTTTTTTATGGCACAGGTTGCAAACTACTATTCTTTTGTCGTCTGCACTTGCCTCAAAAAAGCGCCAGACTGCGGAACACCTACCCCTTGTCAAGGGAGATTTACCCCACGGGGTGCCCCGGGGAACAGTTGCGGGCCTGTTTGGTGTGGCCCGCCTTCTGCCTTTTGCCACCCCACTGCCTCTTCCAGCCGGTTGTGGTGCTGCGGATTCCTCCCCCTCTGTACTGCTGTCCTCGCTCGGCTTGCCACCTTCCCAGGTTGGGTCAGTGACTTCATCGTCCACCACCTCCTCCTCCACTTCCTCACTCTGCTCATCCTCCTGACTTGTTAACTTAACAACAACCCCAGTTATTGACAACTGTGTCTCATCCTCATCATCAACCTCGTGAAACACTAATTGCCGTTCCCCACCGTCATCTTCTTGTGACTGTGGATGCTCAAGAGTTTGGGAATCAGTGCACAAGATCTCCTCATGTCCCTCTTCAAGCGGGCTTCGCGAGAGGCCCAAATCAAGTAATGGCGATAAAAAGAGCTCCGCGGAAGATCTGAGTATGGGATCGCTTGTTTGCCAAGACTCTCCATGGTGGGAGGATCAGGGTGAAGATTCTATTGACTAGACGCTTGGCTACTCAGACTGGACTTTGCGGAAGACAGAGTGGTGCTTAACCAACTGGAAGCATTATCTGGTCGCACTGGTGTGACTTTGAGAGTGGTGTCCTGCGCAGCCCTGCAAAATGGGACATGAAGCTAGGTATCGTGGATGAGTGTGTTTCTTGTGCTCTGGCAGCAGGCACAGTTTCACCGCGCCCAGGGCTACGGCCTCTGCGTGCACCATCAGCAGCACGGCCACTTCCCCGTCCCTTACTGCTCACCTTGAGCATATTAAATGGTATATATGCTTGCAAGTATGTCACACGTACAGTAGCGCAGGTTTTGGAAGTGTATGCGCAAATAAATTGCACTGAATGTCACAGATATTTAAGATGCGCAAACATTATACAGGAGATGTAGCGCAGGTAATGTCGCTGTCACCAGCAGCGAAAAAATTGCACTGAATGTCACAGATATTTAGGATGCGCAAACATTATACAGAAGATGTAGCGCAGGTAATGTTGCTGTCACCAGCGGCTATGAAAAAATTACACTGAATGTCACAGATATTTAGGATGCGCAAACATTATACAGGAGATGTAGCCCAGGTAATGTCGCTGTCAGCAGCGGCCAAACAATTGCGCTGAATGTCACTGATATTTAGAATGCGCAAATGTAACACAACAGATCTAGCAGAGGTTGTGTCACTGTCAGCAGCAGCCAAACAATTGAATGCAATTTTATGCAGGTTGCGCTAATAATATATATTGCAGCCAGATAAAACAATAGTTCTTAAATAGACTTTTGGGTCTCTAACACCTTTCAACACTAAACCCTGCCTAAAAAAAAAAACTATTCCTGTCCCTACACTATCTGTCCCTTCTGCTGCAGCTCGCCCTGACTAAGACTGAGCAGAACCACGTGTCATCGGGTGCTATATAGCCAACAAACGTGCGGGGAGGAGACTCAAGCATTGCGCCGGAGCACACGCGGTGTTCGGCCAACGCCACGATGTGCCGAGCATGCTCGATATAACAAAACAATAACAAACACAGGTGCACTCTGCAGTATTACTAAATCCTCAAACTGTTTTTAAAATTGAGAGATTAGTCAACATGTCCTACGGTGTAGAACATGTCTAAGCCCGGACACCGCGACAAGGTTTCTCAAGTAGCCCGGAACCCTACACTCTCCAACCTGAGCCATATGGGCGATACCAGGAGCCAGTGGGCAAATTACAGGAGCATAAGGCCGACTCACAAACAACTCACCAGTTACCTCCAGCATGTGGCCATGCTTGCAATGGGAGGAGGGAGGAGTCTGTTAGTCCCACTCAAGACTTGCTGATAAGGCCCAGGCCTCACAGGTGCACCTAAATGTGACCTGTAGATGGAAAACAGGCACATTTAAATAGGAGTTTATACACCTCCAGAAATCTATATATACAAACTAAGAAGACAGGTTGGCATTAGCAAGAGGTGCTTCAAACCCACATGCAGTTGTGCATATATATAGGGGAGCAAATCCTGCACTTGTGGCCCGTTGCTAATGGCAATCCCCAGCAAAATGCATACAATGGAGGATGCCCGCAGCGAACCACAAGTACCACAATAGACATCCTACACAAGGTAACAAGTGCGGATGTAATAATTAATATAACAATATAACAAAACAATAACAAACACAGGTGCACTCTGCAGTATTACTAAATCCTCAAACTGTTTTTAAAATTGAGAGATTAGTCAACATGTCCTACGGTGTAGAACATGTCTAAGCCCGGACACCGCGACAAGGTTTCTCAAGTAGCCCGGGATGCTCGCCCAACACTACTAAATACCTTTATCCAGGGGACCAAGCCAAAAACACACAAAATCATTACTTCAGATAAGGAAATCGAGTAGACCCATTGCTGCCTAGACTGACTCACCCGGAACACACCCAATGGACAATAATCAAAATCCAAGACCATAATACCAGATGCATGGCAAATGATTCCATGATCATACTGGATTTAGGATTAACCAATAGACCTGACAGAACAACAGATGTGCAGGTTGGGGGAAACCTGGGAAATAGTCAACATAAAATAATAACCTTCCAATTGTCATTTAAAAAAGTGTTTCTTCATGGAGGAACACAAATACCAAACTTCAAAAAAGCTAAATTTAGCCAACTAAGAGGGGCCACTGGCCTAACTAACTGGGACAAAGTCCTTAAAAATAAAAATACAGCCACAAAATGGGATATTTTTCAAAGTAAAAGCATCCTAAAATCTAATTGTGAGAGGTACATACCTTATTGGAATAAAAGGGTAAGGAACAAGAAAAAAAAACAAATGTGGATAAATAGAATTGTAAAGAAAGGAATACATGACAAAAAGAAAGCATTAAAATCACTAAAACAGGAGGGTAGTGAGGAAGCATTGGAACGGTATAAGGAAAAAAATAGAATATGTAAAAGACAAATAATAGCAGCCAAACTAGAGACAGTGAGATTCATTGGCAAAGAAAGTAAAACTAACCATAAAATGTTCTTCAATTACAGTACAGACCAAAATTTTGGACACACCTTCTCATTCAAAGAGTTTTCTTTATTTTCATGACTATGAGGGCATCAAAACTATGAATTAACACATGTGGAATTATTAACATAACAAACAAGTGTGAAACAACTAATAAATATGTCATATTCTAGGTTCTTCAAAGTAGCCACCTTTTGCTTTGATTACTGCTTTGCACACCATCTTGGCATTCTCTTGATGAGCTTCAAGAGGTAGTCCCCTGAAATGGTCTTCCAACAGTCTTGAAGGAGTTCCCAGAGATGCTTAGCACTTGTTGGCCCTTTTGCCTTCACTCTGCGGTCCAGCTCACCCCAAACCATCTCGATTGGGTTCAGGTCCGGTGACTGTGGAGGCCAGGTCATCTGGCGCAGCACCCCATCACTCTCCTTCATGGTCAAATAGCCCTTACTTTCAAAGTTTTCCCAATTTTTTCGGCTGACTGACTGACCTTCATTTCTTAAAGTAATGATGGCCACTCGTTTTTCTTTACTTAGCTGCTTTTTTCTTGCCATAATACAAATTCTAACAGTCTATTCAGTAGGACTATCAGCTGTGTATCCACCTGACTTCTCCTCAACGCAACTGATGGTCCCAACCCCATTTATAAGGCAAGAAATCCCACTTATTAAACCTGACAGGGCACACCTGTGAAGTCAAAACCATTTCAGGGGACTACCTCTTGAAGCTCATCCAGAGAATGCCAAGAGTGTGCAAAGCAGTAATCAAAGCAAAAGGTGGCTACTTTGAAGAACCTAGAATATGACATATTTTCTGTTGTTTCACACTTGTTTGTTATGTATATAATTCCACATGTGTTAATTCATAGTTTTGATGCCTTCAGTGTGAATCTACAATTTTCATAGTCATGAAAATAAAGAAAACTCTTTGAATGAGAAGGTGTGTCCAAACTTTTGGCCTGTACTGTATATAAATGTTAAAAAGTGAGGGGGGAGTTGCAGATAGCGATGAGGAGAGAGCAAAGCTATTAAATATTTTTCTCTCCACTGTATTCACAGAAGAAAATAAACTGTCAGATGAAATGCAGAATGTAAAAGTAAATTCCCCATTAAAAGTACCCTATCTGACCCATGAAGAAGTACAGCATTGTCTTAAAAAGATTAAAATAGATTAAAATAGCCAGACCCTTATTTCTGATATTTAAGGACTTTATACTGACAGGGAGTGTTCCACAGGATTGGCGCATAGCAAATGTGGTGCCAATATTCAAAAAGGGTCCAAAACCAGAGCCCGGAAACTATAGGCCGGTAAGTTTAACATCTGTCATGGGTAAACTGTTTGAAGTTTTTCTAAGAGATGCTACCTTGGTGTACCTCAATGAAAATAAGCAAAAAATGCCATATATGGTTTCATGAGGATCGGTCATATCAAACTAATTTAATCATCTTCTATGAGGAGGTAATTGCCGCCTGCCCTGACCTATTGCTTGTTTCACTTTGCCTCTGCCTCATCCTTCGGTCCTGCACTGTTGGTCCTGGTCACGACTTGGCCTGCTGACTACGTCTGTTCCTCTGGTACCTCCTGGTCCTTCTGGACCAGCTGCCTCGTGTGACAATCCTCCTCAAGAGGTTGTCACAGTGTAACGGGAGGGGAGGAACACCAGAATGACAACCGAAGGAAAATGACCAGGAACTAGACCTCAAAGCTAGGGAAAGGGAAATGGTGAGCACCTAAGGAAACCCTAAACCTAGCCCTGGCTGCTGTCAGTATGAATAGCCCTGAAGGTAAGAATATTCATACAAAGTAAACCTAGGCCCTAGAAACCCTAAAAAGCCCTAGGATTAGTGACAGGATCTGAGACTACTGGTTTCTTCCCAGATGAACAAACCAGCGTCTCCCTGAGGCCTAGTAAACAACAAGCAAATGGGAGTAACAAAATACCAAAAGAAGTACACTTACCTTCAATAGAAAATCGATGAGCAGGAACTCAGATGAGGACCACACACCAGCTCTTCCAATTCCAGGCAGAGAATATAACCGCATGGTATGAAGTGTGAGTCCAGACTAAATAGAGGAGCAGTAATGACCACAAGCTACACCTAAGACAAGAGGTGTGGTCATTACCAACAACAACACTGCAACAAGTGAAAACTGATAGGCTGTCAGATAACCTAACGTGCATCCAGTCTCTCAGATCTTCTAACCTCTGTCACTGGAGGGACAGTGACAGTGGTAGCGACTTGGTGTTCCTCTTGGGAAAGTCTATCTCCACCATTAGGGGTCAAACATCAAGCGTTATATCCACAACGTCGAAACCACCTTACTAACTTGGAAACACTTCAACATATCTTTTGTGGGCAAAGCTAACTTTCTTAAATTGTTTGAGTTCCCGACGTTGCTTTATGTATTGCAGTCACTGCCGATATATCTTCGCCCTCAAGATGAGAAACAAATCAATTATCTGTAGAGATCCTACATATGGGGAGGGGGAGAGCCAAAATCCCACATCACATCCTTTACCAGCCTAAATTGAATGGGGGCCTTAATTTTCCCAACATCCGCTTATATAACCTAGCAGTGGTGGCCAGGTATATAGCTAACTGGACAAAGGGATAATTTTTCTACACCAATGTCGCAATAGATAAAGGCTTCACCCGGGAGCGAATTGGGAACTTAACCCCTTAAGGACACATGACGTACCGGTACGGCATGTTTCCCGAGTCCTTAAGGACACATGACGTACCGGTACGTCATGGGTTTAAAACGCGTTTGCGGCGCGGCGTGGGTTAATCGGAACAGGATGCCCGCTGAAATCATTCAGCGGGCATCCTGTCACAACGCCGGGGGGGGGTCATGTGACCCCCGTATTGGCGATCGCAGCAAACCGCAGGTCAATTCAGTTTGCAGCGCTTCCTGCAGTTTCTGATCAGAAACTTTAAAATGCCCAAAAAAAGATTTTTTCACCCCCCTGCACCCCTGAATTATTTTATGCCGGCGGGTAGTGCGGGCGAGGGGGGGGTTGCAGGCGGTGCGGCAGGCAGGATCGCTATTCCCCGCCCGCCTCCTCTTGAATATTCATTGGCGTCCAGTGGGTATAACAGTGTCAGCACATTTCTGACACTCTGGTATAAACGGCTGACATCTGTGCTGTGATGTCAGCCGTTTAACCCTTTCCATACCGCGGTCCGTACGGACCGCTGTATGGAAGAGGTTAACAGTCAGGGAGCTCCCTCCCTCTCCCATCGGGGGGCTGCTGTGCCTTTGCAGCCCCCAGACAGTATGGTGTCACAGAGGGAGGGAGCCCCCCTCCTTCCCCTTCCGCTCAGTTGTGGCAGACGGTGAAGGTTCCCATGGCAACAGGACGCCTTCTCAGGCATCCTGCTGTCCATGGTGCTGAACAGATCTGTGCTAAAGGCATCGATCTGTTCAGACAAAGTGTAAGTAAAATACAGTACAATACACTATATAGTGTACTGTACTGTATTATACAGACATCAGACCCACTGAATCTTCAAGAACCAAGTGGGTTTGGGTCAAAAAAAAATTTTTTAAAAAGGGAAAAAAGTAAAGATAAAAAAAACATATTTATCACTGGATAAAAATAAAAAAAATAAAAATACACTACACATATTAGGTATCGCCGCGTCCGTAACGACCTGATCTATAAAACGGTCATGTTACTTTCCCCGCACGGTGAACACCATGAAAATAAAAAAAATAAAAACTATGAGAAAATTTTAATTTTGCCCACCTTACTTCCCAAAAAAGGTAATAAAAGTGATCAAAAAAGTTGCATGTATGCCAAAATAGTACCAATCAAACCGTCACCTCATCCTGCAAAAAATGAGCCCCTACATGAAACAATGGCCCAAAAAAAAAAAAAAACTATGGGTCTCAGACTATGGAGACACTATAACATGATTTTTTTGGGGTTTCAAAAATTATATTATTGTGTAAAACTTACATAAATAAAATAAAAAGTATACATATTAGGTATCGCCGCATCCGTATCGACCGGCTCTATAAAAATATCACATGACCTAACCCCTCAGGTGAACACCGTAAAAAAATAAAAATAAAAACATCATCTTACGTCACAAAAAGATGAGAGCTTAGCCACTGAGGAAGGGCAGTGAAGTCCCCGAAACGCGTCTGGCGTTAAATCCCTGTCCCGAGTATTAATCCGGATATGATCAAGACCATCTGAACTATTTTTCAAATTTGGAGCGCTCCATTTTTCTCCTTCTGCTGCGAGCACTATTGCATTGGATATCGGAACAAAGCTGCCAAGTCCCGCGATATCTCTGGAGGAACACGTGATCTACAACAGAGAGCGAGGATGCCGGAAGCAAGTGCAGCAGCGTGGTGTGGAAGGCTGGTGAGCGAGAGTGCCGGACACTTGGAGATACCGGTAAGCAACATCTCTCCACAGCATTTGACCACTTTGCATAATCTAACTACGGTGAGGGAATACCGAACGCTATATTTGGCGGACTTTGTGGATATCGAGATCTGAATACACAGACTCGAAAAGAGTAATCATTATCCGGATGCCTATTGCCTGGATTTAAAGGAACATTGTCCCAAATTGGCAAATCCTATAAGCGGACATTGCAATTATATTCAGTCATCAGGACGGGTTAAGCTATATATCTAGGACTCATAGACAAGTGGATTGTCGATTTGATTTGATTTTATACTTTTTAGGGGGATATTTTATGTATTAACTCTTGTATACAGAGAGATGTTTTATCATGTTGCTATAATTCGTGTTATTATATGCTAATAAATGCCGATGTTGTGACCCACATAGTGAGTGCCAGTCCCTTATATACATTTTTTTCAAGACTGTATCTTTATTGCCCTGACTCTGCAGTTTACAGAAACACCCAATATGTGGCCGTAAACTACTGTACGGCCACGCAGCGGGGCGTAGAGTGAAAGGTGCGCCGTTTGGTATTTGGAGGGCTGATTTTTATGGACCGGGTTATTTACACCGTCTCCTGTTTCAACCCCCCTGATGCACCCCTGGAGTAGAAACTCCCTAAAAGTGACCCCATTTTGGAAACTACGGGATAAGGTGGCATTTTTTGGGGGACTATTTTTAGGGTAAATATGATTTTTGGTTGCTCTATATTACATTTTTGTGAGGCAAGGTTACCAAAAATTGAAATTCTGAAATTTCATCTCCATTTGCCATTAACTGTTGAGGAACACCTAAAGGGTTAATAAAGTTTGTATAATCACTTTTATGGAGTTTTTACTCTAGGGGGGCATCAGGGGGGCATCAGGGGGACTTCAAAAGGGACATGGTGTCAATAAAAAAGGCCATCAAAATTGGCCTTCCAGAAACCATGTCGGTCCTTTCCTTTTGCGGCCTCCCTTTTACTGATACAGCAGTTTACGACCACAAATGTGGCATTTCTGTAAACTGCAGTATCAGCGTAATAAATATTAACTTTTGTTTGGTTGTTAACCCTTGTTTTGTTACCTGAAAAAACGGATTGAAATGGAAAAGTGCCACAAATTGCGTTTTTGGCACCGTTTTTTTTTTTTGACCGTGTTAATCTGGGGGGTTAGGTCATGGGGTATTTTTATAGAGGAGATTCTTACGGACGCGGCAATACCTAATAAGTCTAGTGTCATTTTATTTTTATTTTTTTATCCGATTATCTTATGTGGGGGCTAATTTTTTGCGGGACGAGCGGACGGTTTTATTGGCACTATTTTGGGGGCTATATGACTTTTTGATCGCTTGCTATTAAACATTAGGACATGGGATATTTTTATAGAGGAGATTCTTACGGACGCGGCGATACCTAATAAGTCTACTTTTTTTTTACAATTATTTAGGTTTTTGACTATATTATCCTTTTTGATACAAAATTTAATTTTAATTTTAATTTCTAAAGTCTAGGTGTCATTTATTTTTATTTTTTTTCTCCGATTGTCTTATGTGGGGGCTCATTTTTGGCGGGACAAGCGGACGGTTTTATTGGCACTATTTTGGGGGCTATATGACTTTTTGATCGCTTGCTATTAAATTTTTTGTTATGTTTGGTGACCCAAAAATAATTTTTTTGCACCTTTTTTGACCGTGTTAATCTGGGGGGTTAGGTCATGGGGTATTTTTATAGAGGAGATTATTACCGACGCGGCAATACCTAATATGTCATTTTTTTGGGTGTCTCAAGTCTGAGAACCAGTTTTTTTATCCGATGTCAGTGCTAAATTGGGATATAAATTTAGTACTCCATGGAAGTGTGATACTCCCTGAAGCAACCAATAATGCAGAGGCCCGGATGATCGGGGCACGTGTCACATTGAGTAGTGGTGTCCTTCCGTATCCCCCTCCTGTGACACACTCTGCACCTTTTTTGGGTTCGTCCCTTCTTTCCAGTATGGGGGACCACACCTGGAAAGTGTTGGCCAGGGACGATGCGGGCGCCTACAGTTCCCGAGGTACTCCGGCCTGCTCTTTCCCGGTCCGAAAAGATCAGGGCCATGAGGGCTGCCTCATAGAACTGCCGTGCCGCCAGATCCACATTCGCTTGTGGGACTGTGCTGCCAGCGCTTCGGGATAGTACAAAAGAGTTGTACATGGCAACCTGTACCAAGTAGACCGCAACTTTTTTGTACCATGCCCGGGTTTTGCGCATGGCGTTATATGGCTTGAGGACTTGATCAGAGAGATCAACTCCTCCCATATACCGATTGTAGGCGATGATACAATCGGGCTTGAGGACCGTTGCCGCGGTACCTCGCACAGGGACAGGGGTGATGCCGTTACCATGACTTGTGGACAGCATAAGGACATCCCTTTTGTCCTTATACCTGACCAGCAACAGGTTTCCAGTGGTAAGGGCACGGGTCTCACCCCTGGGGATAGGTACCTGGAGGGGGAGGGCAGGAAGGCCGCGTTGATTTTTCCGCACGGTCCCACAAGCGAACGTGGATCTGGCGGCAAGGGACTGGAACAAGGGGATACTGGTATAAAAGTTATCCACGTACAGGTGGTAACCCTTATCCAGCAGTGGGTGCATAAGGTCCCACACAATTTTCCCCCCGGTAACACCCAGAGTGGGGGGACATTCTGGGGGTTGAATCCGGGAATCTCGCCCCTCGTATACACAAAATTTGTAAGTGTACCCTGAGGTACTCTCACAAATTTTGTATAGCTTCACGCCATACCTTGCCCGCTTGGAGGGCACATACTGGCGGAAAATGAGTCTCCCCTTGAACGCAATGAGAGACTCATCAACCGCGACCTCCCTTCCAGGTACATAGGCCTCCATGAATTTGGCCCCAAAGTGATTGATGACTGGCCGTATCTTATACAGACGGTCATGGGCAGGATCACCTCGGGGGGGACATGCTGCATTATCGGAATAATGCAGACATTTCCGGATGGCCTTAAACCGGGAGCGTGTCATGGCCGTACTGTAAAGTGGGGACTGGTATAGGACGTCCCCACTCCAGTACAGCCTGACACTGGGTTTCTTGACCAGGCCCATATGCAGCACAAGGCCCCAAAATGTCCTCATTTCGGCTGCACTGACCGGCGTCCAGCCACCGGGCCTGGCCAAAAAGGAGCCCGGGTGTTGAGCGACGAACTGTTGGGCGTACAGATTCGTCTGCTCCACCATCAGATTTACCAGTGGGTCACTGAAAAAATGACAAAAAAAGTCATATTCAGTGTAGCCCACTGTGGAAATCTGGATTCCTGATTGGCCTACAAAATCAGGAATCACGGGCTCGTATCGCTCTGGGCTACACCAGACAAGTTCACCGGCAGGGTGCTCCGGTGGATTTAACTGGTGGGCAGGGAAACCAGTACGAGTCCCAGAACTGCTCGTACTAGGCTGGGCCACAGGGTCCCTAACATCGCGGTCCCCTTGCTCCGCCTGGCGGCGTCTCCGCCGCCTTGGGGGCTCATCATCATCGCTAGATGATGAGGGGGACGCGGATGATAACAGGAATGTTTGGTCATCCTCGTCCTCACTGGGACTCTCGGAGTCGGAGGCAAGCTGGGCGTATGCCTCCTCGGCCGAGAACGTCCGGCGGGCCATAGGGGAGTGTGTATCTGCATGTATATGTGCATGTGTGGAAATCTTTATTTTGTGTGCGTGTGTGTGGGGGCATGGGTGTTCACGAACTCACCCTAAAACTAACAGAAAAAAAAAAAAAAGACTAACTAAAAAAATGCCCAAAAATGTGAAAAATAAAATTCAAAACCGCTGATCAACCGTCTGAAGTTGATCAGCGGTGGGGTGTGCGATGCGTTAACAGTGGCCGAACGCTAAGAGTGCTGGCCACAGTCAGCGTACACAAAAAAAAGAATCCTGCATTCCAAAAAAGTGGGGGGGGAGGGGGCAAGCGGCAGCACCCCTGTGGGGTCTAGGGTCACACAGCTGTGCTGTGGACACCAGACACCCTAACTAGGGTGATGCAATGAAAAGTTCACAAACTAACTTTCCCTTTTTTTTCCCTGCCTAACCCAAACTTTCCCTATGCTGTCCCTATGTACCTGATGGGGTGCTAGGGGCACAGATCGGGTCCTGGGGGCACAGATCGGGTGCTGGCAGCGATGGCGGACACACGTGCAGGCAGCTCCTCTCTCCTCGGCTCCGGAACACAAAAGGAGGAGGAGAGGAGCGCCTGCCTCTTTTGAATCTGCCGCCGGACCGCCCACAGACCAATCAGAAGCGATCCTGAGTGAGTGGTGATGTCACCATCACCACTCAGGATCGCTGGATGGTGATTGGTGGGGTGAAATCACACCACCATCACCATCCTGTTCCGGGTTATCGGGTCTTCAGAGACCCGAATAACCCAGAAACGCAGAAAACCGCAGGTCTGAATTGACCTGCGGTTTTCTGCGATCGCCGACATGGGGGGTCACAGGACCCCCCGGCGCATTTGCCCCAGGTGCCTGCTCAATGATTTGAGCAGGCACCGGGTTCCGATCACCGCCCGCCGCGCGGTGGTGATCGGAACCATACATGACGTACCGGTACATCATGTGTCCTTAAGTACCAGGACATCATGACGTACCGGTACGTCATGTGTCCTTAAGAGGTTAAGGGGTTAAAGTGGCCCTGGAAAAAAAAAAAAAAAAAAAGTGGCCCTATGTTGTAGGTGGGTTCAAACTGACAGAAGACAGGCCAAAACAAGTAGGCGGGGTCAACCGTAGTAGGCAAGGCCTGCAGTACTGTAATGCAGCGCAGAATAATGCCCCAGCAGAACCAAATACCACAGGACAGTACAAAATACTGCTGCTCTCGCCACAGTATTCAACTGTATCACCACCTTGAGGACAGTAATACAGTTGAGTTTAGGAAGTCACCTGCGGCCGTTAAGCATTAGATCGTGTACCTGGCCTGCAGCTTGAGTGGGCCCCCTGGCCCGATGGGAAATTTCCCTGTAAGGACTATGGCCAATCCGCCCCTGGCTTCTCCTCTCAGACCGCACTATTGAATCTGATGCACTTGCCATTTACTGGACTATTTGATCGGTTGGCATTACGCTTTTTTTATGTACGGTGACAAAAAAAATTGCTTTTTTGGCAGTTTTTACTTTCTTTTTTTTATGGCATTCACCTTAGGTGGTAAATCATGTGATATTTTTATAGAGCAAGTTGTTATGGACACAGCAATACCTAATATGTCTATTATTTTTTTTTTATTTCGGTTTTACACAATAAGTTTTAAGGCCGATTTATTGGCCTGCATTTGTGGGAGGGGCTCTGCCCCGCTATTTAGGCTCATCTCCCCCTCCCCTGCATCCTACGTCTGATCATCACAGATCGTGGCCATATCCGTGTGCGTCTGGACTAGTTGCCTTACTGCTCCGAAGTCTACACCGTGCGCTGAGTCTACCCCGTTCGCCCACCTCTCAGGTAAGATGCCGTTGCTCAGTCAGCGGCCCCCGTTGCTTAAAGTCCGGTCGACGGCGCCGGCTCCCCAAAGTAAGGGGGAGTCACACTGCACCGGAGCGAACTGCCTGGATGCATCGGCTCCCATGCGGCAGTATAGGCAGGGTGCAGGGACCAGCGTGGTACCGAACTCGTTCGCAAATGTCTGGCACGGGCCGCTGTGCCATTAGTGAGGCAGGGTATTGTTTAACTTACTTTCCGGTGTCCTCTCCCTGCTGGTGTCCTCTCCTGTTGCCGCCGGCCGCTTGCTCCAGGTCTCTCGGCATCCCAGGCTCGTTCCTGACCGGTTCCTGACCGGCCCCCGGTGGCCACAGTTGAGAATGCAGGACGGGGAGCTCACAAGACAGTGTGTAGCAGGTTTTGAGATCAGCGCCCTCTGGTGGTCACTCCTGCTACTGCAGATGAAAGTGAAAAAAAAAAAAAAAAAACACATATATACGTAGTCAAGGCTGAAGCTCAGCCTGCGTTTGTGGGAGGGGCGAAGGAGGCCTATTTAGTGCCGCCTCACGCTCCCATCACGGACGCCGCGCTCTCACGTGACGTCTCTTCACTTCCGGGTTCAGTGCCGACGCTGCCGCTCTACCTTCGCTGCTGCTCGTTCCTGCCTCCGGTCTGAATTTCTCTACCCTCCCGAACCGCGCTCCCCTGGCAAGCTAAGCGGCGCCTTGAGCTGCTCCCCATCCTGGGAGCCTCGGCGCCGCGCTCTTCAACGTTCCACGTGTCTGCATGCTGGCCCCAGCTCCCACACTGGTCTCCAGGCAACGCCGACGCTCAGGTCCCCATCACTGGGAAACCCGATAGCCAGCATGATTTAGCATCCAGCACATTTATGCTCTGCCATAGCACCTGCATCCAACCAACCCTGGTCACCCCTCTTGAGGTCACATGACCAAAACTCTTCACATACCATACTCTCAGTCTGGGCACACTTCATTCAGCCAATCCATACCCAGCAATCCACGCAGCAGATTCATGTCAATTTTTTGTCTTGCTTTAGGTTCATTCACGCTATTGTCTGCCACGCAGCAGATTCATGTCAATTTTCTGTCTTTTCTTTAGGTTCATTCACGCTATTGTCTGCCACGCAGCAGATTCATGTCAATTTTCTGTCTTTTCTTTAGGTTCATTCACGCTCTATTGTCTGCCACGCAGCAGATTCATGTCAATTTTCTTTAGGTTCATTCACGCTATTGTCTGCCACGCAGCAGATTCATGTCAATTTTCTGTCTTTTCTTTAGGTTCATTCACGCTATTGTCTGCTACGCAGCAGATTCATGTCAATTTTCTGTCTTTTCTTTAGGTTCATTCACGCTATTGTCTGCCACGCAGCAGATTCATGTCAATTTTTTGTCTTGCTCTGGGGTCATTCACGCTATTGTCTGCCACGCAGCAGATTCATGTCAATTTTCTGTCTTTTCTTTAGGTTCATTCACGCTATTGTCTGCCACGCAGCAGATTCATGTCAATTTTCTGTCTTTTCTTTAGGTTCATTCACGCTATTGTCTGCCACGCAGCAGATTCATGTCAATTTTCTGTCTTTTCTTTAGGTTCATTCACGCTATTGTCTGCCACACAGCAGATTCATGTCAATTTTTTGTCTTGCTCTGGGTTCATTCACGCTATTGTCTGCCACGCAGCAGATTCATGTCAATTTTTCTATCTCATTTAATGTTTTATTCACGTAATCATCTGCCACGCAGCAGATGCTCTTTCCGGTCTCGTTTCTTTCCCTGACACGCATCAGGTTTCAGTTGTGGTCTGCCACGTAGCAGTCCATGTTAGTTTTCCTGACACGCATCAGGTTCATCCACCGCCCTGACACGCATCAGGGAGAGGTTCTCACGTCTCATTTGCACTTCCTGACACGCATCAGGTGCTGTCGCGGTCCTGCCACGCAGCAGGTGCATCGGTCGCTCTACTCGCTCGGCCCGTTCTAACCTAGTTGCCCCTGATGCGCCTCAGGGGCTTCGCCTCTAGCCACCTAGCTAGTTCACGGGTTCCGGCCGCCCGCAAGGCATCAGGTCATTCAGGGGCGCCTCACAGGTGTCAGGCACGGTCAAGCTTGACCCAGCTTCCGCTCCCTGATTCACGTCAGGTTCTACTTTTCTTCTGCTTATCTCAAACCTCACCCCATGTTTCTAGGGTCACCCCGGAGGTCTGTCTGGTTCAAAGTTCGCTAGGTGAATTCCTCAAGGTACCAATCCTAGGCCATCTTTTTCATCCAGGTCACTTCCGTTTACGATTTCATCCGCCAAGTCCAGCACGATGTCCCACGCATCTGATATCGCCGACACCTGCTCTATTCCGGAATCGCCCGGCTCGGCCCATGGAAGCACTCTTTCATTTAGGCAATGGACCATTCCGAAACTTATGACCAAACTAACCAGGAGAGGCATCCGCTATCCTGCCTCAGCCCGCAAAGCTGAGTTGTACAGGCTACTGACGGCGGAGCCTATCTCAGCGGCAGAAGATCAGGTGTCCCTGTCCACGATCCAGACAGCGCTGGCCCAGCTTCATTCCGCTATCAACACTCTTACAAGTTCAGTGTCCGACATGCAGACCAGGTTGCTGGTGGTGGAAACCAGACCATCAATTTCAAGCACTCCCACTTCTCCGGTTCCAGGCCCGTCCGCCATTCATGCCCCAACCCCGAGTCAGGCTCCCAGCTCCTTCACCATTTCCCCATCACACTTCGTTCCCGATAACATCCGGAAGGATATTTTGTCAGGTAAAGACATTAACTTGGCTTCCATACCTATTTCTACCAACGACTCCGACGAGAACAGGACCATTGCATGTGGAGACGTATCAGTGGTTCTCAAGTCCAAAGACGCCCGGTTGCATAAAAAGCTCTCCATTCCAGAGTTCGTGCTGGCCTTCAGCCTTTTCCGAGACATCCTATGCTCTGCCCAACCGCACCGCAGAGAGGAACTCGACACCTACCTCTACAGGGTCACTGATTTGGGACACAAGTATGGAGGTCACGCATTTTACGATTATCATCGCTCGTTCTCCGCCAAAGCCGCTGCTGCTCTGTCCCAGTTCCAGCACATCACGGATTGGTCCACACTAGACATGGAGCTCTTCTGCAGGCACTTTGCGGGCCTCAAAGCTCCCACTTGTGCCAATTGCCAGTCCATCTTGCATTCCTCCGACTGGTGTCCCAATTCAGGGGCCCTGGCCCAAGGCAGACCCTCGGCCTTCCCTTCCGGGTCTTCGAGTTCAGGGCAGAACACAGACAAATGGGGCAGGCCCATAGTGTTTTTGGGCAGAAGTCAGGTTTGTAACAACTTCAACTGGTCTGATTGCTATTTCGCAAAATGCAAGGCTTTGCATGTTTGCACCATTTGTTTCAGGGCCCATCCCCAGTCGTCCTGTCCGCAAAGGTCATCAAAACAGCTATGACTAGCTGGAGTCAACGTTGATCTACTAGCCGCCCTCCTGCTGCATCACCACGATCCCGCTTTCGTGCAGTTTTTGGTCTCCAGTTTTTCACAGGGGTTCCATACAGGGCTAGTTTCCTCCCCGCAAACAACTTGGGAGGGTTCCAATCTCCGTTCCGCCTTGGCAGATCCTGAATCAGTGGACTCCCTCATCCAGTCTGAGATCAGTAAGGGTTTCCTCCTGGGTCCATTCGTAGTTCCCCCCTTTGACATCTGGAGGGTCAACCCCATTGGCCTGGTCACAAAAAAAAATTCAAATAAAAAAAGACTGATATTCGACCTTTCTGCTCCTCATGCTTCCAGCACACCTAGTTTAAATTCACTCATCCCTTCAGAAGACTTCTCTATGTGGTACTCCTCCTTGGACGAAGCCATTCGGTTGATCCTTCAGCTGGGGTCAGGCGCGTGGCTTTCCAAGGCGGACATTGCCGACGCCTTCAAACTTCTTCCAGTTTCACCCCATTTATGGAAATTCTACGGCATCAAGTGGAGGGAACGGTACTATTTCTCAGACAGACTGACGTTTGGATCAAAGAGCAGTCCCTGGCTCTTTGATCAATTGGCCACATGTCACGAGGGTATCAAGAGCCACGTCTGACTCCGTTATACCCGGGGTCAGGAAGTCGCAGCGGGTGGCTGCGCGCTCTATATCTAAAGATCACTGTGTTTCTTAGTTATTGTTTTCTGTGTTTGCCTTGCTATCCTTTTTGTCTCTCTCAGGGATCCGTAGCTTCTCCTCCTCAGCTGTTTCTTGTCTGCCACTCCCTACCTCCTTATATTCTCCCCTCACACTTCTCTAGTTGCCAGTTATAGAGCTTCCTGCCTGGACATCTATACTGACCCACTGGAGTGGTTAATCCTGGTTGTTGTTCCTGTGTGCTACCCTCCGGATCCCTGTTTGGCTTATTGTTGTCTCTTGTTGTCGCCCACCTGGGAATATATGTTGAGTCTGTGTTGTCTGTCCTCCCCTTGGTGTTTTCCCTTAGAGTTAGTGGTGCGGACTAGTGTTCCCATCGCCCTGCTCACTACCTAGGGCTCAGCTCAGGGAAAGCCAGGGCTTTAGGCACGTGATCGGCGTACGGGTGAGGAACCCGTCTAGGGACGTCAGGGCAGCCAGGTGCCAGCCACCAGGTGAGTCAGGGGTCACCATCTTCCCTCTCACTTGGGCAGGGCCTTCCTCGTTCCCTCCCTCTGTGTCACGTATGTGATAGCCACGCCGACCGTGATATTATAACTGGCCCTTACTTTTTGAGAAAAAAAAAATATAATTTTTTTTTTTTAATTGTTGTTTTTTTTTTTCTCTCTCTCTACTTAGAATCCAATATGGATCCTATTGATGCCTTGGCAGAACAGCTTCAAAGCCTGTCTTTGGAGGTGGCAGGATTGAAGGCGTCTGTTCTCCAACAACAGCAGCAAATGCAGCAGACCGCACCCCCAGTGGTTGCTATGGGTAACCAGGTTGTCACTGAACCCAAGGTTGCTCTTCCCGACAGGTTTTCTGGGGGAAGGGACAAATTTGCAACGTTCCGTGAGGCCTGCAAATTATATTTTAAGTTGCGCGCTTACTCCTCAGGTCATGAAGAACAGCGGGTAGGGATTGTCATTTCCCTGCTTCAGGGGGATCCGCAATCCTGGGCGTTCTCGTTACCCCCTGGTTCTCAGGCTCTTCGGTCAGTGGAGGGATTTTTTGGGGCTTTGGGTCTTATATATGATGACCCTGACCGAGTCGCCCTGGCTGAGTCGAAGTTACGGAGACTCCTACAGGGAGATCGGTCAGCAGAGGAATATTGCTCAGAGTTCCGTAGGTGGGCTACGGATACTCAGTGGAACGACCCGGCTCTCAGGAGTCAGTTCTGCTCTGGGTTATCTGAAAGGGTTAAGGATGCACTGGCGCTGTATGAGACCCCCCTTTCCCTTGATGCTGTTATGTCCCTCTCTATCAGAATAGATAGACGTCTTAGGGAGAGATCGAAAATTCCGGAGCAATTGGTTACCTCTCCCAAGCAACAGTCAGCCTGTACTGACTTAGATGAGCCTATGCAGCTAGGCGGAAATTCTCGTCAGGTCCGTCCTCCCGAGGTTCGCCGTAGGGGGGGGCTTGTTTTTTCTGTGGGGGGAGGGGTCATTTCATTAATGTCTGTCCCTCCTTTCTCAAAAACAAAAGACCGTCGGAAAACTACTAACCCCGGGCTGTGCGGAGGATGTCAGCCGGGGGGTATACGTTTCCTCCATACGAACATCTTAATTTGTGTTACCAGCGGTCATTGTTTTTGGTGTTAAGACGGAGTCTATTTCTGTTTTTCTAGACAGTGGAGCAGGGGTAAACTTGATTGATGCCCATTTTGCCCGCACTATGGGTTTGTCTCTCTGTACGCTGCAGAGACCTATTCCCGTATTCGCTATAGATTCTGCTCCTCTGTCTCAGAGAAACCTCACCCACATTGTTCGTAATTTACACCTTCGGGTAGGGGACCACCATAATGAGTGTCTTGCATGTTACGTTCTGGAGGGCCTTCCCTCTCCGGTGGTATTGGGTCTTCCCTGGTTGGTGGCGCACAATCCAGTGGTGGATTGGCAGGCCAGGGAGATATTGGAGTGGAGTGAGCATTGCAGAGGGAATTGCTTAAATAACAATTGCTTAATCGCCTCCATAGCTTCCCTACCTATATTTATTTCGGACTTTGAGGACGTTTTTTCTGAAAAGGGTTGTCAGAAACTACCACCTCATCGTCCTTATGATTGCCCGGTTAACCTGATTCCCGGGGCAAAATTACCCAAGTCCAGGTTGTATAATCTTTCGGGTCCCGAGAGACAAGCCATGAAAGATTATATCTCCGAGAGTCTGGCTAAGGGACACATCAGACCCTCTTCTTCAGCCGTGGCTGCAGGGTTTTTCTTTGTTAAAAAGAAAGATGGGGGCCTGCGTCCTTGCTTAGATTTCCGTGAGTTAAACCAGATAACCATCCGTGACCCATACCCTCTTCCTCTCATTCCTGACCTTTTTAATCAGATTGCGGGTGCTAAGTGGTTCTCCAAACTTGATCTTAGGGGGGCCTACAATCTGATTCGTATCAGGGAAGGGGATGAGTGGAAGACAGCTTTTACACCCCTGAGGGGCATTATGAAAATCTAGTTATGCCTTTCGGTCTGACCAATGCCCCTGCTGTCTTCCAACATTTCGTTAATGATATTTTTAGTCATCTCATCGGCAGGTTTGTAGTCATTTACCTAGCTGATCTGAAAACACATGAGGTGCATGTCAGGCAAGTACTGCAGGTCCTACGGACGAATAAATTATATGCGAAAATTGAAAAATGTGTCTTCGCTGTTCAGGAATTACAGTTCCTGGGATATCTTTTATCTGCTTCAGGTTTCCGCATGGATCCTGGGAAGGTCCAGGCAATTTTAGATTGGGATCTTCCTGAGAACCTTAAAGCCCTACAACGGTTTTTGGGTTTCGCTAATTTCTATAGAAAGTTCATTAAAAATTATTCAGTGATCGTTAAACCCCTTACCGACATGACTAGGAAGGGGATGGATTTTTCCAAATGGTCTGACGCCGCTAAAGATGCATTTTCCTCTCTAAAAGAGAGGTTTACCTCGGCACCTGTTCTAATTCAACCTGATGTCTCCCAGCCTTTTATTGTCGAGGTAGATGCGTCAGAGGTGGGAGTGGGAGCTGTATTGTCTCAGGGTCCGTCTCCTGGCAAATGGCATCCTTGCGCTTTCTTTTCCAAAAAATTATCTTCTGCGGAGAGGAATTATGATATTGGAAATAGGGAACTGTTGGCGATTAAACTGGCGCTTGAAGAGTGGCGTCACTTCTTAGAGGGAGCAATCCACCCCGTCACGGTGATTACGGATCACAAGAACCTTCTGTACCTAGAATCGGCTAAACGTCTCACCCCTAGACAAGCTAGGTGGTCGCTATTCTTTACCAGATTTAACTTTGTAATCACCTATCGTCCTGGGGCAAAAAATATCAAGGCAGACGCATTATCTCGTAGTTTCCCTGGAGGGGGTAATGTTTGTGATCCGGTACCTATTTTACAAAGAGGAGTGGTTGTCTCTGCTGTACACTCTGTTCTAGAGGGAAAGGTGTTAGAGGCTCAGGGGGACGCCCCGGCCTCTTGTCCCTCAGAGAAATTGTTTGTACCGTTAAACCTGCGTCTTGAATTATTAAAAGAACATCATAATTCGGCACTTGCTGGACACCCGGGTAGTAAAGCAACCTTGGAGCTTTTATCTCGTCGTTTTTGGTGGCCAAGGTTGCGTCAGGATGTAATGGATTTCGTGTCTACTTGTTCTACTTGTGCATGCGCGAAAGTCTCTCATACACGTCCAGCAGGGTCTTTATTGCCACTTTTCATCCCCAATAGGCCATGGACACATCCGTCAATGGATTTCATCACTGACTTACCGTTGTCGGCGGGTAAAACAGTTATCTTGGTAGTAGTAGACAGGTTTAGCAAAATGGTACACTTTATTGCACTACCCGCACTTCCTAATGCTAAAACTCTCGCTCAGGTGTTTATCAGTGAAATCGTGAAGCTTCACGGGGTCCCTTCCGATGTGGTTTCGGATCGGGGAACCCAGTTTATTTCTAAGTTTTGGAAGGCTTTTTGTTCCCGTTTGGGGGTTCACTTGTCCTTTTCCTCAGCCTTCCATCCTCAGTCGAATGGACAGACTGAGCGTACCAACCAAAACCTAGAAACATATTTAAGGTGTTTTGTGTCTGAAAACCAAGAGTTGTGGTCATCATATTTACCGTTAGCTGAGTTTGCCATAAATAATCATTATCAGGAGTCCACTGGCAAGTCACCATTCCTTGGTGCATACGGTTTTCATCCCCAATTTTGTACTTTCAAAGAGGGGGGGTCTTCTGGGGTTCCCGAAGAGGAAAGGTTTTCTTCATCTCTTTCATCGGTATGGCAGAAGGTGCAAGTTAACTTGAAAAAGATGAGTGGTAAATATAAATGCATGGCCGATAAGAAACGGTCGCCAGGTCCGGACCTAGGAGTGAATGACTATGTGTGGTTGTCTACTAGGAATATTAAGTTGAAGGTTCCCTCTTGGAAACTGGGTCCTAGGTTCATTGGTCCCTATAAAATAGTAGCCGTCATTAACCCTGTGGCTTTTCGCCTGGAGCTACCTCAGACTTTTAAGATCCATAACGTCTTCCATAAATCGTTACTCAAGAAGTATGTTCCACCTCTAGAACCATCGCCGCTGCCACCTCCTCCTGTTATTGTGGATGGTAATCTGGAGTTTCAAATAGCCAGAATTGTTGATTCTCGTCGGGTCCGCCGCTCTCTTCAGTATCTGGTGCATTGGAGGGGTTACGGTCCCGAGGAAAGAATGTGGGTTCCAGCGTCAGAGGTAAACGCCAACAGGTTAATTCAGACTTTCCATGCCTCTCATCCGGAGAGACCTGGTCCTGAGTGTCCAGAGGCCCCTCGTGAAAGGGGGGGTACTGTCACGAGGGTATCAAGAGCCACGTCTGACTCCGTTATACCCGGGGTCAGGAAGTCGCAGTGGGTGGCTGCGCACTCTATATCTAAAGATCACGGTGTTTCTTAGTTATTGTTTTCTGTGTTTGCCTTGCTATCCTTTTTGTCTCTCTCAGGGATCCGTAGCTTCTCCTCCTCAGCTGTTTCTTGTCTGCCACTCTCTACCTCCTTATATTCTCCCCTCACACTTCTCTTGTTGCCAGTTATAGAGCTTCCTGCCTGGACATCTATACTGACCCACTGGAGTGGTTAATCCTGGTTGTTGTTCCTGTGTGCTACCCTCTGGATCCCTGTTTGGCTTATTGTTGTCTCTTGTTGTCGCCCACCTGGGAATATATGTTGAGTCTGTGTTGTCTGTCCTCCCCTTGGTGTTTTCCCTTAGAGTTAGTGGTGCGGACTAGTGTTCCCATCGCCCTGCTCACTACCTAGGGCTCAGCTCAGGGAAAGCCAGGGCTTTAGGCACGTGATCGGCGTACGGGTGAGGAACCCGTCTAGGGACGTCAGGGCAGCCAGGTGCCAGCCGCCAGGTGAGTCAGGGGTCACCATCTTCCCTCTCACTTGGGCAGGGCCTTCCTCGTTCCCTCCCTCTGTGTCACGTATGTGATAGCCACGCCGACCGTGATACCACAGCTCTCCACTGGGTCTTGGTCAACCACGGCGGATGCTCCAGGGTCATCCATTATCTTGATGACTTCCTGTTGATCGAGACCGCAGATCAAGCACCCAATCAGCTCCAGGTACTTCTCGACTTGTTCTCAAAACTGAACGTCCCGATTGCCCCAGCAAAAGTTGAAGGTCCATCTTCAGTCATAACATTCCTGGGGATCATCTTGGATACTGGTAAGATGGAAGCCAGATTGCCCGACGAAAAACTCCTAAAAATCCAAGATTCCATCAGGAGGTCTGTCGCGGCCAGGACCCTCACCAAGGTCGAACTCCAGTCGATTCTGGAAATGTTAAATTTTGCCTCCAAGATCATGCCCCAGGGGCGGGCATTCATCTCTAGATTGCTGCAACTTTTACCTGCTGCCTCGGATCAGGACTCCTTGATCCACCTCGACGCCGCCGCAACGGCCGATCTCCACATGTGGCACCATTTCCTGTCCAGCTGGAATGGCATCTCCCTCTTCGTCCCTTCCTGGGATGATAATTCTCCCACCGTGTTTTCCGACGCAGCAGGTTCAAAAGGGTTTGCAGCCATTTTCAACAACCACTGGTTCGAGGGTCCCTGGCCGCCTCAGATTTCTTCCATCCAGAGTTCAATCAAATCCTCTCCACTGTTAGAAATCTATCCCATCGTGGCAGCTGCCCAGACCTGGGGGGAGATCTGGAGGAACAAGCCTGTCGTCTTGGTCACGGACAATCAGGCAGTGGTAGAAATCCTCAGCAAAGGTCGCTCCTTTTCCCCACAAATCATGCCCTTTGTCCGCAGATTAGTATGCCTTGCCTTAAAATACAACTTTCATTTTTCATGCAGGTTCATACAGTGTTCAGCAAACACAGCAGCTGATGCCCTCTCCCGTTTCAACTTCCCGGTTTTCTTTCAGGTGATGCCAGACGCAGATCTATCAGGGGTCCCTCCACCCGCCCGCGAGACACTGATGATGGATTGAGCAAACATGTCAGAACAGCTAAGTCACTCATCCATAACTCCTTATCCCTCAATACAGCCAGGAACTACAAGACAGGGTGGGAAACCTTCACACAATTCTCCCTCAGACACCCACAAGAAAATCTGGACCAAACAACTTATGTCATGGCATTCCTGGCTTATTGTCACACAGACCTTCACCTATCTTTCAGCACCATCAAATTATACCTTGCAGGGGTACAACATTTCCTCACTTTACATTTCCCAGGCAGCCAGTCCATATTTTCTTCTCAGGCCATTAAATCCACCCTCAGAGGGATCCAAAAGAGCAGCAACAAGCCGGAGTCCCGCAGGAAACCAGTCACCGGGGCAATGTTCAGGGCTTTTTCCACCTCCCTAGACAACGATCCTTTCGGGCCATACAAAAGCATAGTGATCAAAGCAGCCATGTATCTCTGTTTCTACGGGTTCTTACGGTCCGGGGAATTCACCAGCTCTCCCGGACACGCAGGCCCCACTTCAGACCAGCTGGTCGGGCAGCAGACGCATTGCACCCTTTCTCTCCCTTCCACCAAAACTTCTCAAGTGGGACCACCAGTCAAAATTATCTACTTCCAGACCTTCAATGAATGGTGCCCGGTTGCCGTGTTCAAAAAGCTTCTCGCCATCTCAAAGGTTTCCACGCCAGGCAGCCCTCTCTTTCCCTTCAACTCCAAATATCTCACGGCTTCACAGTTCATCCATCATATCAGAACTTTAGCTTCCGGACTAGGGTTTGACGCCAAGGCCATCTCGGGACATTTATTTCGCATAGGCACGGCTTCCGCAGCGTCAAGTCACGGGGTCCCAGCACACGTCATCCAGAAGATAGGCAGATGGCAATCCTCCTGCTTCACGCATTATATCCCTAGTCCGCGAGCCGAGATCGCCAAAGCCTTCACCAGCTTAGCTCTATGAGTTCCACCTTTATATTTCCTACCCGTTGACTTTTGCCGCTCATTTAGCTCGCACCCGGCCATGGCTTCCCGCACACCCCAGCCATCTATAGTTGACAGTCATGTCATCCCTTCCCCCTTGGTTCTTCTTCACAGTCTCCCACCGTAGCCAGGACCACAAGTAGTCAAGGCTGAAGCTCAGCCTGCGTTTGTGGGAGGGGCGAAGGAGGCCTATTTAGCGCCGCCTCACGCTCCCATCACGGACGCCGCGCTCTCACCCCTCCCACCCTTCCCCTTCTTCACCTCTCTCACCATCAGGCATGCCCCTCATTTAGCTCGCACCCGGCCATGGCTTCCCGCACACCCCAGCCATCTATAGTTGACAGTCATGTCATCCCTTCCCCCTCGGTTCTTCTTTACAGTCTCCCACCGTAGCCAGGACCACAAACATACTAATATCACGTATGGCATTATTTTATTTATGCACACACTCCGTAAAAAAAAAAAAAGGGATGATAAGTAGTAAGGCTGAAGCTCAGCCTGCGTTTGTGGGAGGGGCGAAGGAGGCCTATTTAGCGCGGCCCCACGCTCCCATCATGGACGCTGCGCTCTCACGTGACGTCTCTGCACTTCCGGGTTCAGTGCCGACGCTGCCGCTTACCCACGCTGCTGCTCGTTCCTGCCTCTGGTTAGAAGTTCTCTACCCTCCCGAACTGCGCACCCCTGGTAAGCTAAGCGGCGCCTCGAGCTGCTCCCTGTCCTGGGAGCCTCGGCGCCGCGCTCTTCAATCGCTTCACATGTCCGCATGCTGGCCCCACCTCCCGCACTGGTCTCCAGGCAACGCTGACGCTCAGGTCCCCAGCACGGCCGGACCCCGACACTGGGAACCCGACAGCCAGCATGGCTCAGTATCCGGCTTATTCTAGGGCAAGACGATAAAACCGCAGTTTTAAACTACAATCAGCATCAACACAATGCCCTAAGGAATACAAGTTTAAACTCTGCTACCCGGCCTCAGTAAGCAGTGCAGGAAGGGATACCCCAGCTCCCACCAGCCACGTCAATACTATAGGCAACAGCTGCCTTGGTAGTGAGCTGCTTTTTGGGCACCAGCAATGGCAAAAGTATTTTTGGACAATAAACATTTAAAAGCCATACAGAGCATATATACATATGTACTATGTATTGTTAATTAAAGTCAAATATGTAATGGAGGTCATAGGACCCACCCAAGGAGCAGTTTTAAAGAAAAAAAAAAAAAACCTCTCTCCAGGTATACAGAGCATGTGCACATACGTTTAAATTTCATCTTCACGCTAGCGTCTGCCACGCGGCTGTTTCATGTCAATTATCCGCCTTTCTTTAGGTTCCTTCACGCCATTGTCTGCCACGCAGCAGATCCATGTCAATTTTGTCTTTTCCTTTAGGTTCCTTCACGCTATTGTCTGCCACGCAGCAGATTTATGTCAATTTTTTCCTTAGGTTCCTTGTCGCTATTGTCTGCCACACAGCAGATTTATGTCAATTTTTCCTTAGGTTCATCTACGCTATTGTCTGCCACGCAGCAGATTCATGTCAATTTGTCTTTTCCTTAGATTCATCCATGCTACTGTCTGCCACGCAGCAGATTCATGTCAATTTGTCTTTTCCTTAGATTCATCCACGCTATTGTCTGCCACGCAGCAGATTTATGTTAATTTGTCTTTTCCTTAAAATTCATTCACGCCATTGTCTGCCACGCAGCAGATTCATGTCAATTTGTCTTTTCCTTAGATTCATCTACGCTATTGTCTGCCACGCAGCAGATTCATGTCAATTTGTCTTTTCCTTAGATTCATCTACGCTATTGTCTGCCACGCAGCAGATTTATGTCAATTTGTCTTTTCCTTAAAATTCATTCACGCCATTGTCTGCCACGCAGCAGATTCAAGTCAATTTGTCTTTTCCTTAGATTCATCTACGCTATTGTCTGCCACGCAGCAGATTCATGTCAATTTGTCTTTTCCTTAGATTCACCTACGCTATTGTCTGCCATGCAGCAGATTCATGTCAATTTGTCTTTTCCTTAGATTCATCTACGCTATTGTCTGCCACGCAGCAGATTCATGTCAATTTGTCTTTTCCTTAGATTCATTCACGCTTGTCTGCCACGCAGCAGATTTATGTCAATTTAAATGTTTCTTTCACGTAATCATCTGCCACGCAGCAGATGCCCTTTCCGTCTCGTTTTCTTTCCCTGACACGTATCAGGCTTCAGTGGTGGTCTGCCACGTAGCAGTCCACGTTAGTTTTCCGGACACGCATCAGGTTCATTCACCGCCCTGACACGCATCAGGGACAGGTTCTCACGTCTCATGCGCTACTCACTCGCCCCTCACCCCATGTTTCTAGGGTCACCCCGGAGGTCTGTTCGGTTCAAAAGTTCGCTAGGCGAATTCCTCAAGGTACCAATCCTAGGTCACCTTTTTCATCAAGGTCGTTTTCGTTTACGATTTCATCAGCCAAGTCCAGGTAAGTTTGGTTTCACTACTTCATTCCTTAGGATCAGGCCAGCATTCGCAGGTCTTTTTCCTTCAGGTAGTCTAGGCCAGCTCATCAGGTAGGTTGGGCCTCTTAACCTCTTCCTGGTAACGGATTCGGTCACTTTTCGGTGTCATTCAGAGGGTTTCACGGATTCACTCGCTGGTGTCAGGTGGCTCTATCACCCTTCTTACCTTCCATTTTTCCTTTTCACAGCACGATGTCCCACGCATCGGATATCGCCGAGACTCGCTCCATTCCGGAATCGCCCGGCTCGGCCCATGGAAGCACTCTTTCATGCAGGCAATGGACCATCCCGAAACTCATGGCCGAACTAACCAGGAGAGGCATCCGCTATCCTGCCTCAGCCCGCAAAGCTGAGTTGCACAGGCTACTGACGGCAGGGCCTGTCTCAGCGGCTGAAGATCAGGTGTCTTTGTCCACGGTCCAGACAGCGCTGGCCCAGCTTCATTCCGCTATCAACACTCTCACCAGTTCAGTGTCCGACATGCACACTAGGTTGCTAGTGGTGGAAACCAGGCCATCAAGTTCAAGCACTCCCACCTCTCCGGTTCCAGGCCCGTCCGCCATTCATGCCCCAACCCCAAGCCAGGCCCCGAGCTCCTTCACCATTTCACCGTCACATTTCGTTCCCGATAATATCCGAAAGGACATTTTGGCAGGTAAAGACATTAACTTGGCTTCCATACTTATTTCTACCCACGACTCCGACGAGAACAGGACCATTGCATGTGGAGATATATCAGTGGTTCTCAAGTCCAAAGACGCCCGGTTGCATAAAAAGCTCTCCATTCCAGAGTTCGTGCTGGCCTTTAGCCTTTTCCGAGACATCCTTTGCTCGGCCCAACCGCACCGCAGAGAGGAACTTGACACCTACCTCTACAGGGTCACTGACTTGGGACACAAGTACGGAGGTCACGCATTTTAC
This sequence comes from Bufo bufo, assembly GCF_905171765.1. Taxonomy (NCBI): domain Eukaryota; kingdom Metazoa; phylum Chordata; class Amphibia; order Anura; family Bufonidae; genus Bufo; species Bufo bufo. The sequence continues at coordinate 411,519,102 of NC_053392.1, forward strand.
GATTACCATCGTTCGTTCTCTGCCAAAGCCGCCGCTGCCCTGTCCCAGTTCCGGCATATCTCGGATTGGTCCATACTAGACATGGAGCTCTTCTGCAGGCACTTTGCAGGCCTCAGAGCTCCCACCTGCGCCAATTGCCAGTCCATCTTGCATTCCTCCGACTGGTGTCCCAACTCAGGGGCCCTGGCCCAGGGCAGACCCTCGGCCTTCCCTTCCACGTCTTCAAGTTTAGGGCAGAACACAGACAAATGGGGCAGGCCCATAGTGTTTTTGGGCAGAAGTCAGGTTTGTAACAATTTCAACTGGTCCGATTGCTATTTCTCAAAATGCAAGGCTTTGCATGTTTGCACCATTTGTTTCAGGGCCCACCCCCAGTCGTCCTGTCCGCAAAGGTCATCAAAACAGCTGTGACTAGCTGGAGTCAACGTTGACCTACTAGCCTCCCTCCTGCTGCATCACCACGATCCCGCTTTCGTGCAGTTTTTGGTCTCCGGTTTCTCACAGGGGTTCCATACAGGGCTAGTTTCCTACCCGCAAACAACTTGGGAGGGTCCCAACCTCCGTTCCGCCTTGGCAGATCCTGAATCAGTAGACTCCCTCATCCAGTCTGAGATCAGTAAGGGTTTCCTCCTGGGTCCATTCATAGTCCCCCCCTTTGACATCTGGAGGGTCAACCCCATTGGCCTGGTCACAAAAAAAAATTCAAATAAAAAAAGACTGATATTCGACCTTTCGGCTCCTCATGTTTCCAGCACACCTAGCTTAAATTCGCTCATCCCTTCAGAAGACTTCTCTATGCGGTACTCCTCCTTAGACGAGGCCATTCGGTTGATCCTCCAGCTGGGGTCAGGCGCGTGGCTTTCCAAGGCGGACATTGCCGACGCTTTCAAACTGCTTCCGGTCTCACCCCATTTATGGAAATTCTACGGCATCAAGTGGAAGGAACGGTACTATTTCTCAGACAGACTGACGTTTGGATCAAAGAGCAGTCCCTGGCTCTTTGATCAACTAGCCACAGCTCTCCTCTGGGTCTTGGTCAACCACGGCGGATGTTCCAGGGTCATCCATTATCTTGATGATTTCCTGTTGATCGAGACCGCAGACCAAGCACCTAATCAGCTCCAGGTACTTCTCGACTTGTTCTCAAAATTAAACGTCCCGATTGTCCCAGCAAAAGTCGAAGGTCCATCTTCAGTCATAACATTTCTGGGGATCATCTTGGATACTGGTAAAATGGAAGCCCGATTGCCCGACGAAAAACTCCTAAAAATCCAAGATTCCATCAGGAGGTCTGTCGCGGTCAGGACCCTCACCAAGGTCGAACTCCAGTCGATTCTGGGGATGTTAAATTTTGCCTCCAAGATCATGCCCCAGGGGCGGGCATTCATCTCCAGATTGCTGCAACTTTTACCTGCTGCCTCGGATCAGGACTCCTTGATCCACCTCGACGCCGCCGCAACGGCCGATCTCCACATGTGGCACCATTTCCTGACCAGCTGGAACGGCATCTCCCTCTTCGTCCCTTCCTGGGATGATAATTCTCCCACCGTGTTTTCCGACGCAGCAGGTTCAAAAGGGTTTGCAGCCATTTTCAAGAACCACTGGTTCGCGGGTCCCTGGCCGCCTCAGATTTCTTCCATCCAGAGTTCAATCAAATCCTCTCCACTGTTAGAAATTTATCCCATCGTGGCAGCTGCCCAGACCTGGGGGGAGGTCTGGAGGAACAAGCCTGTCGTCTTCGTCACGGACAATCAGGCAGTGGTAGAAATCCTCAACAAAGGTCGCTCCTCCTCCCCACAAATCATGCCCTTTGTCCGCAGATTAGTATGCCTTGCCTTAAAATACAACTTTCATTTTTCATGCAGGTTCATACAGGGTTCAGCAAACACAGCAGCTGATGCCCTCTCCCGTTTCAACTTCCCGGTTTTCTTTCAGGTGATGCCAGACGCAGATCCTTCAGGGGTCCCTCCACCTGCAGTCGAGACACTGATGATGGATTGAGCAAGCATGTCAGAACTGCCAAGTCACTCATCCATAACTCCTTATCCCTCAATACAGCCAGGAACTACAAGACCGGGTGGGAAACCTTCTCACAATTCTCCCTCAGACACCCACAAGGACATCTGGACCAAACAACTTATGTCATGGCATTTCTGGCTTATTGTCACGCAGACCTTCACCTATCTTTCAGCACCATCAAATTGTACCTGGCAGGGGTACAGCATTTCCTCACTTTAGATTTCCCAGGCAGCCAGTCCATATTTTCTTCCCAGGCCATCAAATCCACCCTTAGAGGGATTCTAAAGAGCAGCAACAAGCCGGAGTCCTGGAGGAAACCAGTTACCGGGGCCATGTTCAGGGCTTTTTCCACCTCCCTAGACAACGATCCTTTCGGGCCATATAAAAGCATAGTGCTCAAAGCTGCCATGTATCTCTGTTTCTACGGGTTCTTACGGCCCGGGGAATTCACTGGCTCTCCAGGCCACGCAGGCCCCACTTCAGACCAGCTGGTCTGGCAGCAGACTCATTGCACCCTTTCTCTCCCTTCCACCAAAACTTCCCAAGTAGGTCCTCCAGTCAAAATTATCTACTTCCAGACCTTCAATGAATGGTGCCCGGTTGCCGTGTTCAAAAAGCTTCTCGCCATCTTAAAAGTTTCCGCGCCAGGCAGCCCACTCTTTCCCTTCAACTCCAAATGTCTCACGACTTCACAGTTTTTCCATCACATCAGAACTTTGGCTTCCAAGTTAGGGTTCGATGCCAAGGCCATCTCGTTTCGCATAGGCGCGGCTTCCGCAGCCTCGAGTCACGGGGTCCCAGCACACGTCATCCAGAAAATGGGCAGATGGCAATCCTCCTGCTTCACGCATTACATCCCTAATCCGAGGGCCGAAATCGCCAAAGCTTTCACCAGCTTAGCTCTATGAGTTCCACCTTTACATTCCTACCCGTTGACTTTTGCCCCTCATTTAGCACGCCCTCATTTAGCTCGCACCCGGCCATGGCTTCCCGCACACCCCAGCCATCTATAGTTGCTAGTCATGTCATCCCCTTCCCCTCCGTTCTTCTTCACGGTCTCCCACCGTAGCCAGGACCACAAGTAGTAAGGCTGAAGCTCAGCCTGCGTTTGTGGGAGGGGCGAAGGATGCCTATTTAGCGAGGCCCCACGCTCCCATCATGGACGCTGCGCTCTCACCCCTCCCTCCCGTCCCCTTCTTCACCTCTCTCACCATCAGGCATGCCCCTCATTTAGCACGCCCTCATTTAGCTCGCACCCGGCCATGGCTTCCCGCACACCCCAGCCATCTATAGTTGCTAGTCATGTCATCCCCTTCCCCTCCGTTCTTCTTCACGGTCTCCCACCGTAGCCAGGACCACAAACACAATTACTGATTAAAAAGGGTAGGGGGGGTAAAACAAATACAGTGGTACATGTGCACGTACTATGGTTTAAGCAAACTCTCCTTGCACATTTTATTGGGTCGTGTTCAGTCACCTCAGGTACGGAATTACCACGCTAGTTCGTTTCAGACCTTTGTAGTTTACGCATTATATGCATGTATGTTCATCGATCTCGCTCACGTCTCCAGTCATGTATAGCCATTTTCCTTGTCTGTTTAAGTATGTTTTCTCCGTTCTCTCTCCAGGGACGTTCCTTCTTTCAGGGTCATCCGTCGATTCTGGGTGTTGCCCAGTTTCGTTTCCAACAGGTAGTATAGGGAAGTTTTCAGTGGTAGATTCGCTTTCTCATTCTGTCTTCTAAAAAATCTCACGGTCTAACTTAGGTATTCTCCTCATCCCTCTATTCGCTCCTCCCGTGCTGTGGGTAAGTCAGCTCAGTCTGTCAGTGGCAGTAATCTTTGATCACGAGGTGACATCATTCACGATGGCATGCGTACGCACACCATATCGTTTCGGTGGTAGGGTTGTCACTGGTGTCTGGTTTCGGGTCGCATGATAGAGCCTCATTCTCACGTACTGTAAATACAGGGCCATGTCTCATGCCTCTGATATCATGGAGGCCTCGGTCAACGAAAATGCCGCCAGGCTGTCCGAAGTGGGTAGCATCCCGTCACTACGGAATTGGACCGTACCCAGGTTGATGGCGGAGCTGTCCAGGAAGTGTATCCCGTTTACAGCCTCGGCCAGAAAGGCAGAATTATACCGCCTACTCATGTCCGCTGCGAGCCCTCAGCGTCAGGAGGAAGTCTCGATGGCCACAGTCCAGACCTCGCTCGCTCAGATTCACCTCATACTCAACAATCTTACGTCATCAGTCACGGACATTCAATCCAGACTGGACACGGTCAAGTCCCGGGGTGCCGTTCTCGCTCCCCCGGGTCCAGAGCTGGCCATCCCGTCCACATCCGCTGCGGGGTGTACCGGTACGACTGTCTCCGTTCCTAATATCACTCCGGCTCACTTCATACCGGCCAACACCAAGAAAGATATTCTGGAAGGCAGGGACGTCAACTTGGCTTCCCTGTTGATTGCTACTCAGGATTTCTCAGACAGCAAAATCATCACGTGCGGTGATGTCTCAGTAGTACTCAGGGGCCGTGATCTCAGGCTAAACAGAAAGCTTACCATCCCGGAGTTCCTTCTAGCTTTCAACCTGTATAGAGATGTGATTTGCTCCGTACAGGCCGACCGCAGAGAGGAATTAGATCTTTATTTGTTCAGGGTAACCGAATTAGGGTACAAATATGGTGGTAGTTCGTTCTACGATTATCACTGCTCATTTTCTGCTAAGGCCGCGGAGGCCCTCAGTCAATTTCAATGTCTCACAAACTGGGCTAATATCGACACTGAGATATTTTGCAGACACTTTGCCGGCCTTAGGGCTCTTGCTTGTTCTCTGTGTCAATCCATCTACCACACAGCAGAATGGTGTCACAAAGCCGCCTCAAGTGCCGATAGTAGCCATCCCGCACAGCCGTCTAGGCACTCTGAACCCCAGTATGCCTCAGGTTTAGTCGACAAATTGGGAAGGCCCATTCAATACCTCGGCCTGTCACAGATCTGTAATAATTTCAATTTTTCCTCCTTCAATTACAGTCAGTGTAGGCTGTTACATGTTTGTGTGAATTGTTTCAGAGCCCATCCCAAGTCGGTCTGTACATTAAAGGCGGATAAGTCTTATTTGAGTGTCCTTAACGTTGATTGCCTGCTGCATTTCCTACGCAACCACCACGACCCTAGCTTCATACAGTTCCTCATGTCAGGGTTTAGATCAGGTTTCCACACTGGCCTAATTGCCCTGCCCGAATTGTCTTATGAATGCAGGAATTTATTGTCATCGGAGCTTCACCCTCAGGCAGCAGATGAACTGATTTCCATCGAGTTGGCTAAGAGATTCCTAATAGGCCCCTTTTCTTCTCCTCCTTTTGGACGGTGGAGAGTCAGCCCCATAGGTGTAGTCACAGGCAAATTTAGTAACCAAGAAAGATTGATCATCGATTTATCAGCCCCACACGGTCACTCCACTCCCAGTATCAACTCTCTCATACCCTCCGAAGAAGTCAGTATGAAATATTCCTCCATAGATCAGGCTATCGCCATTATACTGCTGTTAGGCCGTAACTCTATTCTGTCAAAAGCTGATATATCTGACGCCTTTAAGCTACTCCCCATCAGTCCAACTTTGTGGCAGTGGCATGGTATAAAGTGGAGAGATCTTTATTACTTTTTATTACTTTGCCTCTAAACTCACCTTCGGGTCAAAAAGCAGCCCGTGTTTCTTTGACAAATTGGCTCAGGCTCTCCACTGGATACTAGTCAACGAGTTCCATTGTAGTTTTGTTATCCATTACTTGGATGACTTTCTGTTATTGGAACACCCCGGGTTCAATCCAAAAGCACTACAGTCACTGCTAAACTGTTTCCACCAACTTGATATCCCCATATCCCCAAAAAAGGTTGAAGGTCCGTCCCCAGTCATCACTTTCCTAGGTATCATTCTGGACACAATAAACATGGTCGCAAAATTACCGGAAAACAAACTGGACAGGATTAGGGTCGTCCTCCACAATTTCAAGCAGACCAGAACCATTAAAAAAGTTGAATTACAGTCTCTTTTAGGCATGCTAAATTTTGCTATGCGAGACATGCCCCAAGGTAGGTAATTTGTGTCACGACTACTAGCTCTCCTTCCTTTAGCTCCTTCCCAATACTCATATGCCTTGACGACCAAATAGTAGCCGATTTAGCCATGTGGGACTATTTTCTTAGTAACTGGGATGGTATTTCTCTCCTTATCCCGGTGGTGTCCAACAGTTCCCCTTTAGTCTTCTCTGATGCCGCTCCCAGTTCTGGATTCGCAGCCATTTTTGGCACACATTGGCTAGCAAACGTGTGGCCCGACGAGGTCAAGTCACTGCCGAGGTTTCTTCAGTCTTCAGCTTCCTTTGAGATTTACCCCTTAGTTGCAGCCGCTCATGTGTGGGATCCCGAGTGGACCGGTCACACGGTGTTGTTCGTTTCCGATAACGCAGCGGTAATGTATATACTAAATAACGGGTCATCTAAATCCCTGCAGGTGTTACCATTCCTCAGACGTCTAGTGCTTCTTTCATTGCAACACCAGTTTCGATACATATGCTCACATATATCGGGGCAGAAGAATGTCGCAGCTGATGCCCTGTCTAGAGCTAATTTTGGCCTTTTCTCGCAGGTATTTCCAGACGCAGACGCCAATGGTGCTACAGTCCCCCCGTTCCCATCACTGGTCTGGATGTAAACTCTCACTTAGCTACAGCTCGTTCTCTACTGGCCAAGTCCCTGCCACCCAACACGGCCAGGGTTACCATACAGGTTGGAGGGCTTTCCTTAAATTCCAGGACAAGTTTCCCCAAGGCATTCTCGGTTTTACCAACTACATCCTGGCTTTCATCGGTTATTGTCATTCTGAGTTGAATCTGTCATACTCCACAGTTAAGTCTTACTTAGCCGGTGTACAGCATTTTCGAGCCTCCAGTCAACCAGAAGCTCCCTCACTATTCTCCATTCATGTAGTCAAAGCTACTCTCAGGGGTCTTGAAAAATGTAACCCAAATACACGTCCGGGCCGCCAGGCCATCACCGGGCAAATATTTTGTAAGTTGTCTGACATGTTAGACCATAGCCCTTTCGGCGCCCAACAGAGTCTAGTGATAAAAGCAGCCATATACCTGGCTTTCTATGGCTTCCTGAGACCAGGAGAGTTTACCTCAGCCCGTAGTAGCCGCAGGTATCTAACTGTCGGGCAACTGAAGGCTGACACAGACAATTTCATTCTCTCGCTCATGTCCACCAAAACATCACAGTCAGGCCCTCCTACCCAGATCATGAACTACCCAACCACCCACCGCTGGTGCCCCATTAAAGTGCTACACCAATTGTTAAAAAGTGTTGACAATACAACACCCCACAGGCCACTGTTGCCTTTCAACGCAGCGCATCTCACAAGCTCCCAGTTTGTTTCGCATGTTCGCTCCCTGGTGGCCAACCTAGGTTTAGACACGGCATCTGTCTCTGGCCACTCCTTTCGGATTGGCGCCGCTTCCACAGCATCCAAGAACCAAGTTCCTGCTCACGTCATCACAAAATTAGGGCGATGGCATTCCTCCTGTTATTCCAGATACATACCTCACCCAAACATTGAGATGTCTCTCGCCTGTCAGAACCTTGTACTGTAAGTGCGATTTGTAAATAAAGTTTTCTGAATGCATATGGTCTCTTTTTGGCCTCCTTCAGTCATCCCTACGACGTTGCGGTTACGGCACAAATCAAACCGTTTAGCTAACTACTAGTTACGGTCCCGGTTCAGGTGTAGCCCCGACCACAAAAGTATTTTTAACAAAAAAATGTTTTTGGGTCTCTATTTTCTGAAAGCCATCTTTTTTATTTTTTGTGCGGTTTTCTTATTTTTTGCAGAATGAGGGGACGGTTTGATTGGTACTAATTTTGGGTACATATGACTTTTTTTTTTATCACTTTTTATACAATTTTTTAGGGAAGTGAGGTAGGCAAAATTGCAATTCCAACATAGTTTTTCTTTTTTTTTCTGGCGTTCTCCATGGGAAGAAGTTAGATCACTTGATTCTTGAAGATCCAGTGGATCTGATGGCTCTGCAATACTACGCCTGATCAGGCTCCTGCCTTTGGCATACCAGTTAATTGACTCCACAAAAGGATTATCCAGTGAGAAAAGATAATATTCCTCCCAGTATGACATTGTTAGGTTCGCAAGGGAGGATGAGAATCGTGTCCCCATTGAGCCACCACTTGTCTGCATGTAATATTTGTCATTAAACTTGAAATAATTATGCAATAATAGAAATTCAGTAACCTCTTATATGTAAGCATAAGCAATTATTTCCATGGGGTAATTACTGTATGTATGAAAGTGGTGTCTGAATGCGGTCAGTGCCACTTGGTGTGGAGTCGAGGTGTATAGCGATGTTACATCGCTGGTTAGCCAGATATAGCCTTCCCTCCTTTCTTTATGTAAAAAGATCTCCACACCTCCCCAGTTTCCCATATATACCCCGGGACTTGCTTTAACAAAGGCTGGAGGAGCGAATCAAGCCACTACCCCAAACTCTCAGGGACACTACCTTACACTATTGGGTGCACAGGTGGCGGTATTATGTTTTTATTAGTGTTGATCGAGCACCATAGTGCTCGGGGGCCCTGGCCGAACACATTGGGATGCTCGGGTGCTCTACCGAGCAGCCGAGTATAGGGAGAACTCGAGCATTAAACCAGGCACCCCCTGCTCTGAAGAAGGGAGGGTGCCTGGTTCATAGGAAAAGGTCATACATTTATTGAAACACCACCGAAATGGTTTGGGAACAGCATGGGGAGGATGTCTGGATGCATCTTGGACTCCCAGGTTGCTGCTGGGAACGATGTTGTCCGAGTAGTACGGCACTTTTACAGACTGACAATAATACGCACAAAACCGAATAAAAAAATTGATTTTAGAGGAAAAATTGATAGGAAACATTCTTTCCTGTATATTTACTTGTATATAAAGTGCAAGTGCTGCCAAAAATTACAAGGAAGAGGCACTCCGATACAAATTGTATACTCATTCACATTGGGGTGCAATTGTTCAGTTAGTGGAACTCAGATCACAGTATTTAGAGGGACGCTAAAATAAAATAACAAACCAACTTTATTATGTCATTTGCTTACAATGGGGGAAACTTACACAAGGATAATTCTAATCCAATATTATACCTAAGAGCTATCACAGTGTAATTTCACTGTGCATAACCAAATTAACTCCTATACCTGTTGCTGGGCGTAACCCCTAACAACAGCTCAGACCACACTGTATATCAGCAATATGTAGCTCCGGTATACTATCGCTCAGGGCTTTTTTTCTCAGAGAAAAGGTGGTGGAACTCAGCCCCCCTCCCCTGGCCACGCCCCTACCCACCCCTAGGACCGCCCCCTAAAACCGCCCCTTTAGAGAACAGGGATGCAAGTAAAATTTGGGGGGATTATAAAAGTCCAGCCCAGCAAAGAAACCCCCCAGATGGGGATGGCACTGTTAATGGGGGATCTGGGGATGGCACTGTTAATGGGGGATCTGGGGATGGCATCCGTAGATCCCCCATCCTATAACAGTGCCATCCACAGACCCCCCATCCTATAACAGTGCAATCCACAGCCCCCCCCCACCCCATAACAGTGCCATCCACAGACACCCACCCACCCCATAACAGTGCCATCCACAGATCCCCCACCCCATAACAGTGCCATCCACAGACCCCCCCCCCTTAACAGTGCCATCCACAGACCCCCCCACCCCATAACAGTGCCATCCACAGCCCCCCCACCCCATAACAGTGCCATCCACAGACACCCCCCACCCCATAACAGTGCCATCCACAGCCCCCCCACCCCATAACAATGCCATCCACAGACCCCCCCACCCCATAACAGTGCCATCCACAGACCCCCCCCCATTGCCGCTCCAGTACAGTTAGAAAATGTGTAAAATTAATAATGATTCTATTCATGAGGCCTCCTCTGTAGTAGAACATTCAATATATCCATCCTACTCACAGGGCTGTTATCGTAATCCAGGCCGGCCGGGCAGACGAGCGGCATCGTCACTGACTGACGTCACGTGCCTGCCCAGCCTACTTTATGAATGAAGCAGGCGGCGCAGGCACGTGACGTCAGTCAGTGACGCTGCTGCTCGTCTGCCCGGCTGGCATGGATTACGATAACAGCCCTGTGAGTAGGATGGATATATTGAATGTTCTACTACAGAGAAGGCCTCGTGAATAGAATCATTATTAATTTTACACATTCTATAACTGTACTGGTGCTGGAGGCCGGAGCACAGTGAACGTACCGGCCCCCAGCTCCTCCTCCCAGTCCCTCCCCGCTGATACATCGCAGCCTGCGATGCTGGAGCATGGCAGGCTGCGATGTCAAAAGGTGGCGGAACGCCGTTCCGGTGCGTTCCGCCAGAAAAAAAGCCCTAGTATCGCTAATGAGGATCAATGGTAGCGGGGTAGGGTGTACCTAGTGGTTTTCAACACATCATCCAGTAGGTCCCTAATTCACCAGCTCCCCTGCTCTCTTATCCCACTGACCTCATTACTGACTTAGATTAAAAAACTGACTGACACTGTCTAGTGTAGCTACATTGCATCTGCTGACACTGGGTGTAACTCCGAACTGGCTCGATGCGTTTCTAGTGTCCTGACCTCCTCAGGAGCCTCATTACTACTCATGCCAGTATTATTAATTATAGAACAGACAAACAGACATATAGCGAGCACGCCACCTCTCACATGTGGCAGCGCTCCCAGCACTGGTGCGGCCGTGGGACTCCTACACTCATAAAGCCTATGCAAGTTAAAGGGCTGCCTAAAAATGACAAAGAACTGGCACTACAATACACCCTTTGTTACACATAAAGGAGGACATCATACACAGCCTTGAAAAATTATGATTGATGGCCTGCTGGTAAACCCTCAAAAACAATTGGAGCAAGGACCAGCTGGTCTGACTATCTAAAACATTATTAGCGAGTGCCTACTGCCGCTTTGGAGACTCTAGATAACCTGGGCCAGATGGTACGTCCCAGCGACGATCCATTCGGATGTCTGCCCTATCAATTTCGATGTTATTTTCAGAGCAAACCACGGTGACCATGGGTAAAGGGGAATCAGGGTTTGATTCCGGAAAGGGAGAAAAAGAGGGCCTGCTGGTGAGCTGACCCAGTAAAAGATTTTAGGTGCAGGCCTGCTGGTGAGCTGACACTGTAAAACATTATATGCGAGGGCCTGCTGGTGAGCTGACCCTGTAAACAATTGTAGGTGAGGGTCAGCTGGTGAGTTGACCCTCTAAAAAATTATATGCGAGGGTCTACAGCTGAGCTGACCCTGTAAGACATTATATGCGAAGGGCATATATACGAGGGCATTATATGCGACGAATAAGCATGTTGATATGATGGAAGAGGAGGATGAGAAAAGGAAGATTGAACGATATACACTTGTTTGTGGAGTAAGGTATGCATGGGAGTACAGTGTATTCAATACACCATAAAAGCCACGTTTTTCCCTTTTCACACCATTCTTTGTAAACCCTAGAAATGGTTGTGCGTGAAAATCCCAGTAACTGAGCAGATTGTGAAATACTCAGACCGGCCCGACTGGCACCAACAACCATGCCACGCTCAAAATTGCTTAAATCACCTTTCTTTCCCATTCTGACATTCAGTTTGGAGTTCAGGAGACTGTCTTGACCAGGACCACACCCCTAAATGCATTGAAGCAATTGCCATGTGATTGGTTGACTAGATAATTGCATTAATGAGAAATAGAACAGGTGTTCCTAATAATTCTTTAGGTGAGTGTATATGTACCATATAATCACATGAGATCTACCGTTGTTATTTATTTATTTATCATATATTGATAAACATACAGTCACATTACAATTAGAGTTGAGCGAACACCTGGATGTTCGGGTTCGAGAAGTTCGGCCGAACTTCCCGGAAATGTTCGGGTTCGGGATCCGAACCTGACCCGAACTTCGTCCCGAACCCGAACCCCATTGAAGTCAATGGGGACCCAAACTTTTCGGCACTAAAAAGGCTGTAAAACAGCCCAGGAAAGAGCTAGAGGGCTGCAAAAGGCAGCAACATGTAGGTAAATCCCCTGCAAACAAATGTGGATAGGGAAATGAATTAAAATAAAAATAAACTAAATAAAAATTAACCAATATCAATTGGAGAGAGGTCCCATAGCAGAGAATCTGGCTTCACGTCAGCAGAGAATCAGTCTTCATGCCATAGCAGAGAATCAGGCTTCACGTCACCCGCCACTGTAACAGTCCATTGTCATATATTTAGGCCCAGGCACCCAGGCAGAGGAGAGAGGTCCCGTAACAGAGAATCTGGCTTCATGTCAGCAGAGAATCAGTCTTCATGTCATAGCAGAGAATCAGGCTTCACGTCACCCAACACTGGAACAGTCCATTGTCAGATATTTAGGCCCAGGCACCCAGGCAGAGGAGAGAGGTCCCATAACAGAGAATCTGGCTTCATGTCAGCAGAGAATCAGTCTGCATATCATAGCAGAGAATCATGCTTTACGTCACCCAACACTGGAACAGTCCATTGTCAGATATTTAGGTCCAGGCACCCAGGCAGAGGAGAGAGGTCCCGTAACAGAGAATCTGGCTTCATGTCAGCAGAGAATCAGTCTGCATGTCATAGCAGAGAATCAGGCTTTACGTCACCCAACACTGGAACAGTCCATTGTCAGATATTTAGGCCCAGGCACCCAGGCAGAGGAGAGAGGTCCCGTAACAGAGAATCTGGCTTCATGTCAGCAGAGAATCAATCTTCATGTCATAGCAGAGAATAAGGCTTCACGTCACCCAACACTGGAACAGTCCATTGTCAGATATTTAGGCCCAGGCACCCAGGCAGAGGAGAGAGGTCCCTAAACAGAGAATCTGGCTTCATGTCAGCAGAGAATCAGTCTGCATGTCATAGCAGAGAATCATGCTTTACGTCACCCAACACTGGAACAGTCCATTGTCAGATATTTAGGCCCAGGCACCCAGGCAGAGGAGAGAGGTCCCGTAACAGAGAATCTGGCTTCATGTCAGCAGAGAATCAGTCTGCATGTCATAGCAGAGAATCATGCTTTACGTCACCCAACACTGGAACAGTCCATTGTCAGATATTTAGGCCCAGGCACCCAGGCAGAGGAGAGAGGTCCCGTAACAGAGAATCTGGCTTCATGTCAGCAGAGAATCAGTCTGCATGTCATAGCAGAGAATCAGGCTTCACGTCACCCACCACTGGAACAGGCCACTGTCACATATTTAGGCCCAGGCACCCAGGCAGAGGAGAGAGGTCCCATAACAGAGATTCAGGCTTCATGTCAGCAGAGAATCAGTCTGCATATCATAGCAGAGAATCATGCTTTACGTCACCCAACACTGGAACAGTCCATTGTCAGATATTTAGGCCCAGGCACCCAGGCAGAGGAGAGAGGTCCCGTAACAGAGAATCTGGCTTCATGTCAGCAGAGAATCAGTCTTCATGTCATAGCAGAGAATCAGGCTTCACGTCACCCACCACTGGAACAGTCCATTGTCACATATTTAGGCCCAGGCACCCAGGCAGAGGAGAGAGGTCCCATAACTAGAGTTGAGCGAACACCTGGATGTTCGGGTTCGAGAAGTTCGGCCAAACTTCCCGGAAATGTTCGGGTTCGGGATCCGAACCTGACCCGAACTTCGTCCCGAACCCGAACCCCATTGAAGTCAATGGGGACCCGAACTTTTCGGCACTAAAAAGGCTGTAAAACAGCCCAGGAAAGAGCTAGAGGGCTGCAAAAGGCAGCAACATGTAGGTAAATCCCCTGCAAACAAATGTGGATAGGGAAATGAATTAAAATAAAAATAAAATAAATAAAAATTAACCAATATCAATTGGAGAGAGGTCCCATAGCAGAGAATCTGGCTTCACGTCAGCAGAGAATCAGTCTTCATGCCATAGCAGAGAATCTGGCTTCACGTCACCCACCATTGTAACAGTCCATTGTCATATATTTAGGCCCCGGCACCCAGGCAGAGGCGAGAGGTCCCGTAACAGAAAATCTGGCTTCATGTCAGCAGAGAATCAGTCTTCATGTCATAGCAGAGAATCAGGCTTCACGTCACCCAACACTGGAACAGTCCATTGTCAGATATTTAGGCCCAGGCACCCAGGCAGAGGAGAGAGGACCCGTAACAGAGAATCTGGCTTCATGTCAGCAGAGAATCAGTCTGCATGTCATAGCAGAGAATCAGGCTTCACGTCACCCGCCACTGTAACAGTCCATTGTCATATATTTAGGCCCAGGCACCCAGGCAGAGGAGAGAGGTCCCGTAACAGAGAATCTGGCTTCATGTCAGCAGAGAATCAGTCTTCATGTCATAGCAGAGAATCAGGCTTCACGTCACCTAACACTGGAACAGTCCATTGTCAGATATTTAGGCCCAGGCACCCAGGCAGAGGAGAGAGGTCCCATAACAGAGAATCTGGCTTCATGTAAGCAGAGAATCAGTCTGCATGTCATAGCAGAGAATCATGCTTTACGTCACCTAACACTGGAACAGTCCATTGTCAGATATTTAGGCCCAGGCACCCAGGCAGAGGAGAGAGGTCCCGTAACAGAGAATCTGGCTTCATGTCAGCAGAGAATCAGTCTGCATATCATAGCAGAGAATCATGCTTTACGTCACCCAACACTGGAACAGTCCATTGTCAGATATTTAGGCCCAGGCACCCAGGCAGAGGAGAGAGGTCCCTAAACAGAGAATCTGGCTTCATGTCAGCAGAGAATCAGTCTGCATGTCATAGCTGAGAATAATGCTTTACGTCACCCAACACTGGAACAGTCCATTGTCAGATATTTAGGCCCAGGCACCCAGGCAGAGGAGAGAGGTCCCGTAACAGAGAATCAGGCTTCATGTCAGCAGAGAATCAGTCTTCATGTCATAGCAGAGAATAAGGCTTCACGTCACCCAACACTGGAACAGTCCATTGTCAGATATTTAGGCCCAGGCGCCCAGGCACCCAGGCAGAGGAGAGAGGTCCCGTAACAGAGAATCTGGCTTCATGTAAGCAGAGAATCAGTCTACATGTCATAGCAGAGAATCATGCTTTACGTCACCCAACACTGGAACAGTCCATTGTCAGATATTTAGGCCCAGGCACCCAGGCAGAGGAGAGAGGTCCCTAAACAGAGAGTCTGGCTTCATGTCAGCAGAGAATCAGTCTGCATGTCATAGCAGAGAATCATGCTTTACGTCACCCACCACTGGAACAGTCCATTGTCACATATTTAGGCCCAGGCACCCAGGCAGAGGAGAGAGGTCCCATAACTAGAGTTGAGCGAACACCTGGATGTTCGGGTTCGAGAAGTTCGGCCGAACTTCCCGGAAATGTTCGGGTTCGGGATCCGAACAAGACCCGAACTTCGTCCCGAACCCGAACCCCATTGAAGTCAATGGGGACCCGAACTTTTGGGCACTAAAAAGGCTGTAAAACAGCCCAGGAAAGAGCTAGAGGGCTGCAAAAGGCAGCAACATGTAGGTTAATTCCCTGCAAACAAATGTGGATAGGGAAATGAATTAAAAAAAAATTCAAAAAATAAAAATGACCCAATATCAATTGGACAGAGGTCCCATAGCAGAGAATCTGGCTTCACGTCAGCAGAGAATCAGTCTCTTCATGCCATAGCAAAGAATCTGGCTTCATGCCAGCACAGAATCAGTCTCTTCATGCCATAGCAGAGAATCTGGCTTCATGTCAGCACAGAATCAGTTTTCATGTCATAGCAGAGAATCAGGCTTCACGTCACCCACCACTGGAACAGGCCACTGTCACACATTTAGGCCCAGGCAGAGGAGAGAGGTCCCGTAACAGAGAATCTGGCCTTATGTCAGCACAGAATCTGTCTTCATGTCATAGCAGAGAATCAGGCATCACGTCACCCACCACTGGAACAGGCCACTGTCACACATTTAGGCCCAGGCACCCAGGCAGAGGAGAGAGGTCCCGTAACAGAGAATCTGGCCTTATGTCAGCGCAGAATCTGTCTTCATGTCATAGCAGAGAATCAGGCATCACGTCACCCACCACTGGAACAGGCCACTGTCACACATTTAGGCCCAGGCACCCAGGCAGAGGAGAGAGGTCCCGGAACAGAGAATATGGCCTTATGTCAGCGCAGAATCAGTCTTCATGTCATAGCAGAGAATCAGGCTTCACGTCACCCACCACTGGAACAGGCCACTGTCACACATTTAGGCCCCGGCACCCAGACAGAGGAGAGAGGTCCTGTAACAGAGAATCTGGCCTTATGTCAGCACAGAATCTGTCTTCATGTCATAGCAGAGAATCAGGCTTCACGTAACCCACCACTGGAACAGGCCACTGTCACACATTTAGGCCCAGGCAGAGGAGAGAGGTCCCGTAACAGAGATTCTGGCCTTATGTCAGCACAGAATCTGTCTTCATGTCATAGCAGAGAATCAGGCATCATGTCACCCACCACTGGAACAGGACACTGTCACACATTTAGGCCCAGGCACCAAGTCAGTGGTGTAGTACAGTCCATATGAACCACATGAAGTTTCACCAAATATCCAGTCTGCAGGTTTGCAATAGGGTCATACCAATATACAGGAGCTGCAGCAATGATCACTTGTTAAATATAGTTCCATATATTCATAAGCTGTTAGCAGAGAGTCAGGACATGCTAAATAAACCTCTTCAAATGTGCTATTAGATAACAGAAAAGTTTTAACAGACAGAGTCTTTACAGTGGACTCTTCCAGAAAGCCCCCTGTGTATTCTGCTACTTGGTTTGGTCTCCTCAGTGCAGACATTTACTGTGAAGGAGGTAGGATCTCTGTCTAAGTTCTCTAAAGCTAAAGTTCATTTATCTATTGTAAAAAGTTATAATATATACCCATAATAGTTCTGTAGAATGTAAAGAGGTGACTGTATGTTTTTTAGCAGCCTTTAAACCCTGTAGCACATGCTAGGCTGAGTAGATGATGTACAGTTAGAGAGCCATGTGTTCTTCCTAAAATGGCTGCAAGACATGCTGTATTCCAGGTCACCCTGCTGCAATATCTTTGTAAATGATTTTCTCTTGTTCATTTTTCTGTATGCTTTGTTATATCCTGTAACATGTATGTGGGAATGTAATATAATGACTGCCTGTTATGATATAGGTGGGCTGGTGACCTGGCTGTATACCACATAGTGGCAGTGTTTCCCTGTTGTATTACAGGCTCCAGCCAAGTGCACTCCACCTCAATAAAGCTTTAAACCACAGAAGACCTGAGTGTCGTCCCTTAGAGTCCACTTAGAGTTTATGCCTGGAGGAGCTGGTGACCGAGTGAGTGTGAAAGCTGGAGGTGTCGCAGATGGTGCAAGGAAAAGAGGGTTACATTTGGTGCCGTGACTCGGATGTCATCATTCTGCTCAAAATGACCAGTGAAGATACCTAAAGTCACCAGTGTGCGAGTTCTGAGGTGATTGTGCCACGGCGGAGCTGCTAGGCGGCAGATTGACCTTATTAGCGGTTTATATCCTCTCAGGAATAGAAGATGAGTGGACGAGCCAGAGCCTGCGGAAGAGCACGTGCCAGGGGGCAGCCCAGCCAAGGACAGCCTGGACAGGAGCAAGAGGCTCAAGAACCTAGACGCATTGAAAGACCCCAGCAGCCATCAGCTGAGCCTTTGCTTGTGGGAAGAGGGCGCCAGAGAGGCCCGCCAGTAGTGGAGAGACCTCCGACTGATGTTCTGCAGCTTTCAGCTGGATTTCAGGACATATCCCTCGGAGAACTGGGTGGCCGCAGGCGTGGCTTCCATGACTTTGGAGTGAACACCAGGCAGACCATTGAATAGAAATGTGAGACCTGTTTTTTTTTGCACTGTGTGACAGGTTAAGGTTTAATCTCAGAATCAGACTTCTATCTGCACGGTAGCGTGTGTCTTAGGTTTTTGTGAATGACACTATCAATACCTTCAATGTAAGATATCCTTTTTGGGATAGATTTCAAGTAGGCCTCAAATACCAGAAACTAGTTATTTGGAGAATGGCAAATTTGGGAATAGTTTTTCAATCCCGAAAAAAAAGTGTGCTTTTACGGTCACTACAAATAACTTGACCAGCTAAAACAGTACAGATTTGCTTGAATAGAAATGTCAGGTCTATTTTTTAGGCGCTGGGTGACAGGCTCAACTTGCCCCTGATGTAGTATATGGCCAAAAAATAACCACACTGTTGATGGTTAAATGCACTTGGGTGACACAGGCTCAGCCTGCACCAGATGTAGTATATGGCCAAAATATAATCAGACTGTTGATGGTTAAATGCACTTCGGTGACACAGGCTCAGCCTGCAGCTGATGTAGTATATGGCCAAAAAATAACCAGACTGTTGATGGTTAAATGCACTTCGGTGACACAGGCTCAGCCTGCAGCTGATGTAGGATATAGCACAAAATAACCACACTATTGATGGTTAAATACACTTGGTGATAGCTTGTGCTGGAGCACCACAAGTCACAAAATGGCCGCCGATCACCCCAGACAAAAAGTGCTAAAAACGCTCTGGGCAACCTCAAAAAAGTGAGCAAGTCAATACTAGCACTTCAATGATCCACAGCTGCAGATCGATCACAGAATGAAGTCTTTTGGAGGAGTTAATCACTGCCTAATCTCGCCCTAACGTCGCAGCTGCAACCTCTCCCTATGCTTGAATCAGCAGAGTGACGTGCAGCGCAACGTGACCCAAGCTTATATAGAGGCTGGGTCACATGCTGCACTGGCCAATCACAGCCATGCCAATAGTAGGCAAGGCTGTGATGGCCTCTTGGGGCAAGTAGTATGACGCTTGTTGATTGGCTGCTTTGCAGCCTTTCAAAAAGCACCAAGAAAGCGCCGAACACCGAACCCGAACACGGACTTTTACGAAAATGTTCGGGTTCGGGCCCGTGTCACGGACACCCCAAAATTCGGGTTCGCTCATCCCTACCCATAACAGAGATTCAGGCTTCATGTCAGCAGAGAATCAGTCTTCATATCATAGCAGAGAATCAGGCTTCATGTCACCCACCACTGGAACAGGCCACTGTCAGATATTTTTAGGCCCCGGCACCCAGACAGAGGAGAGGTTCATTCAACTTTGGGTTGCCCCGCAATATAATGGTAAAATGAAAATAAAAATAGGATTGAATGAGGAAGTGCCCTGGAGTACAATAATATATTGTTAAGGGGAGGTAGTTAATGTCTAATCTGCACAAGGGATGGACAGGTCCTGTGGGATCCATGCCTGGTTCATTTTTATGAATGTCAGCTTGTCCACATTGGCTGTAGACAGGCGGCTGCGTTTGTCTGTAATGACGCCGCCTGCCGTGCTGAATACACGTTCAGACAAAGCGCTGGCCGCCGGGCAGGCCAGCACCTCCAAGGCATAAAAGGCTAGCTCTGGCCACATGGACAATTTGGAGACCCAGAAGTTGAATGGGGCCGAACCATCAGTCAGTACGTGGAGGGGTGTGCACAGGTACTGTTCCACCATGTTAGTGAAATGTTGCCTCCTGCTAACACGTTCCGTATCATTTGGTGGTGCAGTTAGATGTGGCGTGGTGACAAAACTTTTCCACATCTCTGCCATGCTAACCCTGCCCTCAGAGGAGCTGGCCATGACACAGCTGCGTTGGCGACCTCTTGCTCCTCCTCTGCCTTCGCCTTGGGCTTCCACTTGTTCCCCTGTGACATTTGGGAATGCTCTCAGTAGCGCGTCTACCAACGTGCGCTTGTACTCGCGCATCTTACTATCATGCTCCAGTGCATGAAGTAAGGTGGGCACATTGTCTTTTTACCGTGGATCCAGCAGGGTGGCAACCCAGTAGTCCGCACACGTTAAAATGTGGGCAACTCTGCTGTCATTGCGCAGGCACTGCAGCATGTAGTCGCTCATGTGTGCCAGGCTGCCCAGAGGTAAGGACAAGCTGTCCTCTGTGGGAGGCGTATCGTCATCGTCCAGCCACGCACCAGTGATGGGCCCGAGCTGCGTTGGGTGCCAGCCCGCTGTGAACCTGCTTCATCCTCATCCTCCTCCACCTCCTCCTCATCCTCGTCCTCCTCATCCTCCAGTAGTGGGCCCTGTCTGGCCACATTTGTACCTGGCCTCTGCTGTTGCAAAAAACCTCCCTCTGAGTCACTTCGAAGAGACTGGCCTGAAAGGGCTAAAAATTACCTCTTTTCCTCCTCCTCCTCCTGGGCCACCTCCTCTTCCATCATCGCCCTAAGTGTTTTCTCAAGGAAACATAGAAGTGGTATTGTAACGCTGATAACGGCGTCATCGCCACTGGCCATGTTGGTGGAGTACTTGAAACAGCGCAACAGGGCACACAGGTCTCGCATGGAGGCCCAGTCATTGGTGGTGAAGTGGGGCTGATCTGCAGTGCGACTGACCCGTGCGTGCTGCAGCTGAAACTCCACTATGGCCTGCTGCTGCTCGCACAGTCTGTCCAGCATGTGCAAGGTGGAGTTCCACCTGGTGGGCACGTCGCATATGAGGCGGTGAGCGGGAAGGCCGAAGTTACGCTGTAGCGCAGACAGGTGAGCAGCGGCATTATGTGAACACCGGAAAGCGCGAACAGACGGCCCGCACTTTATGCAGCAGCTCTGACATGTCGGGGTAGTTGTGAATGAACTTCTGCACCACCAAATTCAGCACATGTGCCAGGCAAGGGATGTGCGTCAAACCGGCTAGTCCCAGAGCTGCAACGAGATTTCACCCATTATCGCACACCAGGCCAGGCTTGAGGCTCACCGGCAGCAACCACTCGTCGGTCTGTTGTTCTATACCCCGCCACAACTTCTGTGCGGTGTGGGGCCTGTCCCCCAAACATATGAGTTTCAGAACGGCCTGCTGACGTTTAACCCGGGCTGTGCTGAAGTTGGTGGTGAAGGCCTATTTTTTAGGCGCTGGGTGACAGGCTCAACTTGCCACTGATGTAGTATATGGCCAAAAAATAACCACACTATTGATGGTTAAATGCACTTTGTGACAGGCTCAACTTGCCCCTGATGTAGTATATGGCCAAAAAATAACCACACTATTGATGGTTAAATGCACTTGATGAAAGCTTGACCCTGATGTAGGATATAGCAAAAAATGACCACACTACACTGCGTGCAGAATTATTAGGCAAATGAGTATTTTGACCACATCATCCTCTTTATGCATGTTGTCTTACTCCAAGCTGTATAGGCTCGAAAGCCTACTACCAATTAAGCATATTAGGTGATGTGCATCTCTGTAATGAGAAGGGGTGTGGTCTAATGACATCAACACCCTATATTAGGTGTGCATAATTATTAGGCAACTTCCTTTCCTTTGGCAAAATGGGTCAAAAGAAGGACTTGACAGGCTCAGAAAAGTCAAAAATAGTGAGATATCTTGCAGAGGGATGCAGAATTTTTAAAATTGCAAAGCTTCTGAAGCGTGATCATCGAACAATCAAGCGTTTCATTCAAAATAGTCAACAGGGTCGCAAGAAGCGTGTGGAAAAAACCAAGGCGCAAAATAACTGCCCATGAACTGAGAAAAGTCAAGCGTGCAGCTGCCAAGATGCCACTTGCCACCAGTTTGGCCATATTTCAGAGCTGCAACATCACTGGAGTGCCCAAAAGCACAAGGTGTGCAATACTCAGAGACATGGCCAAGGTAAGAAAGGCTGAAAGACGACCACCACTGAACAAGACACATAAGCTGAAACGTCAAGACTGGGCCAAGAAATATCTCAAGACTGATTTTTCTAAGGTTTTATGGACTGATGAAATGAGAGTGAGTCTTGATGGGCCAGATGAATGGGCCCGTGGCTGGATTGGTAAAGGGCAGAGAGCTCCAGTCCGACTCAGACGCCAGCAAGGTGGAGTTGGAGTACTGTTTTGGGCTGGTATCATCAAAGATGAGCTTGTGGGGCCTTTTCGGGTTGAGGATGGAGTCAAGCTCAACTCCCAGTCCTACTGCCAGTTTCTGGAAGACAGCTTCTTCAAGCAGTGGTACAGGAAGAAGTCTGCATCCTTCAAGAAAAACATGATTTTCATGCAGGACAATGCTCCATCACACGCGTCCAAGTACTCCACAGCGTGGCTGGCAAGAAAGGGTATAAAAGAAGAAAATCTAATGACATGGCCTCCTTGTTCACCTGATCTGAACCCCATTGAGAACCTGTGGTCCATCATCAAATGTGAGATTTACAAGGAGGGAAAACAGTACACCTCTCTGAACAGTGTCTGGGAGGCTGTGGTTGCTGCTGCACGCAATGTTGATGGTGAACAGATCAAAACACTGACAGAATCCATGGATGGCAGGCTTTTGAGTGTCCTTGCAAAGAAAGGTGGCTATATTGGTCACTGATTTGTTTTTGTTTTGTTTTTGAATGTCAGAAATGTATATTTGTGAATGTTGAGATGTTATATTGGTTTCACTGGTAAAAATAAATAATTGAAATGGGTATATATTTGTTTTTTGTTAAGTTGCCTAATAATTATGCACAGTAATAGTCACCTGCACACACAGATATCCCCCTAAAATAGCTAAACTAAAAACAAACTAAAAACTACTTCCAAAAATATTCAGCTTTGATATTAATGAGTTTTTTGGGTTCATTGAGAACATGGTTGTTGTTCAATAATAAAATTAATCCTCAAAAATACAACTTGCCTAATAATTCTGCACTCCCTGTATTGATGGTTAAATGTACTTGGTGGCAGCTTGTGCTGGCGCACAAGCAAGCCACAAAATTGCCGCCGATCACCCCAGAAAAAAGTGACTGAAAAACGCTCCGGGCAGCCTAAAAACACTGAGCAATTGAATAGCAGCAGTTCAATGATCCACAGCTGTAGATCGATCACTGAATGAAGTCTTTTGGAGGAGTTAATCACTGCCTAATCTCGCCCTAACGTCGCAGCTGCAACCTCTCCCTACACTTGTATCAGCAGAGTGACGTGCAGCGCTACGTGACCCAAGCTTATATAGAGGCTGGGTCACATGCTGCACTGGCCAATCACAGCCATGCCAATAGTAGGCATGGCTGTGATGGCCTCTAAGGGCAAGTAGTATGATGCTTGTTGATTGGCTGCTTTGCAGCCTTTCAAAAAGCGCCAAGAAAGCGCCAAACACCGAACTCGAACCCGGACTTTTATGAAAATGTTCGGGTTCGGGTCCGTGTCACGGACACCCCAAAATTCTACAGTTCGGGTTCGCTCATCCCTAATTACAATATCTATGTGTAGCCTATGTCCCATCAGGGTGGTGTTTCTTTCTGTCTACCTGTTTTTAATGACAATGTCGCCTAAATACATCATGTTATGAACTTAATAAAGTATTTATATATTTTGCTAATAGTACATGGTGAGCTCCATTTTTTGTAGGTTTTGCGTATTTAATGGGAGTTGGTACTCATGATTTTTTATAGGTTGACCCTCGTATTGTTGCCGTAATATGTATTGCATATGCTGACTTTAGTCCGGGCATGAGGGTCCCTTTCGGTTTTGTGTTTCTATGTATTTATCTTTTATGCTGTGTTTTTTACACAGATTGTTCACCAATGGCCACTTTGGATTACAGAGCCAGGGAACGGTCCTGGCTTCCACAACTGGACGCTGTTTTTAAGGACGAGGGGGCAGTTGGTGGTCTGGATGGTGGCGAGACTCTCAGGGAGACCCAGCACTCATTGCAGCAACTATTACATAAAAGAACACGCATCTGGTGGAATAAGGCTTTTTTGGAAAATTATCTCCAGAGGAGCCTTATTCCCAGGGGTTTACGCATACAAGTGTTCCTCTCATTCCTTATAGAAGATGAGAGCTTCACTTTAAAATGGGAGGATATATGTAATAATAGTTCCTTCAAATTTATGGAACTTTTAATTGGACTAATTAAGAAGAGCCTAGAACAGATCGACAAAGAAATTGAACATTTATAGACATGCCTCTCTAAGGATGGCAATCCTGAGATGTTGAAACAATTTCATGATCTGATGGAGATTAAATATTTTGAATGGGAAAGGAAATTCAGGAGTTCAAGGTGAAGAAATTTACTCGTGACCAGAATGATGCACAACAAAGGAGAGTATACAGATGGAGGGGTAGCGACAGGCGCAGGCCTCTGAGTAGATCCTCTTCCATCTCTTCACTATCCTCACAGAATGACTCTCAACCTAGTACATCTCATTTTACACGATCAAAAAGAAGATACAGGCGGCACTTCTGCTCTCAGCGATGCGGTGCGCGTGTCCCGGAGAAGATCCACAGGTAATTGTATAGAAAGGACCAGCGCTCGCTCTAATTGTAATTTCAAGTAAATTTAATGGTCACATACATGTGGTAAGTGACGCGTTTCGGCTACTATGAGCCTTTGTCAAACATAGTAGCCGAAACGCGTCACTTACCACATGTATGTGACCATTAAATTTATTTGAAATTACAATTAGAGCGAGTGCTGGTCCTTTCTATACATTTTACATGATCAGGGAGAAGTAAGAGAAAATGGATCATGGTCAGGCACCGGGGCCGAAGAGACAACAAGCCCCAACCATGAATACCCGACAATATGACAAAGATCTCAAGGTAATCAACCTCTCTACGTACAATTTTTCTGATGTGGATATTTCACTGTTAGAACGAGGGTTGTCGTATGCACCCAGTTCATGGTTTGATCAGTTCACTGCCATTAAAGATCTACACATGTACGGGCACTCCCTGATGATGAAGCGCTGGCACCATAAGGAAATGGAGGTGGATGGTCTAGATACCCGGTCTGAACAACAGGCCCTCCAAATTTTGGAGGACCTGTTGTATGAACGCGAGGACAGGATTACAAATGATGTGCCTCCTGTCCTGCGCAATAAATCGGCTAAGTTCCCTCCTTTATCTTTATGTCCGGCAGTGGACCTGTTTGTCAAATTGGTTTCCAGAGATTTTAATGATATACCCAGGTCGGCCCATTGGGACAATCTCACACAGGGACAGCGACAAAGTCTCAGGAAACTGAAGAACCTGCCGGACATTTTATATAAACCAGCAGATAAGGGTGGGAACTTGGTTGTCTGGCCACATGATATGTACCTGAAGTAAGCATATAGGCAATTGAGGGACAAGACGTGCTACAAAAAACTAACCTTTAATCCCCTATCTTCCTTTAGAAGTTAACTACTGAAAATTCTGGACAAGGCTTTGGAAGAAAATATCATTTCCAAACAACTGCATCAAGCTTTAATCATTCTAGAACCGACAATACCCACACTTTATTTACTGCTAAAAATCCACAAGGATGCATCAGTTACCCCAGGTAGGCCAATTATATCAGGCCAAGGCAGCCTGGTAGAGAATATCTGTAGATTACTTGATTTCCACCTGAAACCTATGGTGGAAATGTTACCATCATATGTTCGGGATACTTCCGATTTACTGCAGAAACTACAAGGAGTCAACCTTGAGGAAGATAGCTTGCTAGTAACATGCGATGTAGAATCTCTGTACACGAGCATTAGACATTCAGATGGATTGGAGGCAGTAGTGTTTTTTCTCAGGGCCAATAACACCAAGAATAGTCTCTACAAGACAATTTAGACTAGAACCTTCAGAATCACAGGTGCATATCCATTAAGCAAACATAAATACAAAAAACAAGATTGCTGCACACCATTATACATACAAACAATAGAGCTAAGAAATGGGGGTCATTCCAGATAAAAGTGGTACAATACCGACTATAAATGAGTTAATGGAAGCTTTTAGCGCACATATTTGCTCAAACATGTGTCGGGCCCATCTACCAGGCGTCAAGGTGGCTTCCGTAGATGGGTCCCTAACACTAAATATACTGCCTCTCTTTGGACTTAAGCCTACAATATTCAGGGCAGTGTAGAGACCGCCTTGGCGCCTGGTAGAAGGGCCCGACACATGTTTGAGCAAATATGTGCGCTAAGAGCTTCCATTAACTCATTTATAGTCGGTATTGTACCACTTTTTTCTGGAATGACCCCCATTTCTTAGCTCTATTGTTTGTATGTATATTGGTGTGCAGCCATCTTGTTTTTTGTAACCAAGAATAGTCTCACCAGTTTTTTGTTACAATTATTACAGTTTGTATTAACCATTTTTTTTTTTACTTTTAACAGGTCTTTTTTCCTAAAGCTCCAGGGAATCACGATGGGGGCGGCCTGTGCACCTTCATACGCCAATCTGTTCCTGGGGCTGTGGGAAAGAGACCTGTTTATGTCTGATGGACACGATGCCATGCCAGATAGACACGTCATCATGGACCGCACCATCTTTTGGGCGCGGTACATTGATGACGTCTTCATAATCTGGCAGGGTACAGAGGGACAGTTACAGAATTTATTTATGGCCCTTAACAATAACTCCCAGAATATTAAACTTACTTATACATACCACAAAAATATGATACATTTTTTGGATGTGACAATATTGAAAGATAGCAGGGGACAGATAAAAACTGATGTATACCGAAAAGACACCTCGGTTAATGCGTTCCTACACGCTTCCTCTTTGCATCCTAGAAACACTATCAACGCAATCCCTACTGTAAAATTTCTGTGCATGCAAAGGATCTGTTCAGAGGAAAACACTTTTGAAGAACAGGCGAGTGATCTGATGAACCGCTTCTTGAGAAGAGGGTATAGCCGAAGATCCATAAAGAGTGCGTACCATAGAGCAAAATCACAGAAACAAACTGATCTCTTACAACCGAAAAAGGATAAAGTTACAGATAATAAGATCAGGTATGTAACTACATACCATTCCCGTTGGGGGGAGATGAGAGATATTGTGGCCAGACACTGGTCGGTTCTGCGAACTGATCCAGTTCTGGAGAAACTTTTGCCGACACATCCCTCCATTACTGCACGCAGAGCTGATACTCTGCGTAGCAATCTGGTAAGGAGCTACTTGGAACCGACGCCCCAACAGATTTTCCCCGGAAATAGAGGACCACAATGGGGTTTTAAACCATGTGGGAAATGCGTTGCATGTCCCAACATGGAACGAGCAGATGTGTTCATGGATGGAGGGGGCACCAAAACTTTTAAAATCACACATCAAATCACCTGCTCCACATCCAAAGTAGTATATTATGCCAGGTGCCCATGTCCAAAAATTTATATTGGACTTACTACCCGTGAATTAAAAACACGGGTACGAGAGCATGTAAGAAATATTATTGCCGCCAAGGATGTAGAAAATTGGGAAGATTTAAACCCATTCCAACACATTTTAGGATTTGTCATGCATGCAATCCTAGATTCCTCAAAGTTTAGAGGAATCGACTGCATTAGAGTAGATTTAAGGGCTGGAAATATATCCAAAAAATTGGCCCAGAAAAAGAGTCGTTGGATCTGGACACTGGGGACTCTTTGTCCCTCGGGTCTCAATGAGAATCTGGGTTTTGCTGCATTTCTCTAACCATCCAGACCGCCACTGTGGATCACTTGTTTTTAATTATTGTTTTTTAACATTTTCTTCTCTTACTTGTATTTCCAGGTTATAATACCCCCCAAAATGGCCTTGGCCGTTTGAAATAGAAGATCTCACCATCCATGTCCAGAGTGGAACACTTCTTCTTTTCTTTCATAGGATCCGGCTGTATTGTCGTATTAAGCCTTTGATGTCTGGTGTTGTCCTGACTAGAGTTGAGCGGACACCTGGATGTTCGGGTTCGACGGGTTCAGCCGAACTTGACCCCGAACCCGAACCACATTGAAGTCAATGGGGACCCGAACTTTTGAGCACTAAAATGGCTGTAAAAATGTCATGGAAAGGGCTAGTAGGCTGCAAATGCCAGCAAAATGTGGTTAAGAGCATGGCAAGTGCGCTGCAAAAAAAAAGGGCTTGGGATAGGGAAATGACTTTAAATAACATTAAATACGTAAAAATAAAAAATAATAATCTTGATCTAGGAGGACGAGGTCCATATGGAGTAGGAGGTTGAGGAGGCGGTGGAGGTGGCGGTGTAGGTGGAAGCGGAGGTGGAGGAGGAGGAGGTAGCCTACACAGTTTTTTCGTTTTAAAGATATTTATATTTTTTTAAATTTGGGTACACCCCGAAAGATTGGGAAATATAACCTGTGATAACCCCCTCCAGTCGTGCTAAACACACGTTCAGACAATACACTGGCTGCAGGGCAGGACAGAACCTCCAAGGCGTAAAGGGCAAGCTCAGGCCATGTGCCCAATTTGGAGACCCAGAAGTTGAAGGTGGCAGACCCATTAGTCAGTACGTGTAGGCGTGTGCATACATACTGTTCCACCATATTGCACGTCCCCGTTATGTCCACGATCCAATTGGATATCTTCTCTATCAACTTTCGATGTTCTTTTATGTGCCTACCATGGTGATCACGGGTGGCGGGGATTCAGGGTTCCAGGCCGGAGAGGGAGCCTGAGAAAGGGATACCACATCCAAGGGAGGTCAATGGATGAAATTAAATGTAATCGAGCGGAAATGTGGGGCAAAGTATTGACGCATGAGCTTAAAAGTTAAGGAGGGGGCGCGCGGCAATTACCCACTCCCGACTCGGGGAGGTAGTGACGATAAATAACAATACAGGACTCTTAAGATGCCCTGTTATTGGAATGGTTAATAAAAAATAATAGGGAATGTCACTGTGGTATTTTGGATTTGGAAACGTTAGCCAGGAGAGGCCCTGCTGCCGCTTTGTTGACTCTAGATAATTTCTGCCTGATCGCACGTCCCTGTGACGCCCACCATCCATTTGGATATCTTCTCTATCAACTTTTGATGTTCTTTTCTGAGCCTACCATGTTGATCACGGTTACTGGCGAATCAGGGTTCCACGCCGGACAGGGAGCGTGAGAAATAGAGACCACACATCCAAGGGAGATAAATTTATGAAAATTTTTTTTGGATAGAGCGGAAATATGGGAAAAGTTATTGAAGCGCAAATGTGGGACAAATTATTAAAGCGCAAATGTGGGACAAATTATTAAAGCGCAAATGTGGGACAAATTATTGAAGTGCAAATGTGGGACAAACTATTAAAGAGCAAATGTGTGACAAATTATTGAAGCGCAAATGTGGGACAACTTGTTAAAGATTAAGCATTGAATGAAAGAAGGTGGCGCGAATCAATTAAAGAAGAATTTCTAAAATTTTATTCCCTGTCACCTATGCAGAGCAGGGGTTTATTCACGTCCAAAATTGTAAAATGTCAACCCAAGAATGTAATAGAAAAATTTGTGAATTTAATTAACCTGTCTACTTGGTAGAGCAGGGGTCTATGACAGAAAAAAATTGTTTACTGTCACCCGAAAATGTAAAAGAAAAATTAGTGAAATTTATTAAGCTGTCAACTAGGTAGAGGAGGGGTATATTACACCTAAATATTGGTGAATTTCACCTGAAAATGTAACAGACAAATTAGAGATTTTTTTTACCTGTCTACTAGGTATGGCAGTGGTACATCACACCCAAAAATTGGTGAATTTCACCCGTAAAATGTAACAGACAAATTCGTGAATTTTTTTAACCTGTCTACTAGGTATAGCAGTGGTATATCACATCAAAAAGCAAGCCGAGGTCAAAATCCGAGAGGTAGCGTCAAGGTTCAGGGAGCAGGCAGAAGAGGTGTCAGGAAGCAGATCAAGGGTCAAATCCAAAGGTAAGCTTAATAACAATAATAATACACAGCCTAAGGGACCAAAATCACAGGCAACCTGTAGCCAGCAGGTTGCCTGTATTTATAGTGGGGAGTGAGGATCATGTGACGTGGCCAGCATCACATGACCGACAGACAGACAAGTCGAGCACCGAGTGATCAGCTCGGAGCTCAAGGCAGAACTAGTAGCAGGGAGCCTCCCAGCTAGCAAAGCTGCCCTGGGAACGAGGCCGAACACAGATCCTCGCTCCCGAAGCTAAGCAGCAGGTCTGCGGCTAATGGGAGACCGTTACAGAGAGGAGTTTGAGTTAGGAGTTTGAGGAGGCGGTGGACGTAGCGGTGTAGGTGGAAGCGGCGGTGGAGGAGGACGAGGTAGCCAACACTGGTTTTTGGTTTAATTATTTTTTTTTTTTAATTAGGGTACACTCCAAAAGAGTGTGAAATATCCAAAATACAAGAATGAGCAATTGCGCTGTAGAATAACAATGGCTGATTAAGGCCGGTATACAGCCAGGTCCATAAATATTGGGACATCGACACAATTCTAACATTTTTGGCTCTATACACCACCACATGAATTTGAAATGAAACGAACAAGATGTGCTTTACCTGCAGACTGTCAGCTTTAATTTGAGGGTATTTACATCCAAATCAGGTGAACGGTGCAGGAATTACAATAGTTTACATATGTGCCTCCCACTTTTTAAGGGACCAAAAGTAATGGGACAATTGGCTTCTCAGCTGTTCCATGGCCAGGTGTGTGTTATTCCCTCATTATCCCAATTACAATGAGCAGATAAAAGGTCCAGAGTTCATTTCCAGTCTGCTATTTGCATTTGGAATCTGTTGCTGTCAACTCTCAAGATGAGATCAAAGGAGCTGTCACTATCAGTGAAGCAAAACATCATTAGGCTGAAAAAACTAAACAAACCCATCAGAGAGATAGCAAAAACATTAGGCGTGGCCAAAACAACTGTTTGGAGCATTCTTAAAAGCAAGAAATGCACGGGTGAGCTCAGCAACACCAAAAGTCCCGGAAGACCATGGAAAACAACTGTGGTGGATGACCAAAGAATTATTTCCCTGGTGAAGAAAACGCCACTCACAACAGTTGGCCAGATCAAGAACACTCTCCAGGAAGTAGGTGTATGTGTGTCAAAGTCAACAATCAAGAGAAGACTTCACCAGAGTGAATACAGAGGGTTCACCACAAGATGTAAACCATTGGTGAGCCTCAAAAACAGGAATGCCAGATTAGAGTTTGCCAAACAACATCTAAAAAAGCATTCACAGTTCTGGAACAACATCCTATGGACAGATGAGACCAAGATCAACTTGTACCAAAGTGATAGGAAGAGAAGAGTATGGAGAAGGAAAGGAACTGCTCATGATCCTAAGTATACCACCTCATCAGTGAAACATGGTGGTACGGCTGCCAATGGAGCTGCTTCTCTTGTATTTATTGATGATGTGAATGCTGACAAAAGCAGCAGGATGAATTCTGAAGTGTTTCGGGCAATATTATCTGCTCATATTCAGCCAAATGCTTCAGAACTCATTGGACGGCGCTTCACAGTGCAGATGGACAATGACCCAAAGCATACTGCAAAAGCAACCAAAGAGTTTTTTAAGAGAAAGAAGTGGAATGTTATGCAATGGCCTAGTCAATCACCTGACCTGAATCCGATTGAGCATGCATTTCACTTGCTGAAGACAAAACTGAAGGGAAAATGCCCCAAGAACTGAAGACAGTTGCAGTAGAGGCCTAGAAGAGCATCACCAGGGATGAAACCCAGCGTCTGGTGATGTCTATGCGTTCCAGACTTCAGGCTGTAATTGACTGCAAAGGATTTGCAACCAAGTATTAAAAAGTGAAAGTTTGATTTATGATTATAATTCTGTCCCATTACTTTTGGTCCCTTGACAAGTGGGAGGCACATATGCAAACTGTTGTAATTCCTGCCCTGTTCACCTGATTTGGATGTAAATACCCTCAAATTAAAGTTGACAGTCTGCAGTTAAAGCACATCTTGTTCGTTTCATTTCAAATCCACTGTGGTGGTGAATAGAGCCAAAAATGTTAGAATTGTGTCGATGTCCCAATATTTATGGACCTGACTGTACATGTCTATTCTGCACAAGGTACAGACAAGTCCTGTGGGATCCATGCCTGGTTCGTTTTAATGAACGTGTGCTTGTCCACATTGGCTGTGGACAGGCGGCTGCGCTTGTCTGTGATAACGCTCCCTGCCGTGCTAAACACACGTTCAGATAATACACTGGCTGCAGGGCAGGCCAGCACCTCCAAGGCGAAGATGGCAAGCTCAGGCCATGTGCCCAATTGGAGACCCAGAAGTTAAAGGGGGCAGACCCGTCATTCAGTATGTGTAGGCGTGTGCACACATACTGCTCCACCATGTTGGTGAAATACTGCCTCCTGCTAAGACGTTCCATATCAGCTGGTGGTGCTGGTTGTTGTGAAGTGTTGACAAAGCTTTTCCACATATCGGCCATGCTAACCCTGCCTTTTGAGGTGCTGGTGGTGCCCCAGCTGCGTTGGCGACCTCTTCCTCGCCCTCTGCCTTCGCCTTGTGCTTCCACTGTCCCCCCGCTGTCAGGTGGGAATGCCACCAGCAGTGAGTCTACCAGCAGTGAGTCTACCAGCATGCGCTTGTACTCGCGCATGTTACGATCACGCTACAGTGAGGGAATTAAGGACGGTACGTTGTCCTTGTAACGGGGATCCAGCAGCCTGGCCACCCATTAATCAGCACAAGTTAGAATGTGGGCAACTCAGTGGTCGTTGCGGAGACAATGCAGCATGTAATCGCTCATGTGTGCCAGGCTGCCCAGAGGCAAAGAAAAGCTGTCCTCTGTGGGAGGTGTATCGTCCAAATTCAGCACATGCGCCAGGCAAGGGGTGTGCGTCAAACCAGCTAGTCCCAGAGCTGCTACGAGATTTCGCCCATTATCACACACTACCAGGCCGGGCTTCAGGCTTACTGGCACCAACCACTCATCGGTCTGTTGTTCAAGGCCCGTCCACAGCTCCTGCGCGGTGTGGGGTTTGTCCCCCAAACAGATAAGTTTTAAAACTGCCTGCTGTCGTTTACCCCTGGCTGTGCTGAAGTTGGTGGTGAAGGTGTTACATTGACCGGATGAGGAGCCGTTATAGGATGAGGAAGCGGAGTAGGAGGAGGAAGCAATAGGAGGCAAACTGAAGCGCCCTGCAATCCTCGGTGGTGGAAGGACATGCGCCAAACTGATATCCGCCTCAGGCCCAGCCGCCACTGCATTTACCCAGTGTGCTGTTATGGAGATATAACGTCCCTGACCGTCCTTACTGGTCCATGTATCCTTAGTGAGGTGCACCTTGCCACAGATGGCGTTGCACAGTGCACACCTGATTTTGTCTCCCACTTGGTTGTGCAGGGAAGGGATGGCTCACCTGGAAAAGTAGTGGCGGCTGGGCACAACGTACTGTGGGAGAGCCACCGCCATAAGACCTTTAAAACTCTCTGTCTCCACCAGACGGAATGACAGCATTTCAAAGGCCAGTAATTTAGAAATGCTTGCATTCAGGGCAAGGGATCGCGGGTGGGTAGGGGGGTACTTCCTCTTCCTCTCCAGTGTTTGGGAGATGGAGAGCTGAACGCTTCCGTGGGACATTGTGGAGATGCTTGGTGACCCAGGTGGTGGTGTTGCTGGCAGATCCTCTGTTTGTGGGGTAGCAGGTGGCACTGTCACTCCAGAGGTGGATGAAGAGGCCGAGACTGCAGCAGAAGAGGAAGCAGGGGGATCCAGATCCCGGTTTTTGAGGTGTCTACTCCACTGCAGCTCGTGCTTTGCACTTAAATGCCTGGTCATGCATGTTGTGCTCATCTTGAGAACATTTATGCCGCGCTTCAGGCTCTGATTGCACGGCGTGCAAACCACTTGTGTCCTGTTGTCAGCACATTGTCTGAAGAACTGCCACGCCAGGGAACTCCTTGGAGCTGGCTTTGGTGTGCTCAGTCCCTTGCTGCGGTGGACAGTAGCAGGCGTACTGTCTAGAGGATGGCCGCTCCGCTTTTGCACCCTGCTCCCTCTTCTGCTGTGCTGGTGGCTCTGTGCGACCACCGCCTCTTTCTCCGAACTAAATAGTTCACTCGCATGACCTTGATTCAATGTGGGGTTGAGGACCTCATCGTCCTCCACATCATCTTCCATCCAGTCTTCACCCCTGCCCTCTTTGTCAGTCTGCACACTTTTGAAAGCCCCAGCAGTTGGCACCTGTGTTTTGTCATCATCCGAGACATGCTGCGATGGTCCTCCCATGTACTCATCTTGAAACATAAGTGGTTGGGCATCGGTGCACTAAATTTCTTCCACTACTGGGTCAGGGATAGGTCGATGGCCCTGGGAAACCCTGCTAACAGAGTCATCAAAAAGCAGAAGAGACTGCTGCATGACTTGGGGCTCAGACTGCTTGGCTGATTTGAAGGGGGTGAGGTGAAAGACTGATGGAGAATGGCTGCAGGTGCCAACTTTGATCTTTCAGCAGGAGACAATGTGAAGGAACTGGAGGCACTGTCAGCAACCCAATCTACTATCGCCTGTACTTGTTCTGGCCTCACCATTCATAGAGCCGCATTAGGCCCAACCAAATACCGCTGCAGGTTCTGTTGCTTACTCGCACCTGAGAAAGGGGTTTCACTTGTGCGTGTAGCTGGCACAGATCGACTACATACTCTCCCTGCAACAGGAGCTCCACCAGCAGCACCACGACCTGGGCCACATCCCTTATTTGACGCTCTCCTCATATTTCTCAAATTTAGGATCTTGCCCTAAATGGGTGTTTAATTAATAGCAGAATAAAACGACAGTATGTAAAGGTTGTATCTCACACGTACAGGTGCAGACTAGGCCGCAATTAAAGTTTTTTTGTCCAAAATGGGTGTTTTATTAATCGAAGAATATAACCACAGTATCTAAAGTGTGTATCTCACAGGTACAGATAAAGACTAAGCCGCAATTTAAGTTTTTTTGTCAAAAATGGTTGTTTTTCATATAACTTAATCGACCCACAGTATCTAAAGTGTGTATCTCACACGTACAGATCCAGACTAGGCCGCAATTTAAGTTTTTTTTACCGAAATGGCTGTTTTTCAAATAAATGAATATAACCACAGTATCTAAAGTGTGTATCTCACAATGACATATGCAGCAAAGGTTGCAAAATTAAATTTTTGGCCCAAAATGGGTGTTTGTTTATTAACAGAATATGACAACAGTATCTAAACCGTGAATTTCACACATTCTGATGCATCAAGGGCTGTAAAATTGTGTATTTTGCCCAAAAAGGATGTTTTATTAATAGAAGAATTTAACCACAGTATCTAAAGTGTGTATCTCACACGGACTGATCCAGACTAGGCCGCAATTAAAGTTTTTTGCCCAAAA
This sequence comes from Bufo bufo, assembly GCF_905171765.1. Taxonomy (NCBI): domain Eukaryota; kingdom Metazoa; phylum Chordata; class Amphibia; order Anura; family Bufonidae; genus Bufo; species Bufo bufo. Next base: position 411,554,294 of record NC_053392.1, read on the forward strand.
TGGTTGTTTTTCAAATAACTGAATAGAACCACAGTATGTAAAGGATGTATCTCACACGTCCTGATACAGACTAGGCCGCATTTAAAGTTTTTTTCCCAAAAGTTGTTGTTTTTCAAATATCTGAATAGAACCACAGTATCTAAAGTGTGTATCTCACAATAACATATGCAGCAAAGGCAGCAAAAAAATTTTTGGGGTTAAAATGGCTGTTTTTCAAATAACAGAATATGACCACAGTATCTAAAGTGTGTATGTCACACGAATTGATCCAGGTTAGGCCGCAATTTAAGTTTTTTGACCAAAATGGCTGTTTTTCAAATAACTGAATATAACCACAGTATATAAAGTGTGTATCTCACAATGACATATGCAGCAAAGGCTGCAAAATTAAGCTTTTGGCCCAAAATGGGTGTTTGTTTAATAACAGAATATGAAAGCAGTATCTAAACCTTGAATTTCACACGCTCTTATGCATCAAGGGCTGTAAAATTGTGTATTTTGCCCAAAAAGGATGTTTTATTAATAGAAGAATATAACCACAGTGTCACAGTCGTTACTTCTGGCTGTGACCTTCTGTCTATGCTCTCGCTGCAGCTCCGTTCCTGTGTGTTGCTTGTGGTTTGTTATGGGTTAACTGCCCTGTGTTCCCATCTGGAGTTAATCCTCTCTGTCTGCTCCATGGGTGTGGCCTCTCTGCTGCACCCATGGAACCTGTATATAAAGCTGGGTCAGCTCTCCTGGTGTCTGTTGTCTTGTCCTGCTCCTTGTTTGTACTCACTCTCCCATGCTGCTGACCCATGGGATCCGTGTTCTGTCTGTGCTCTGTAGGTTTCCTACTTGTTCATTCCCGTCCTCTTTCCTGTGTTTTGTTATCTGTTCTGCCAGTTATGTTTGAGTCACCTTGTGTATTCATATGTCTCTGTTCAGCAAGCCCTTGCTGCAGAGTGCTATGGGCAAGGCCACGCAGTATACCACTGGTGGAGCTATTCCTTCTCTGCTCATTGCTACTCCGGTTCCCTTGCGTGAACTCCTGCTTGTGTTTTTAGTTGCCTGCTTGTATTTGCCTGTTTGTTATGTTTGCCTATGTACCGTCGGTACCTTCTGGTACCTGTTGTCCGTTTGCTCCTGTTGTCACTGTCTAGTTCACGCTCCAGAGTGGACCCTGGCAACTCCCTGCGGCAAAGCCTAACCCTACCATCTGGGGCCCTAGTGAATACCAGGAGTTGCTTAGTCACGCCCCTCTGGAGTATTACTAGACAGTGGCGCAGTGGGGGTTTTCTTCCCACTGTGCGGACGGTACATAGAGCTCTCAATTTCCCTGTGTTTCCCTCCTTGGATTCTGTTTGTGCAATAACCTCTGTTGTGACTGTACCGTATTGCTGTATGTTTATTGCTTGACGACGCAGAGGTCTCTCCTGGGACCCCCAACTCGTGACACACAGTATCTAAAGTGTGTATCTCACACAGACTGATCCAGACTAGGCCGCAATTTAATTTTTTGCCCAAAATGGCTGTTTTTCAAATAACAGAATATAACCACAGTATCTTAAGTGTGTATCTCACACGTACAGATGCAGACTATGCCGCAATTAAAGTTTTTTGCCCAAAACTTGCTGTTTTGCAAATAACTGAATATGACAGCAGTATATAACCCTTGAATTTCACACGTGCTGATGCTGAAAGGGCTGTAAAATTGTGTATTTTGCCAAAAAAGGGTGTTTTTAAAAACCCAGAAAATTATGGCTGTATTTCTAGCTTAAATTGCACACTGACTAATCCTGCAAAGGCACCAGATGTTGGATATTGCCAAAAATTTATGTTTTTTCAAAGCCAGAAATGTATTAAATTTTTTAAAATCAGTGATACAGTCCTAACCTTAGTATCTGAGGAAAGGGATTTAGGGGTCATTATTTCAGAAGACTTAAAGGTAGGCAGACAATGTCATAGAGCAGCAGGAAATGATAGCAGAATGCTTGGGTGTATAGGGAGAGGCATTACCAGTAGAAAGAGGGAGGTGCTCATACCGCCCTACAGAGCACTAATGAGACCTCATTTGGAGTATTGTGCTCAGTACTGGAGACCATATCTCCAGAAGGATATTGATACTTTGGAGAGAGTTCAGAGAAGAGATACTAAACTGGTACATGGATTGCAGCATAAAACTTACCAGGAAAGATTAAAAGGACCTTAACATGTATAGCTTGGAAGAAAGACGAGACAGAGGGGATATGATAGAAACTTTAAAATACATAAAGGGAATCAACAAGGTAAAAGATGAGAGAATATTTAAAAGAAGAAAAACTGCTACAAGAGGACATAGTTTTAAATTAGAGGGGCTAAGGTTTAAAAGTAATATCAGGAAGTATTACTTTACTGAGAGAGTAGTAGATGCATGGAATAGTCTTCCTGCAGAAGTGGTAGCTGCAAATACAGTGAAGGAGTTTAAGCATGCATGGGATAGGCATAAGACCATCCTTCATATAAGATAGGGCCAGGGGCCATTCATAGGATTCAGTATATTGGGCAGACTAGATGGGCCAAATGGTTCTTATCTGCCGACACATTCTATGTTTTTAACAATCACAGATGCAGCAAGGGCTGCAATATTAAGTATTTTGCAAAAAAAAAATGTTTTTTTTATAACAGAATATGAAAGCTGTATATAACGATTGAATTTCACATGTGCAGACGCAGCTAGGGCAGTAAAATAGTGTATTTTGCACAAAAAGGGGTATTTCTAGCTTAAATTGCACACTGACTAAGGCCCCCTGCACACGGCCGTTTTTTCCCCCCGTTTACTGGCCGTTTTTTGCGTTCCGTATACAGTCCGTATACGGAACCATTCATTTCAATGGTTCCGCAAAAAAAAACGGAATGTACTCCGTATGCATTCCGTTTCCGTATTTCCGTTCTAACATAGAACATATCCTATTATTGCCCGCAAATCACGTTCCGTGGCTCCATTCAAGTCAATGGGTCCGCAAAAAAAACGGAACACATACAGAAATGCATCCGTATGTCTTCCGTTTCCATTCCGTTTTTTGCTAAACCATCTATTGAAAATGTTATGCCCAGCCCAATTTTATCTATGTAATTACTGTATACTGTATATGCCATACGGAAAAACGGAACAGAAACGGAAGCACAACGGAAACAAAAGACGGAACAACGGATCCGTGAAAAACGGACCGCAAAACACTGAAAAAGCCATACGGTCGTGTGCAATAGGCCTAATCCTGCAAAGGAACCAGATGTTGGATATTGCCAAAAAAGCGTGTTTTTTTACTAACAGAATATGAAAGCTGTATATAACGCTTGAATTTCACACGTGCAGATGCATCAAGGGCTGTAAAATTGTTTATTTTGCCAAAAAAGGGTGTTTGTAAAAACACAAAAAATTATGGCTGTATTTCTCGCTTAAATTGCACACTGACTAATCCTGCAAATGCACCAGATGTTGTATATTGCCAAAAAAGATTTTTTTTTTTTAAACCAGATTATTAGTGCAGTATTTCAAGCTTGGATTTGAATGTTACAAAAGCTCAGATGTAGTGCTGGTGCACTGAGCTTGCATAAAATGGCCGCCGCCCACCTAACTAACAGACGGATAAAAGTTATTTTTTTCTGTCACTGGGCTCAGGGCAGGGTAAAAAGATTGTGCACTGCACCCACACAACTAAATCTATGTAGATCGCAGAGTTCAATTGGAGTTCTGATCACAGATTCTCTCCAATTCTCTCCCTGAAATTACCAGCAGCATCCTCTCCCTTCACTAGTAACAGCAGAGTGACGTGCAGTGCTACGTGACTCCAGCTTATATAGAGGCTGGGTCACATGCTGCAATGGCCAATCACAGCCATGCCATTAGTAGGGAGCACAATTAAACGCTTGTTGATTGGCTGCTCTGCAGCCTTTCAAAAAGCGCCAAGATATCTCTGAACACCGAACCCAAACCCGAACATTCACTGAAATGTTCAGGTTCGGATCCAGGGTCCAAAAATCCTAAAGTTCGGGTTTGCTCAACCCTATTGAACAGGCATTTTTTAAATCTTTTTCTAAAAAAGCAGATGTACATTCTATCCCCAGGTCATGGGAAAATGGGAAATGTTTGTATAGAGGGCAGAAACATCTAGTGTTAGCCAAGAATAATTGCTTTTCCATTGTATATCTTTCAATGATGTTATGAGGGATGTGGAATCTCTCAAATAAGATTTCAGATTAAGAACATACTTTTGCAGGTGGATGTCAATATAGTGCGACAGGTTTCGAGTCAGAGAGGATACTCCTGAAATAATTGGTCTGCCGTTTTTTTTTATTTTTATATCCTTATAGATTTGGGGAACATGGTAAAAGGTAGCCAATGCTGCATCTTTTACGTTAATATATTCTTTCTCTTTTTTTATTTAGGATAGGTTCAGCTGCCTTGATTAATATTTAGAATTCTTCTCTGTCTTGTTTTGATGGGTCGTAAGTGAGGGGTAAATTGTATTTTTGGTCTGACAATATATTCAGAGCCCCCTTTACATAGTCTTCTCTGTCCATACCATGTATTTACCATTTAGAAGATATTGTAGAAGGTACAGAAACAAGTAAGTTTATGTTAATTGGGTTAATAATAGTTATTCATGGGTGTAGATAAGTGAAATGTACAAGTTCCGATGCCAAGCATCAAAGCCGCTATATAAAATTTTCATCAAGTCAACCTATATTTCAAAAAGATAGGAGAAGACAGTCAACTCCAACAAGTTCAGGATATAGGTAATTAAAAGTGTCAGGAAAAGACCTTCCTCAATGATTTATGGTAAGAAAGGTCAACAAGTTCATGTGAACATATTATTAGATATTTAATTTTAATGCTTAAAAGTTGTTATGTTCATCTACAATACCGCAGTGCCATCTGGAGGCAGATGGACAACATTATATTATTTCATTATTTGTTCTATACCATATTAGGAGTTGAGATAACGTCATGATGTTATTAGCATGCAAATACACCCACCTTACCTGATTGGGAATCCCTAATCTAAAGGGGATGATTCTTAGATAAGGGGGGGAATAATTACTCGTGTGCGGAGTAGCATAGGAAAAAGCTAGCAAGAGAGAAAAGAGAGCAAGAGTCGGAGATTAAAAAAGGAAAAGAGAGAAGTGGAGCTCTCTAGAGGGGTTTATCAAGATGAAAGCCATAATGAGATGCGCTATGATGGACCACCCAGCTTTCCTAGGAGCAGAAGTGAGATTCCTACTAGGACTTGGTAAGAGATACAGAAAATGATATTTCATTTTATTAAGACTAATTTGATAGTGTGGGTGAAATTATACCATCTAGATTGGCGAATAAATAAATGATTAAATTAATTGATCATCTCCATATTGAAATGTAGTCTTAGGATATTGTGAGGCTTCATTCTACCTGCAGAAGAATCTAGACTCATAATCTAGCAAAGCATTAAATGATTGCTTTTATATATATATATTGATAGAACATTCTTCGCCAAGCTAAGTGATGGATTCCCACAGGAAAGACTTGTTTCAAATCCTTTCCATTTAAGATCCTAGATCCCTGGTATTTGTCTTAATAGTCTTACCAAAGTTATATATGTGAAAATAATCCAGGATGGGGTCGAAGGATACAGTTATCTCTTCTAAGTTATATCCTTGGATGGATTTGCCCATTCTTGAAGTCATGTGATGTGTAGTTGGTTAGGGGGGGGCAGAATGTATTTAGCATTCTACAATGATGGAGGATTAGACATGCCCATCTTGATATCATAAGGTTTTCTCTGAACAGAAGTAATGTATATAACTTATGTTCATATTTTGATATCCTAACCTAATAATAGCTTGGTTACAATGTAACAAGTTATTTCCACTCACATGTATTGATTGTATTGTTAAGCTTGTAATGCTTTATATTAACGCTATATATATTCATTTGCATGTATCATTGTGTTTATTTACTTATATATGTTTATAACCTTGTAACCAATAAATCTGCATATTTTTATAATACCTGTGTATTATTGTATAATGCAGACCTACATTTTATCATTAACGTCATCTCACGTCAAAAAGAACTTATTTATCTGAGGAAATAGTCGGACTCAGATGTGAATTGTATCAATTAGGTTGTCTACAATTCACCAGGTCATGATTTTAAGAATTTATGACAAATTTTATAAATTTTATTTTTTTATGGTTAATTTTTTTTTATGACCATAATTAATAATTCTTAATTGAATTATTACCCCCCGACAGCTGATACCTCTATCACACGTCACATATCCATCAGTCACTCTGGCAGAGTGGAGGCCATTAGGTTTCAAGGCATTAAGGTGATTACAAGGACTAGAGGGGGTGACTTTGATACAAAACTGCTACAGAAGGAGGCAGAATGGACATTCAGACTACGCACCATATGTCCTGAAGGTCTGAATGAACACATCTCATATAGTGATGGCCCGAATAATTCGCCGGCGAACATTGCTTGTTCGCGTTCACCGCGGCGGGCGAACATATGCGATGTTCGGTCCGCCCCCTATACATCATCATTGAGTAAACTTTGACCCTGTACCTCACAGTCAGCAGACACATTCCAGACAATCACCAGCAGACCCTCCCTCCCAGACCCTCCCACCTCCTGGACAGCATCCATTTTAGATTCATTCGGAATCTGCATTCTCAGTGAGAGGAGGGACAGTGCTGCTGCTGCTGATTCAATAGGGAAAGCGTTAGCTAGGGCAGTGTTCTGTATCCACAGACTCATCTGCTGTAAGGACAGCGTCCTGACAGCACCCCAAAAAGCCTTTTTCAGGGCTGGTACATCAGTCTGCTTTTTTTTTATATATATATATATATATATATATATATATTGCAGTTGCCTGCCTGTGTCTGAGAGGCTGCAGGCTCAGTCACAGACAGTACTGTGTGCACACCATTCATACAGGGTGTGACAGAAAATACCTCGCAGATAAAAAAAAAATTCTATTTAATCTTTTTGTGTGATCTAATCACAGTTGCAGGCCAGTGTGTGTCAGGAACACACAGATTGTATTGTGGCCACTGGCTAGGCCTCCACTTATACCGTTACAGGGTGTCACTCACTCACAAAAACTTTGCAGATAAAAAAAAAATTCTATTTAATATTTTTCTGTGATCTAATCATATTTGCAAGCCCATGTGTGTCAGGCCCACACAGACTGTATTGTGGCCACTGGCTAGGCCTCCACTTATACTGTTACAGGGTGTCACTCACAAATACCTCGCAGATAAAAAAAAAAATATATTTAATATTTTTCTGTGATCTAATCACATTTGCAAGTCAGTGTGTGTCAGGCCCACACAGACTGTATTGTGATGGGAAAAAACCCTCAGCCGTGCGATGTCAGCAGATGGTAGGTCGCTGCTTGGCCAGGACCACAGAATTAGGGAGTCGGTCACCTCCTAACGCATCCCTAATCTGACCCTGACTCCTAGCTGCATGAGCCGACCTTGATGGTAGGAGGGCTCATGATCTGGAACCTCGGATCCCTACTGACCCTCCGCCGATCCCTGAACTAGGAGCTGGGTAGACCACCTGTTCCTCCTGGATGCGGAGAAACAGGAGTCTAAACTGGCCGAGCTGCAAGGGGATATAAACATAAACAGACTATGGACATGCCAGGAGAGTGAAAGACTTCCACCCCTACCTGCCACAGACACACTGACTGGATCCCTGGACACAAGTGCTGAAGTCCACACACAGACATAAAAGGATGTAGTGTACGGGAACTGTAATACCCGTCACTACCAAAGTGTCACTTGGTGTGCTGTCGTCCCTCCTAATTATGGGGAAGTTGTTATATGTCAGTTTTATAAAATGTCATGTAATGTATGTATTTTTCTGTTACTGAAACTTGCATGTACAGGCCTGCTAGGGGTGTCATTCCAGCTTCTAGTCAATAGAGGGAGCTAGGGAGCCCTAGTTTATATAAGGCCCAGTCAGGGAAGTGCAAGGCAGACGGAGTCTAGTGTCTGTAATCTACAGTTGGAGATTAGACAATGTCTGAGACAAGTCCAGGCCTGAAGCCTGCCGTTCAGGAGAAGATTCCCTCCTGAATTCCCATATGCAGAAACAGGAATATGTTAGCTCAAGAGCCTGAGGAAGTGTCCAGAAGCTGAGAGAGACAGAGGCAAAGATCAGGAAAGCAAGAGGTACTCAGAAAGACAGAGGAGGTACTTATAAAAGCCATAGCCAAGGATATAAAGCCAGAATTAGGTTAATGGGCCTTGGTGAAGAATTGCTGTATTCCAGGATCAGACAGAATTAGAGTGCAAGCTCCTGTGCTGCAAGTCCTGTGTTCAACACTCTGTAATTACCCTGCTATAACTGAATTGCCTGCATCGACCGAATTGCAAAATCGACTGTATGCTTAGGAACTGTATTTCCAATATTGTCTCTGCTTGCAAAACTACTAAAGTTGGAGTTCTGTTTTAAAGCTATGTTTCCTCAATTTATTCCTGCATCTGCAAACGGCGTGCCACCGTTTACTTGGCACTGGCGTCACGAACTATTTCTACCTATACCTGCCCTTGCAGAGAGTCAGCCGTACCAGGTTAGTGTATATTGCACTACATCACCCAGAAACACCTATTGCACACAACTTGAGTACGCTGCACCTCTCTTTTGGCGTCACGAACAGGATACGCACGCTTTATAGTGCAAGAAGCGTGAACTTTGTGCCTTATACAGTTGCCCTGTGACCAAAGTGACAATTTGCCTGTTTATTGAAAGTGGACTTTGTGGACTGAAAATCAGACCCAAAGTCTACCAAAAAACTCTAAAAAGCGCTGTGCAGTGTTGCGCTACACAGAGGAAGAAAATCGCCGCATTGGAATGTGGTTTTATGGACTTTTTGCAATCCTGCTTGCTGTCAGTGAATAGACAGCATTTATACCCAAAGATGGCTGCCGGGCTTGCTGAATTTACTGCTGCGTCACCTTCATCCCGAAAAGGCGGGAAAAATTGGCGCCTTTCTGAGGAAAAAGCGGGAAGAAGGTCAAGGGCAGGCGCCACGGCTTATCTGGATATTTGCATGTCTGCCAGCATGGACACCGCCTTCCATATACTGGAATACCTGGGGGGCGGCTCCCCAGTGCAGTGGGAGGAGCTGGCTACTCTGATTGACGCGACCCTATCGCTCTCCTCAGAAGGATCGAGCATGTTGGAAAGTGAACAGAGCGTTGCTGCAATGTCCGCACCTGAAATTGCAAAGGTGTCCAGTGTTGGTGTAGAGCCAGAGGAGGCTCCACCGGCCTACGCTCCGGGACCGGAGCAACCCGCCTGCCGCCCAAGGGAGAAAGAACCCGAGCCCTACTATGGCTCGTGGAGGGACTTTTTCCAACCATCTTTCAAATGGTCCTCCCTGATGGCGGAGATCCGAGAGGCCGCTATCAAGCGGAATACAAAGACCAAAATCATCTATGAGGAACTAACCAAGACCATACATGAGAAGCATACGCACACCCAACCCCGCCTGGAAAGGAGAAAGGGAGTGGTGCTGTCATTTGACAAACCCCGTGGCTACGGGTTTATTCAGGACTATCTAACTGGCAGAGACCTCTATGTTAATCGAAGGTCTGTCAAAAGAGACTACCTCCCTTCGTACCAGCACAGCCTCCGCGAGGGGGAGGAAGTGGAGTACACCCCTGCCGAGAGCCTACGAGGCCCTTATGCGACTGCTGTGACCCGTCCCAAGCGTGTACCTGAGGACTGGGAGGCAGAAGAAGGAGAAGACTACTCTGGCTGCGAGCGGGAACCTGAACGCTCTCCAGAGCCGGCCCATCACGCCTTTCAGGAGCGGAGCTCCTTCATTGGGCCTAATGTCTTCTGGCAGCCAACCGTGTTGGAGAAATGGGTGAGCCCCTATCCTTCCCCCGAGCTGCCTCGTCGGGAGAAGACAATATCGGAGCTGGAGCAGTTAAAAGGACTTAGTGCTACCTTTCAGAACATCCGGATGGGACGGAGACCAGTCGCATCGCCAGAACCTGCAGAGGCCGGGTCCGCGTCATCGGTGACTGTACCTGCGCCGGCGGCGCCAGCAGAGGACAGCGACTCCGACACAGAGAGCATCGGTGAGCAGATCGTCCGGCTGGAGGAGAAGTTGCGGGAGTTGCGCAAGACATACACCGCCAGGATCCAGACACCGCCGAGGAAGGATGAGGTAAGGGTGCCTGTCACCACCCGTAGACCACCTTCTGTTGCCACCGCTCCGTCAGTGCCCCAGACCGGACCCGCGATTGCCGTAAACTGCTGCACCCAGAGCACCGGACCGCTTGCGGCGGCGGTGCCAAGCACGTTACACCCTGCAGTGATCAGGTCAGGACCGGCAAGGTCCACCAGAGGGTTCACCCCTAGGCCTATGGGGCCAATACCTATTAGGGGCCCCTTTACTCTACAGCTGCCCCCTGACACTGTTATGTGGGCCCATCCTCCTGTAGAGGACTACTACAGACGATACTTGCCAGCGGAGCCGGGTGGTTATGAGATGCCACTGTAATCAGCCTGCTAGGCCTTTGATTTATTTCCTCAATGAATGAGGGTATTAACCCTTCCAGGACAGGAGTCCTATGTTTCTGGTCCTTTGTTGCGGCTGCCAGTTTGTCCACGGCTCAGTGGTAGGTGTTGACCACTGAAATCACAAAGTCAGCAAGGCCACGTTTGTTTCCAGGATCTCCTGCCTGCTTTTGTACCCCACACCAAGTTGTGCCTGTTCCTTTAGTTGCACCTTTTACCCTTCACCCCCTTTTCAGGTTGATCAGGGGTATTACAGCACTTGTCTTTGCTGTCTTTTTATTGTGCAACTTTATACTAAGGAACCGTGCCCGGAGACAGACTCAAAAGTACCTGAGCCTCTGAGATTCTTATTCTTTTAAAAGTAATGTGCCCAGAGATGGACTCCACCGCATGAGAGCCTCTGTGATTTATTAGGAAAATAACCTGGGTACGGACTCATGTTTGTTCTTTGAGCCTCCAAGAACTTTTATACTGTTTTATCCATTTTGCTGTTCTATTATGGACTTATTCATTGTCATGGACTATCCTGGTTATAATGTTACGCTGTGTCAGGTCAGCGCCCCCGTTCCATTCATTATCCTGAGAGAAGAGAACGACGCCCCTTGTCACTACCCTTCACATTTGCCAATTGGACCTGATGTAAATGTAAATGCAGATGAATTACATGTATGTATGCCTGCATGTCTCTATTTTCTATTTCAGGTAGAGATTCCAGTTGAGCGGCCCATGATGGAGTACGAGGTCGTACTCAGCTTAAAGCAGTGGGGTATGTAGTGTACGGGAACTGTAATACCCGTCACTACCAAAGTGTCACTTGGTGTGCTGTCGTCCCTCCTAATTATGGGGAAGTTGTTATATGTCAGTTTTATAAAATGTCATGTAATGTATGTATTTTTCTGTTACTGAAACTTGCATGTACAGGCCTGCTAGGGGTGTCATTCCAGCTTCTAGTCAATAGAGGGAGCTAGGGAGCCCTAGTTTATATAAGGCCCAGTCAGGGAAGTGCAAGGCAGACGGAGTCTAGTGTCTGTAATCTACAGTTGGAGATTAGACAATGTCTGAGACAAGTCCAGGCCTGAAGCCTGCCGTTCAGGAGAAGATTCCCTCCTGAATTCCCATATGCAGAAACAGGAATATGTTAGCTCAAGAGCCTGAGGAAGTGTCCAGAAGCTGAGAGAGACAGAGGCAAAGATCAGGAAAGCAAGAGGTACTCAGAAAGACAGAGGAGGTACTGCCACCACATGTACAGAATACAACACGTTACCTCGGGCAGCCACAAGTGAAGGGAAACTATCACAGTGCACACACTCAAACTTCGTGCACACCAAACATATAAAAAGGCACACCTACGAAGACAGGTTGCCAGGTGTAACCGCATGCAAATTGCAGCAAGCTGCCAAGCACAAACATGTTGCCAGCGGTAACCACATGTGAGGCAACAATCCAGCCGCCCTCACCATGTGATTGACAAAACCAAACCGCAGGCAACAGCATGCGGATCAGGAGTCACGACCATAACCATGGTCGTGACAGTCACTCACTCACAAATACCTCGCAGATAAATAATAATTATATTTAATATTTTTCTGTGATATAATCACAGTTGCAAGCTAGTGTGTGTCAGGCCCACACAGACTGTATTGTGGCCACTGGCTAGTGGCTAGGACTCCACATATACCGTTACAGGGTGTCACTCACTCACAAATACCTTGCAGATAAATAAAAATAATATTTAATATTTTTCTGTGATATAATCAAGGTTTCAAGCCAATGTGTGTCAGGCCCACACAGACTGTATTGTGGCCAATGGCTAGGCCTCCACTTATACCGTTACAGGGTGTCACTCACTCACAAATACCTCGCGTATAAAAAAAAATTATATTTAATATTTATCTTTGATCTAATCACATTTGCAAGCCAGTGTGTGTCAGGCCCACACAGACTGTATTGTGGCCACTGGCTAGGCCTCCACATATACCGTTACAGGGTATCACTCACTCACAAATACCTCGCAGATAAATAAAAGTTCTATTTAATATTTTTCTGTGATATAATCACAGTTGCAAGCCAATATGTGTCAGGGCCACACAGACTGTATTGTGGCCACTGGCTAGGTCTCCACTTATACCATTACAGGGTGTCACTCACAAATACCTTGCAGATAAAAAAAATTCTATTTAATATTTTTCTGTGATCTAATCACATTTGCAAGCCCGTGTGTGTCATGCCCACACAGACTGTATTGTGGACACTGGCTAGGCCTCCACTTATACCGTTACAGGGTGTCACTCACTCACAAATACCTCGCAGATAAAATAAAATTCTATTTAATATTTCTGTGATATAATCACAGTTGCAAGCCAGTGTGTGTCAGGCCCACACAGACTGTATTGTGGCCACTGGCTAGTGGCTAGGCCTCCACTTATACCGTTACAGGGTGTCACTCACTCACAAATACCTCGCAGATAAAATAAAATTCTATTTAATATTTCTGTGATATAATCACAGTTGCAAGCCAGTGTGTGTCAGGCCCACACAGACTGTATTGTGGCCACTGGCTAGTGGCTAGGCCTCCACTTATACCATTACAGGGTGTCACTCACTCACAAATATCTTGCAGATAAATAACAATTATATTTAATATTTTTCTGTGATCTAATCACAGTTGCAAGCCAGTGTGTGCCAGGCCCACACAGACTGTATTGTGGCCAATGGCTAGGCCTCCACTTATACCGTTACAGGGTGTCACTCACTCACAAATACCTTGCAGATAAAAAAAAATTATATTTAATATTTTTCTGTGATCTAATCACTTTTGCAAGCCCGTGTTTTTTCTGTGATCTAATCACTTTTGCAAGCCCGTGTGTGTCAGGCCCTCACAGACTGTATTGTGGCCACTGGCTAGTGGCTAGGCCTCCACTTATACCGTTACAGGGTGTCACTCACTCACAAATACCTCGCAGATAAAAAAAAATAATATTTAATATTTCTGTGATATAATCACAGTTGCAAGCCAGTGTGTGTCAGGCCCACACAGACTGTATTGTGGCCACTGGCTAGTGGCTAGGCCTCCACTTATACCATTACAGGGTGTCACTCACTCACAAATATCTCGCAGATAATTAAAAATTATATTTAATATTTTTCTGTGATATAATCACAATTGCAAGCCAGTGTGTGTCAAGCCCACACAGACTGTATTGTGGCCACTGGTTAGGCCTCCACTTATACCGTTACAGGGTGTCACTGTCACGGCTGAGGATGGGGAAAACCCTCAGCCATGCGATGTCAGGAGATGGTAGGTCGCTGCTTGGCCAGGACCACAGAATTAGCGAGCAGGTCACCTCCTAACGCATCCCTAATCTGACCCTGACTCCTAGCTGCATGAGCCGACCTTGAAGGTAGGAGGGCTCATGCTCAGGAACCTCGGATCCCTACTGACCCTCCGCCGATCCCTGAACTAGGAGCTGGGTAGACCACCTGTTCCTCCTGGATGCGGAGAAACAGGAGTCTAAACTGGCCGAGCTGCAAGGGGATATAAACATAAACAGACTATGGACATGCCAGGAGAGTGAAAGACTTCCACCCCTACCTGCCACAGACACACTGACTGGATCCCTGGACACAAGTGCTGAAGTCCACACACAGACATAAAAGGACACAGCACACATAAACACACAGGAAGCCAGAACCATAGCTGCAATAATAACAGACACCACATAAACATAAACTTAACATCACATAACAACATTTGCTTATGACCACAAGGGTGGACCTCACTGGCAGGTGGTATAAAAGTAGGAGGATGACTCCAGCAGACCATGGCTGAAGTACCCCTCTGACTACTGCTCTCAGCAGAGGCTATATAGGCCCAAGTAGCCACACCCACGCAGACACACCCAGTGTTCACACACACAGAAGGGAGTTAACCCTTCCTAGACCAGGCAAGGGAAAACAGCCACTTACAGGGGAAGTGTACAAACCCTTATCACACTGCAGCTGTTACCGCAGGCAACGACATGCGTGGCAACCGTGTCCTGGGAGTCAGCCAGAAGGCCGAGACACTGCCACCACATGTACAGAATACAACACGTTACCTCGGGCAGCCACAAGTGAAGGGAAACTATCACAGTGCACACATCCAAACTTCGTGCACACCAAACATATAAAAAGGCACACCTACAAAGACAGGTTGCCAGCTGTAACCGCATGCAGATTGCAGCAAGCTGCCAAGCACAAACATGTTGCCAGCGGCAACCACATGTGAGGCAACAATCCAGCCGCCCTCACCATGTGATTGACAAAAACCAAACCGCAGGCAACAGCATGCGGATCAGGAGTCATGACCATAAACATGGTCGTGACAGTCACTCACTCACAAATACCTCACAGATAAATAAAAATTCTATTTAATATTTCTCTGTGATATAATCACATTTGCAAGCCCGTGTGTGTCAGGCCCACACAGACTGTATTGTGGCCACTGGCTAGTGGCTAGGCCTCCACTTATATCGTTACAGGGTGTCACTCACTCAAAAATACCTTGCAGATAAAAAAAATTATATTTAATATTTTTCTGTGATCTAATCACATTTGCAAGCCCGTGTGTGTCAGGCCCACACAGACTGTATTGTGGCCACTGGCTAGATCTCCACTTATTCCGTTACAGGGTGTCACTCACTCACAAATACCTCGCAGATAAAATCTTCAACAGCTTCCGCTAAGAACCTTGACGCACCATCCTCCTCCAGCTCAGCTTTGGTCACCTGCTCTCAAGTTACCACTCTCCCGCCCGCCGCCACCACCACCACTACCACCACAGCCGCTTCACTTGATCTCTCAGAGGAGTTATTTACACATCAGTTGGATGAAATTAGTGATGTGCAACCATTATTGCCAGAGGATGGAGATAACAGGGATATGTCTCAGTCAGGCAGCATTACACACATGGACGTACAGTGTGATGATGATGATGTTGTACCCGCTGCTGTAATGACCGACGACACGCACAGGGAGGAAAACAGGGAAAGCCCTGCCCAAGGGAGAGGGAAAGGTGGTGACCCCTAACTCACCTTGCGGCTGGCACCTGACTGCCCTGACGTCCCTAGACGGGTTCCTCACCCGTGCGGCGATCGCGTGCCTAAACCCTGGCTTTCCCTAATATGAGCCCTGGATAGTGAACAGGCCGGTGGGATCGCTAGTCCACACCACTATCACTAAGAGGGAAACACCAGGGAGAGGACAGACAAAACATACAAACACATACACCCAGGTGGGCGACCACAATAAACCAAAAAGGTCCAACAGGGATCCGGAGGGTAGCGTTCTGGACCAACTACCAGCGAACGCAGCAACACAGCTCCAGAAGGTCAGAATAGATGTCCAGGCAGGAAGCTCTATGTCTGGCAACCAGAGAAGTGTGAGAGAGAAATATAAGGAGGTCTGGGAGTGCTGGACAAGGAACAGCTGAGGAGAAGGAGCTACGGATCCCTGAGTGAGCCAAAAGGGTTTGCTAAGCAAACCCAGAAAGCTATCATAAGGAAAACAGCCCTATCTTAAATAGAGCGTGCAGCCAACCGCTGCGACTTCCTGACCCCGGGTATAACGGAGTCAGGCGTGGTCCTCGACACCCTCGTGACAGCTGCTGCTTCCTTTGCTGAGGTGTCAGATACAAGTGAAGTGGTTGATGATGACGATGTGTCCGTGGATGCCACGTGGGTGCCTGCTCCAAGAGGAGAAGAAGAGGGGGAAGTTCAGAAGGGGAGACAGAGAGAAGGAGGAGACGAGTTGGAGGCAGGGAGAGGTCTTCGCAAGGAGCTAGTGGCACAGTCAGACAGCATGTATCAGCACCCGGGATCAGCCAGACAGCACGCCAATCAACGCATGCTGTTGCCACCACCAGAATGCCGTCATTGCAAAGCTCAGCAGTGTGGCATTTTTTTTGTGTGTCTGCCTCTGACAACAGCGATGCCATTTGCAACCTGTGCCAAAAGAAACGGAGTCGTGGGAAATCCAACACCCACCTAGGTACAACTGCTTTGCGAAGGTACATGATCGAACATCACAAACGCCTATGGGATCAACACATGATGACGAGTAGAAGCAGCACACAATCTCAAAGCCACCATCCTCCTCCTGGTCCAGCATCTTCAGCCACGTCAACCACTGCTGTCCTCCTTGCCCCCTCTCAACCACCCGCCACTCCGCCTCTCACCTTCAGCAGTTCCATCTCATCTGCCCACAGTCAGGTGTCTGTAAAGGAAATGTTTGAGCGTAGGAAGCCAATGTCACAGAGTCACCCCCTTGCCCGGCGTCTGACAGCTGGCTTTTACCATACCAGCTGGTGGAGTTTGAGGCCTTCAAAAAATTTGTCGCTATTGGGACACCACAGTGGAAGGTACCCGGACTAAATTTTTTTTCAAAAAAGGCAATCCCAAACCTCTACTCAGTGATTGAAAAGGAAGTCATGGCATCTCTGGCATACAGTGTTGGGGCAAGGGTCCATCTGACCACTGATACCTGGTCTGCAAAGCACGGTCAGGGCAGATATATCACCTACACTGCGCATTGGGTCAACCTGCTGACAGCTGACAAGCATGGAATGCGTGGCTCTGCAGCGGAGTTGGTGACACCGCCACGACTTGCAGGCAGGCCTACTGCCACCTCCTCTACTCCTTCTACTCCATCCTCTTTCATAACCTCCTCGGCTGAGTCCTCTTCTGCTGCGGTGTCTGGCTGCACATCAACTGAATCCCCTCAGCTCCCCAGGGCCTATTCCACATCTAGGATACAACAGTGTCACGCTGTCTTGGGGTTGACTTGCCTGAGAGCAGAGAGCCACACCGGACCAGCACTCCTGTCCGCCCTGAACGCACAGGTGGATCAGTGGCTGACCCCGCACCAACTGGAGATCGGCAAAGTGGTGTGTGACAATGGAAGCAATTTGTTGGCGGCATTGAATTTGGGCAAGTTGTCACATGTGCCGTGCATGGCACATGTGTTGAATCTCATCGTACAACGCTTTGTATCTAAGTACCCAGGCTTACAGGACGTCCTCAAGCAGGCCAGGAAGGTGTGTGACCATTTCAGGCGTTCCTACACGGCCATGGCGCACTTTTCAGACATTCAGCGCCGAAACAACATGCCAGTGAGGCGCTTGATTTGCGACAGCCCGACACGTTGGAATTCAACACTCCTAATGTTCGACCGCCTGCTCCAACAAAAAGCCGCCAACGAGTATTTGTATGACCGGGGTGCTAGGACATCCTCTGCGGAGCTGGGAATTTTTTTGCCACGTTACTGGACGCTCATGCGCAATGCCTGTAGGCTCATGCCTCCTTTTGAGGAGGTGACAAACCTAGTCAGTCGCACCGAAGGCACCATCATGCCAGACCTGCGGCAATGCTGGAAGAGGAGTATGAGGAAGAGGAGTCAGAGGAGGAATGTGGCTTTGAGGAGGAGGAAGACCTACCACAGCAGGCATCCCAGGGTGCTCGTTGTTGTCACCTATCTGGGACCCGTGGTGTTGTACGTGGCTGGGGTGAAGAACAGACCATCAATGGCATCAGTGAGGACGAGGAACGGGAAATGAGTAGCTCGGCATCCAACCTTGTGCAAATGGGGTCTTTCATGCTGTCATGTCTGTTGAGGGACCCTCGTATAAAAAAGATGAATGAGAACGACCTGTACTGGGTGGCCACGCTACTAGACCCCCAGTATAAGCAGAAAGTGGCGGAAATGTCACCAACTTACCGAAAGTCAGAAAGGATGCAGCAGTTCAAAACAAAACAAAAAAATATGCTTTACACAGCTTATAAGGGGGATGTCACAGCACAACGGGAATCTAACAGGGAAAGAGGTGAAAGTAATCCTCCTCCTACCACGACCACGCCGGCAAGGACAGGACGCTTTACAGACGTGTTGTTGATGGAGGACATGCAGAGCTTTCTAAGTCCTACGCATCGCCACAGCCCTTCGGGTTCCACCCTCAGAGAACGACTCGACCGACAGGTAGCAGACTACCTCGCCTTAACTGCAGATATCGACACTCTGAGGAGCGATGAACTCCTTGACTACTGGGTGTGCAGGCTTGACCTGTGGCCTAAGCTATCCCAGTTTGCGATAGAACTTCTGGCCTGCCCCGCTTCAAGTGTCCTGTCTGAAAGGACCTTCAGTGCAGCAGGAGGCATTGTCACTGACAAAAGAAGTCGCCTCGGTCAAAAAAGTGTTGATTACCTCACCTTCATTAAGATGAATGAGGCATGGATCCCGAAGGGACTGACAGTGGGGGATACGTTTGACTAACAAAAGGCCTGATGACATGCCTTGGCCTCAAAATGGTCCCCACGCTGCTGTATTTAATGTCTGCATAACGGATGACTTTCGTGAATTCTCCGCCACCAACTAGGATTCAAGCCGCAATGTTTTAGTCACCTTTCTGCCTTGAAAACATCAATTTTTCCGGCCGCTGCTACAACAGCGGCTGCAACAATAACAATGTTTTTCAGGCATGTGTACATGCCTAATTTTCTGGCCTCTGGTGCTGCACTGTGGCTGCAAAAACAAAACAAACAAAAAAAAAGCACATACAAGTGTCAACTCCCCTTTGTGATCGTTACCTTGTTGTGGTGAAGGGGCTTGCGTATCACAATGAAGCGATCATCACCTCTATGAGGCTACTTTCACACTAGCGTCGGGGTTCCGCTTGTGAGCTCCGTTTGAAGAGTCTCACAAGCGGCCCCGAACGCATCTGTCCAGCTACTAATGCATTCTGAGTGGATGCGGATCCGCTCAGAATGCATCAGTCTGGCAGCGTTCAGCCTCCTCTCCGCTCAGCAAGTGGACACCTGAACGCTGCTTGCAGCGTTCGGGTGTCCGCCTGGCCATGCGGAGGCAAACGGATCCGTCCAGACTTACAATGTAAGTCAACGGGGAGGTATCAGTTTGAATTTGAGACTATATGGCTCGTTTTTCAAACGGATCCGTCCCCCATTGACTTTCAATGTAAAGTCTGGACGGATCCGTCTGAAGCTACTTTCACAATTAGAATTTTTTCTACAATATAAGGCCTCCTGCACACGAACGTATTTTTTTGCGGTCCGCAAAAACGCGTCCCGTTTTCCCGTGATCAGTGACAGTTTTTTCGTCCGTGGGTCTTCCTTGATTTTTGGAGGATCCACGGACATGAAAAAAAAGTCTTTTTGGTGTCCGCCTGGCCGTGCGGAGCCAAACGGATCCGTCCTGAATTACAATGCAAGTCAATGGGGACGGATCCGTTTGACGTTGACACAATATGGTGCCATTTCAAACGGATCCGTCCTCATTGACTTTCAATGTAAAGTCTGGAGTCCCTTTTATACCATCGGATCGGAGTTTTCTCCAATCCGATGGTATATTTTAACTTGAAGCGTCCCCATCACCATGGGAACGCCTCTATGTTAGAATATACTGTCGGATATGAGTTAGATCGTGAAACCTCATTTCCGACAGTATATTCTAACACAGAGGCGTTCCCATGGTGATGGGGACGCTTCTAGTTAGAATATACTACAAACTGTGTACATGACTGCCCCCTGCTCCCTAGCAGCATCCGATCTCTTACAGGGGGCTGTGATCAGCACAATTAACCCCTCAGGTGCCGCACCTGAAGGGGTTAATTGTACTATCATATCCCCCTGTAAGAGATCAGGGCTGCCAGGCAGCAGGGGGCAGACCCCCCCCCCTCCCCAGTTTGAATATCATTGGTGGCCAGTGCGCCCCCCCCCCTTCCTCCCTCTATTGTAATAATTCGTTGGTGGCACAGTGTGCCCCCCCCCGCCCCCCCTTCATCCCTCTATTGTAATAAATCGTTGGTGGCACAGTGTGCGCCCCCCATCGGCCCCCCCTCCCTCTAGCAATAGTACAATAGTAAAAGATTCATACTTACCTGGGAGCTGCGATGTTCGTGTCCGGCCGGGAGCTCCTCCTACTGGTAAGTGACGGTTCATTTAGCAATGCGCCGCACAGACCTGTCAGTTAACAGTAGGTGGAGGCAGCTCCCGGCCGGACACGAACATCGCAGCAGCAGGTAAGTATGAATCTTCTACTATTGTACTATTGCTAAGTAACCATGGCAACCAGGACTGTAGTAGCGTCCTGGTTGCCATGGTTACCGATCGGAGCCCCAGCGATTAAACTGGGACTCCGATCGGAACTCCGCTGCCACCAATGATGGGGGGGGGGGGGGAGATGGGAGGCTGCACACTGGCCACCAATGTTGTTAATGCTATAGAGGGAGGGGGGCCGATGGGGGGCGCACACTGTGCCACCAACGAATTATTACAATAGAGGGAGGGAGGGGCGCACACTGTGCCACCAACGAATTATTACAATAGAGGGAGGGAGGGGGGGGGCGCACACTGTGCCACCAACGAATTATTACAATAGAGGGAGGGAGGGGGGGGGGGTGCACACTGTGCCACCAACGAATTATTACAATAGAGGGAGGGGGGGGTGCGCACTGGCCACCAACCTATTATTACAATAAAGGGGGGGGGCCGCACTGGCCACCAATGATATTCAAACTGGGGAGGGGGGGAGTGTCTGCCCCCTGCTGCCTGGCAGCCCTGATCTCTTACAGGCCGTGATCAGCACAATTAACCCCTTCAGGTGCCGCACCTGAAGAGGTTAATTGTGCTGATCACGGCCCCCTGTAAGAGATCGGGTGCTGCCAGGCAGCAGGGGGCAGTCTTGTACACAGTTTGTAGTGTATTCTAACTAGAAGCGTCCCCATCACCATGGGAACGCTTCTGTGTTAGAATATACTGTCGGTTCTGAGTTTTCACGAAGTGAAAACTCAGCTTTGAAAAAGCTTTTATGCAGACGGATCTTCGGATCCGTCTGTATAAAAACTAACCTACGGCCACGGATCACGGACACGGATGCCAATCTTGTGTGCATCCGTGTTCTTTCACGGACCCATTGACTTGAATGGGTCCGTGAACCGTTGGCCGTGAAAAAAATAGGACAGGTCATATTTTTTTCACGGCCAGGAAACACGGATCTCGGATGCGGCTGCAAAACGGTGCATTTTCCGTTTTTTACACGGACCCATTGAAAGTCAATGGGTCCGTGAAAAAAAACGGAAAACGGCACAACGGCCACGGGTGCACACAACGGTCGTGTGCAGGAGGCCTAATGCAGACGGATCCGTTCTGAACGGATCCAAAGTCTGCATTATATGTTCGGATCCGTCTGGGCAGACCCCAGACGGATCCGCTCTGAACGCAAGTGTGAAAGTAGCCTGAGTGTGTTGGCAATGTTGCCACACCCCAGATGATAAGGCCGTTGCTTCATTATGATCAGATCAAAAGCGATCGGCTGGATAATTTTTCATAGAAAAAACTTAAATTTTTTTATTTATTTTTTTAAGTTGTATGGGTGGGTTTTTAATACATAAAATAAAAAAATCATAATAAAGTCTCTTAATAGTTTTTTTTTGAAATAATGCAGACAATTAAAAAAATCCCCATCAATTCCAATACAAAGCAAGTACAAAGCTCAGAACTAAATTATTCCAGGATGTCGTAATGGTTTGTTAATTCGACAATGGTTAATCAATTCGACACACGTCCCTAGATAGGGGACGTAACAGGGATTAAACTGATAGGAATAGTACTAGTTAAGACACCACTCATATAGGGTGTCACAGCACATTCCTCCGTGCACGCCCAGTGCCCCAACTTAGGAGTAAGAGGACCAACCAAGCTGCTTTTTCCATCTCCCGGTTCCTAAAATCAATTCAGTTTGGTGTATCAGAGTTTGGTCTGTCACTGTGAAGGCAGTCGAAGATACCTGATATGGGACGTAACAGGGATTAAATTGATGAGAATAGTACTACAGAAAATAGCACTCATATCGGGTGTGACAGTAAATTGCACGGCGCAGACGCAGTGACCGTGGCGTGGATTCAAAGGGGAGGTAGCCAGCGTTTTTTTTAACCATCTCCCCGTTTGAAAAATCTATTTAATAAATGGACCCCAGAATGGGGACGTAACAGGGATTAAATTGATGAGAAGAGAGAACTACAGAAAATAGCACTCATATCGGGTGGGACAGTAATCTGCACGGCGCAGACGCAGTGACCGTGGCGTGGATTCAAACAAAGGGGAGGGAGCAAGCGGTTTTTTTAACCATCTCCCCGTTTGAAAAATCAATTTAATAAATGGACCCCAGAATGGGGACGTAACAGGGATTAAACTGATGAGAAGAGAGAACTACAGAAAATAGCACTCATATCGGGTGGGACAGTAAATTGCACGGCGCAGACGCAGTGACCGTGGCGTGGATTTAAACAAAGGGGAGGGAGCAAGCGTTTTTTTAACCATCTCCCCGTTCGAAAAATCTATTTAATAAATGGACTTCAGAATGGGGACGTAACAGGGATTAAACTGATGAGAAGAGAGAATTACAGAAAATAGCACTCATATCGGGTGGCACAGTAAATTGCACGGCGCAGACGCAGTGACCGTGGCGTGGATTCAAACAAAGGGGAGGGAGACAGCGTTTTTTTAACCATCTCCCCGTTTGAAAAATCAATTTAATAAATGGACCCCAGATTGGGGACGTAACAGGGTTTAAACTGATGAGAAGAGAGAACTACAGAAAATACCATTCATATCGGGTGGGACAGTAAATTGCACGGCACAGACGCAGTGACCGTGGCGTGGATTCAAACAAAGGGGAGGGAGCCAGCGTTTTTTTAACCATCTCCCCGTTCAAAAAATCTATTTAATAAATGGACCCCAGATTGGGGACGTAACAGGGATTAAACTGATGAGAAGAGAGAACTACAGAAAATACCACTCATATTGGGTGGGACAGTAAATTGCACGCCACAGACGCAGTGACCGTGGATTCAAACAAAGGGGAGGGAGCCAGCGTTTTTTTAACCATCTCCCCGTTCGAAAAATCAATTCAATTCACCTTTCCGGGACCCTTGGTGTTGTACGTGGCTGGGTGGAGGAAGAAACCTTCAATGACATCAACTGGACATGGCTAGCTTGGTATCTAACCTTGTACAAATGGGGAGTTTGCGTTTGGGCAAATGGACTGTTTGCGGTGCATTAAAAGGGGAGTTTGGTCTGTCAATGTCTGTGAAGCGGGCGTAACCCTTACACTACCTGATCGATACAACATCATACCTGATCGTATACACAAACTGGATGTTTTAAACCACATTGTTCAAAAAAATATTGGATTGTTAGGTGATTTATGCCCTTTATGGATTAAAATCCAACTCTGCGTCAACTATGTAATTTTCCATGGGAGTTTTGCCATTGATCCCCCTCCGGCATGCCACATTCCAGGTGTTAGTCCCCTTGAAACAATTTTTCCATCACTACTGTGGCTAGAAAGAGTCCCTGTGGGTTTTAAAATTCGCCTGCCTATTGAAGTCTATGGCAGTTCGCCCGTTCGCAAACATTTGCAGAAAAATTTTATGTTCGCGACATCTCTAATCTCATATACATGTTTTATTTAAATGGGACTTTTTTCTCCTGTTCGTCCTCCTTATATGTACCCAAAATGGGAAATATCCCCCCCCCCTATTCTTTTGAATACGAGTCCTTGTTTATTATCCTACAGACATGCATGTCATGTAATTTATAGTAGCATGAGATATATGGGTCTGTATCTACTGTATGCATGTCCTCATTGCCTCATATGGACTGTTTATTGCGGACTTTTGGCACTTATATATCTCTGCAATTAGAGGAACACATCTCATGCCAGTGTCTGGTTATAATAGTTAAAATGTGCATTACCTTGCTATAAGATTTATCCTTCTGCACCTTACTTTTTCACTACCTGCCCTGCTGGTGCTTGCTGTTCTTCACATAATCACAGTTTGGTCCCTGCAATTATACGGGAGTGTGTTGACACTCCAGAGAGGATCGCGTCGCGGAGATGGGTGGAGGGGAAGGGCGGGTGCTATGAGTCTGTGTGACATGCCCACCGCTCTCCCGTTTGCTGGCGGTCGCTGGATCCGCCCCTTAGGGGAGGGGTTTCCCCTATTTTACTAGGTGTGTGTGACGGCCGTATTACGGCCACCCTAGCGCTGATGCCATCGCCTCACCACACGAGGCGCACAGCGTTCTATGTGTCTGTTTGTCTGTCTTGAACTTTATATACCTAGCTCCTGATGAGCCTTAACGGCGAAACGGCGAGCATAGAATAGGGTACAGGTTCAGCGCAATCCTCTTGATGGGGATAGGGTAGACAGCCGCTTTGTAAATTTAGCCAAGACAATATACTGTAGCTGTTTAACAATATGGGCAGTGAAGGGACTATACATTATTAGTGGGGAGGTCAGCAATTTGTTACCCTGCCTCGCAGCTTTAAATTGTCTGGCTACTAGCACCTCTGAACTCTCAGTAGCTGGTAATGTCCTGATGATATACTGCGCTACAGCGGTTTCCAGCTTGAACGTACCACAGAGTGTATAGCATTACTATTTACATACACTCTGTAGAGCATCATTCTGGACAGCCAGTAATCCCACTTCAGATACGTAAAGTGATACTGAGGGGTGATTTGGCTGCCCTCTATAGCATTTCAGAGGGCCAATAATATTTATTTTCCATTTTTTTGTGTTTGTATATATTGAGGTAGGGCCTTACATACCCTCCCCTTTCTTTTAACGCATATTTAATAAACGTTGAAATTGTATTTCATCTACAACGTTTCTACGAACTGAGACCACACTAGCTAGAGTTGCTGCCTGCAGACAGGTTCAGCCCTTTCCTGAGCGCTGCCATTGGCTGGAGTGTTTCTCCAGCTAATCGCAGCGTAGGCAGGGGACGCCAAATACTGGTGTCCCCTGCCTGACCTCGGGGGAGTGTCACCCCTATACGTTCCCCCTGCAGCTCCATGAATTGTTAAAAAAACATCTTGAGCTGCGATTGGCCGGTCTGCAGAAACTGGCCAATGGCAGCGATCGGGGCTGCAGGCTCCCTGTGCCCGTGGGAAAGATGGCTGCCTGCCGTGTAGAGCAGCCATCGTACCCCGGTCAGCAAGCAATTTCACACAGGGACCGAGTGTACACAGCGCCGTTAACTGTACGGCGCTGGGATTTCTGACCCACTTTCCAGCGCCGTACATGTACGTCGCTGGTATCCAACGGGTTAACATAACAACACTGCACGTGTCATATCTATTACGTACATATGCTTTTGTATTTAAGTAAACACCTCAGATATATATAATTGACTCAGATAAAAGGGAACAAGTAAGAGTCTACTTTCACTTGCAGATAAAAATATGAAATACCACACCCAACTATAATGACTACATTAATTATTAGCTATGAGCATCAAGAAGTCTACGCCCTGATACTGGCATGATACTGACACCCTGGTACTCACAGCTTAGCAAACCCATTTTCTCAAGCCAAGTGGACCATATATTCAAAATATTTTCCCCGCCTCTCTTTTTTATGTATATAGATTTCTCCTTATAGATAAGCCAGTTCACCCTGTCTATAAACTCTTGACACGTCGGAGAACACTCCTGAAACCAGTGACTTGCAATAACTTTTCCATCTAGGTACAACATCCTCACTACGGCTACCTTAAAGGGGTTGTGTTGTAACCATGGAAACGAGCAGTGTATAATATGATGGAAAAATGAATCCAGCCAGCAAAGGAAGCAATATGGGCAATCACAATACATTAGTAAGTGGCTTGTATTAACTTTCTCTACATAATAAATGCTATTTGCTAAAGTGATGCAACCCCTTTAACTGAGTCAGAAACTGGAAATTCTTCAACATAGCATAGAAACTATACAGACAAATGGTATCCTATTGACTTTATTTGTGTACACAGTGTCAATCAAATCTACCACCCTCTTCTACAAAAAACTGTGAGAGGGGACAATCCCACCTGATATGAAAAAGGTCTGCCCATTTAAGCCTCATGCACACGTCCGTGAAACAGACCGTGTGATATCGGCCTGGATTTCTTCTGAGTGCAGGAGCGCACGGCGTCATTGGTTGCTATGACGCCGTGCGCTTCCTGCTGCCGCCGCAGTACAGTAATACACTGGTATAGATCATACCAGTGTATTACTGTACTGCGGCGGTAGCAGGAAGCGCACGGCGTCATAGCAACCAATGACGCCGTACGCTCCTGCACTCAGAAGAAATCTGGTCCGTGTTCCACGGATGTGTGCATGAGGTTTTAGTCTTTTACAATGAGGGGAATTCCTCACCCCGATTTTATGAAAGAACTAGCTGAAGGACCGGTGTATTTAATCTAATTTATTTAATGTTTGTGTGTGTCGTTAAAAGGTATCAACACTATCCACTATAACAGTGACATCTTCAGACTCCCTGTCCTCCGTCTGGCGCAGGGCCTAGACGGACACAGGGATGTCCTTTTGAACAGCTCACTCTCAGAGAACCGCACTGTGCTGTCTGAGTGTGAGCTGCAGGAAGAAAGTCGAGCTCCCTCCCACCCCTGCAGCTGATAGAAGTTAATTTTTACCTTCATTTTTTTTTATCCCTGTCAGCTGAGGAGTGGGAGGGGCGTGGTCTAACTAAATCGGGGCGTGGCTTAGCGCGACCTAGAAGTTGATTTTTAACTTCATATTTTCAATTTCAGTCGGCTGAGGAGTGGGCGTGTCCTTTTGAACAGCTCACTCTAAGGGTCCATTCACACGTCCGTAGAATAGGTCTGCATCCATTCCGCAATTATTCGGAACGGGTGCGGACCCATTCATTCTCTATGGGGCCAGGAGAGATGTGGACAGCACACAGTGTGCTGTCAGCATCCACATTTCCGGAGCGCGGCCCCGATCTTCCTGTCCGCAGCTCCGGGAAAAAATAGAGCATGTTCTATTTTTATTCGCAATTGCGGACAAGACTAGGCATTTCTATGGGGGTGCCGGCCAGGTGTATTGCGGATCCGCAATTTGCGGATCCGCAATGCACTACGGACATCTGAATGGAGCCTAAGACAGCAGCACTGTGCAGTCTGAGTGTAAGCTGCAGGGAGAAAGTCACCCTCCCTACTACCACTGCAGCTGACAGAAGTTGATTTTTACCTTCATTTTTTCCATCCCCGTCGGCTCAGGAGTGGGAGGGTGTGGCCTAACCAGATCAGGGGCGTGGCTTAATGGGGCCTGGGGGGAGGTTAAGTCTTTTGAGGGTGGACACATTGTGGCAGGGGGCGTGTCTGGGCTCCTTCCTGCAAGAGTGATGCCTCTCTGGGCACCTTACTGGCTCATTTGCATAACAAATAAACTGGATTTTCAGAGGATAAAAACACGTATTGCTGGAGCAAAGGCACATCTTGAAATAAGGTACTAAGTGCTATTAGGCCATGGCTTTACTTTAATAGCAATTATCCTGGTGACAGATTTCCTTTAACCCCTTAGGGACCAGGCTCATTTTCACCTTAAGGACCAGGCAATATTTTGCAAATCTGACCAGTGTCGTTTTATGTGGTGATGACTTTAAAACGCTTTGACTTATCCAGGTCATTCTGCGTTGTTTTTTCATCACATATTGTACTTCATGACACTGGTAAAATTGAGTCAAAAAAATTCATTTTCATTTTTATTTTATACCAAAAATTTGGAAACATTTGCAAATTTCTAAGTTTCAATTTCTCTACTTCTATAATACATAGTAATACCTCCAAAAATAGTTATTACTTTACATTCCCCATATGTCTACTTCATGTTTGGATCATTTTGGGAATGATATTTTATTTTTTGGGAATGTTACAAGGCTTGTTATTTTTTAGCAATGTTAGAAGCAAATCAAAACAGATTTTACAAACATCGTTAACCGTTTAGGTGTTCCTCAAGAATTAATGGAAAATAGAGATACAATTTAAAAATTCCACTTTTTTGACAGATTTTCCATTTTAATATTTTTTTCAAGTTACAAAGCAAGGGTTAACAGCCAAACAAAACTAAATATTTATGGCCCTGATTCTGTAGTTTACAGAAACACCCCATATGTGGTTGTAAACTGCTATACGGGCACACGGCAGGGCGCAGAGGGAAAGGAATGCCATACGGTTTTTGGAAGGCAGATTTTGCTGGACTGGTTTTTTGATACCATGTCCCATTTGAAGCAGCCCTGATGCACCCCTAGAGTAGAAGCTCCAAAAAAGTGACCCCATTTTAGAAACTACGGGATAGGGTGGCAGTTTTGTACTAGTTTAGGGTACATATGATTTTTGGTTGCTTTATATTACACTTTTTGTGAGGCAAGGTAACAAGAAATGTTTGAATTTTTTTATTTACAACACTCATCTGACATGTAAAATCATGTGGTATTTTTATAGAGCAGGTTGTCACGGACACGGCGATACCTAATATGTATACTATTTTTTTTATTTATGTAAGTTTTACACAATAATTTCATTTTTGAAACAAAAAAAATCATGTTTTAGTGTTTCCATAGTCTGAGAGCCATAGTTTTTTTTCAGTTTTTGGGCGATTATCTTGGGTAGGGTATGATTTTTGCGGGATGAGATGACGGTTTGATTGGCACTATTTTGGGGTGCGTATGACTTTTTGATCGCTTGCTATTACACTTTTTGTGATGTAAGGTGACAAAAAATAGCTTTTTGTTACACCTATCTTCATGTTTTTTTTACCGTATTCACCTGAGGGGTTAGGTCATGTGATATTTTTTTATAGAGCATGTTATTACGGACGTGGTGATACCTAATATGTATACTTTTTTTATTTATGTAAGTTTTACACAATAATATCATTTTTGAAACAAAAAAAAATCATGTTTTAGTGTTTCCATTGTCTGAGAGCCATAGTTTTTTCATTTTTTGGGCGATTATCTTAGATAGGGTCTCATTTTTTGCGGGATGAGATGATGGTTTGATTTGCACTATTTCGGGGTGCATTTGACTTTTTGATCGCTTGCTATTACACTTTTTGTGATGTAAGGTGACAAAAAATAGCTTTTTTTACACTTTTTTTTTTTTTACGGTGTTCACTTTTTTTTTTTAGGTCATGTGATATTTTTATAGAGCAGGTTATTATGGACGCGGCGATACCTAATATATATACTTTTTTTATTTACTTAAGTTTTACATAATAACAGCTTTTTTAAAACAAAAAAAATTATGTTTTAGTGTCTCCATATTCTGAGCCATATTTTTTTTTTTTATGCGATTGTCTAGGTAGAGGCTCATTTTTTGTAGGATGAGGTGACAGTTAGATTGGTACTATTTTGGTGGGCATACGCCTTTTTGATCGCTTACTGTTGTACTTTTTGTGATGTAAGGTGTCAATTTTTTTTTTATTTAGCACAGTTTTTATTTTTTTATTTTTACGATGTTCATCTGAGGGGTTAGGTCATGCGATATGTTTATAGAGCCGGTCGATACGGACGCAGCGATACCTAATATGTAAACTTTTTTTTTCCCCAATTTTTGCCACATTTTTTTTAACTTTATTTGGGTGAAATGACGTTTTTTTTTTTACTTGAAACTTTAATTTTTTTGGGGGAAAACATTATTTTTTTACTTTTTTTTTACTTTATTTTTTGTCACACTTTGGGACTTCAACTTTTGGGGTCTGATCCCCTTTACAATGCATTCCAATACTTCTGTATTGGAAGGCATTGGCTGTATGAGTAATACAGTGTGTATTACTCATACAGCTTCCGGGCTGTGAGATCTAGGGGGCTGGATCTCACAGACTCGTCACAGGAAGGCAGCCCAGATGCCTAAGGAAGGCATCACGCTGCCTTCCATGCCATCGGGTCCCCTCTACAGCCGCACGGGGACCCGATGGCACCGCCGCCTGCCGCAACTTCCAGTAAAAGCCGCAAATCGCAGGTCTGAATTGACCTGCGGTTTGCGGCGATCGCTGACATGGGGGGGGGTCACGGGATCCCCCCGCGCATTATCCCCGGGTGTCACGAGGGTGTCAAGAGCCACGCCTGACTCCGTTATACCCGGGGTCAGGAAGTCGCAGCGGGTGGCTGCGCGCTCTATGTAGAAAGATTGTGCTGTTTCTTTATGCAGACATCCCAACCTGCAAAAACTCATTTCAGGGAGGTGCACTTCTCATTTCAGGGAGGTTTTCTTTTTTTTTTCTTTCATGAACTTTTTATTACATTTTCCAAACATATGCAGTATCTGCACACTTTGCTCTATGGTGTGGAGGACTGGGCTCATTACCCTGCCTCAAATTATCATATTTATGTGTATGATTAAAGGGATTCTGTCACCACCTATAAGCCCTGTGAGCTAAACATATGCTCATGTCCAGGGTAGCATTCTGATTTCTAAGGTGGCCTTATAAAAGCTATTTGTGGCTTTATTCTGCGGAAAAACAGGTTTTACTAACCTGTCAATCATTGAATTAAGGTGCCCAAGCAGGGGAGGTCTGTGGATGCATGGTGCCCGGCCGCACGCATCGCCGTTCGTGACCAGCGCTGCCTTCTATTCCTTAGTGCCGCCTCTCCCTCCCTCCCCCTCCTCCCGCTTTGAGATCCCGCGCGTGCGCACAGGCTCAGCCTGATGCGCCGTTGCGGACTGCTGGCATCGGCTTCTTCTTGCACTGTGCGCACGCGCCAAGAAGGGGACACTGCTACAGGTTGCCAGAAAGGTTTACTGCGAGTAAACTAGAGATGGGAAGTTCGGATCTTTCACATGAATCGGTTCATTCGCTGAGCTGACAAGAAGCAAGTGAACCCTGTGTGTAATTATCTACCCCACTGTAGGAAAAAAACAAGCATCGGGGGAAGGGGGGGGATTTAACACTGGGGTAAATAATATAATTAAAATGGAGGGTTAAATGTGTAAATGTATTTTAAAAAAATACATCTCTCTCAATAGTTATATAGCTACTGAATGAGACAGAAGAAGATGCCTTTAACATATATATCTCCTTGAGAAGCCAATTTGACCCTAAAGGGTTAATTCAACCTGTAATCTAAACTCTGTGTCCTGTCACTTCTCTTATCTCTCTGCTCTGCTATCAGTAACCTTTCCGCGATATATTGTCTCACATGCGGTGTCAGGGAGCCGCTATCTAATAGCAGGAGACTCCCTGAACTTCAGGGAGACTTGAGATCCCTGCTTTATGGTAGCTTTCTGGGTTTGCCTTGCAACCCTTTTTGGCTCACTCAGGGATCCGTAGCTCCTTCTCCTCAGCTGTTTCTTGTCCAGCACTCCCAACCTCCTTATATTCCCATCTCCCACTTCTCTGGTTGCCAGATATAGAGCTTCCTGCCTGGACTTCTATACTGACCCACTGGAGCTGTGTAGCTGTGTTCCCTGGTTGTTGTTCCAGAACGTTACCCTCCGGATCCCTGTTGAGCCTTTGTGGTCTGCTGTTGTCGCCCACCTGGGATTATATGTTGGTCTGTATTGTCTGTCCTCTCCTTGGTGTTTTCCTCTTAGTGTCAGTGGTGCGGACTAGTGATCACTACATAGGGCTCATCTTAGGGAAAGCCAGGGTTTAGGCATGTGATCGGCGTACGGGTGAGGAACCCGTCTAGGGACGTCAGGGCAGTCAGGTGCCAGCCGCAAGGTGAGTCAGGGGTCACCACCTTTCCCTCTCCCTTGGACAGGGCCTTCCCATTTCCCTCCCTTTTTTGCGTGACGCCGGTCATTACACCGGGTGCCTGCTCAAATATTTTTTGCAGGCACCTTGTACCGATCACCGCCCGCCGCGCGGCGGTGATCGGAAATACACAGGACGTACAGGTACGCCCTGTGTCCTTAAGTACCAGGACATCAGGGCGTACCTGTACGCCTTATGTCCCAAACAGGTTAAAGCTCTCCTACAGCAGTGAAGAAAAATTGCTGGGTTGTTATGGAAACCTGGAGTAAAACTGTGTATGTGGAGGCTGGAGGACCTGCCAGCTTCTATTGGCTGATAAGGGTCATGTGACCAAGCTTCTATTGGCTAATGCATTTTTGGGGGATATCTCAGGAACGATACATCCTAGAGAGCTGAGACCTGGTCTAAAACCTTCTCGGGCACCTGATGTACCTTTGTGCCAAATTTGGTGATTGTAAATGCGACGGTACAGATTCCTTTAGCGGACATACACACACACACATACACTCAGCTTTATATATTAGATAGTGGTGTTCTGTATATCCCATGCAATAGAACAATCTGAGACAGTCTATGCGAGTCACTAAGTGCCAGCGAGGGATGCCTTTTTTTCTTTTCTTTCTTGCCAATAAGTATTCTATATGGGCCCTAAGTCCTCTTCCTATCACTAATTGTCAATGGAAACCTCCTCGTTTCTTTCTCCAAAACAAGTGCATATAGTCTACATATGAACCCAGTGGTTTGTTCTTCTTCAGCTACCATAGTCAAAATAGGATGGCACAAGGCCATAAAGAAATTACCACCTTCTCTAACAAGTATTATATTAATTGTGTGGCATAATAGGATATTTATAAAATTAGCTGTGTGGCAAATCAAATTCAGATTGTAAGACAGAGAACAGTTTAAGCTCTCTGTACTCAAATATATGCATGAAACATTGTATACCCTTAGGCCCAGTGTTGGACTGGGGTACCTAGGGACCACCAGTAAAATTTATTTTGGTGGCCCACCGTAAGGATACATTCAAATATAATAAATAATCTAACAAGTTTTTTATATGAACATAAGCTGGTTGATGTGCTGTAAATTGAATATATGTATGTAGTGTACTAAATCTAATGTGTTATGTGCCACTTGTGCAGGGAGTGGGAGACTAGGGGCCAACCTTGCTCAGGGGCCCACCGGGGGATTCCCCTGTACCCCTGTGGGCCAGTCCTGACCCATTCATTTCACGCATCAGTTCTGCGTTCAGGAAAAATCACAGCATGTTCTATATTCTGCGTTTTTGACACAGCTCTGGTACCATAGAGGTGAATGGGGCTTGCATGAAGAATGGAAGGCTTTCGGATGCAATACTTCTTTTACTGATGGTTGCTAGGAGATGTAGAATGTTATTGTTCAGGTTTTTATTCACCTGTGAAACTGATCCAAACTTATTGCACCCTTGCGGAAAAAACTGAAACACTGAACGCAATCGCAGACAAGATTGACTGAATTTGCCTTCAACCATCAGTTTTTTCCTGAAATAACCCTGACAGAATGGCCTCTTTCACGGGCGAGAATTCCGTGCGGGTGCAATGCGTGAGGTGAACGCATTGCACCCGCACTGACCAGTAGATCCAGGCAATGAGAGGAGTGAATAATTAGCAGTGGGGCGGTGCTGGGTTCCTAGAGAATGGGCGTGGCTAGGCATCAATGACCAGAGGGACTGCCTGTTGGGCACATTACTGAGGTAATTAGCATATTAATAAAAGAATTTTTATTTATTTTTACAAAATGACAAGACAGATGCCAGTAATACTGGTATATTTTAAAACAAATCGAGGAGACTGGTGTGGTGATGTCAAAAGCTCTGTTACTAAAATCCAGCTGACAGAATCCCTTTAAACTTCCATCTACCAAACTCCTCTAGCCAGTGGCGTAACTACCGAGGAAGCAGCTGCTTCGGGGCCCGGGCTGACAAGGGGCTTGGCGCCCCGGCAGCGTGTCAGTCAGATTATTTAAAGACTAGGACCTTTCATGGGTCCAGACTTTGTTAACTAAATAGCAGGACATGTAGAGCAGTGCCCAGGGATCTCCCTGCACTTACTGTTATATCTGGGTGCCGCTCCGTTCGCCCGCTGTGGCCCCTGTTACCGCCTCCTGCACTGTATGATAATTACTACTATCGGAGCAGAGAGGAGGAGACTGCCCTTTTTCTCAATGGCCGTTGAGAAAAAAAACTCACCTTCTCCCTGGCTGTGACGCTCTGCACTGCCATTGGACAGCGCTACAGCCAGGGAGAAAGAACGCCCATTGAGAAAAAGGGCAGTCTCCTCCTCCCTGCTCCGATAGTAGTAATTATGTAGAAAAAATGAGGACCAAATGGAATCAGGTGCACACGTGCATAAGTTAACCCCAATAACCAGAGTGCATAAATTATATGTAAGTAGAATGGGCACTCAGACCATAGGGGGCTGCATCAAAATATACACTGCTCAAAAAAATAAAGGGAACACAAAAATAACACATCCTAATCTGAGTTAATTAAATATTATTCTAAAATACTTTGTTCTTTACATAGTTGAATGTGCTGACAACAAAATCACACAAAAATAAAAAAAATGGAAATCAAATTTTTAAACCCATGGAGGTCTGGATTTGGAGTCACACTCAAAATTAAAGTGGAAAAACACACTACAGGCTGATCCAACTTTGATGTAATGTCCTTAAAATAAGTCAAAATGAGGCTCAGTAGTGTGTGTGGCCTCCACGTGCCTGTATGACCTCCCTACAATGCCTGTGCATGCTCCTGATGAGGTGGCGGACGGTCTCTTGAGGGATCTCCTCCCAGACCTGGACTAAAGCATCTGCCAACTACTGGACAGTCTGTGGTGCAACATGACGTTGGTGGATAGAGCGAGACATGATGTCCCAGATGTGCTCAATTGGATTCAGGTCTGGGGAACTGGCGGGCCAGTCCATAGCATCAATGCCTTCGTCTTGCAGGAACTGCTGACACACTCCAGCCACATGTGGTTTAGCATTGTCTTGCATTAGGAGGAACCCAGGGCCAACCGCACCAGCATATGGTCTCCCAAGGGGTCTGAGGATCTCATCTCGGTACCTAATGGCAGTCAGTCTACCTCTGGCGAGCACATGGAGGGCTGTGCGGCCCTCCAAAGAAATGCCACCCCACACCATTACTGACCCAATGCCAAACTGGTCATTCTGGAGGATATTGCAGGCAGCAGAACGTTCTCCATGGCATCTCCAGACTCTGTCACGTCTGTCACATGTGCTCAGTGTGAACCTGCTTTCATCTGTGAAGAGCACAGGGCGCCAGTGGCGAATTTTCCAATCTTGGTGTTCTCTGGCAAATGCCAAACGTCCTGCACAGTGTTGGGCTGTAATCACAACCCCCACCTGTGGACGTCGGGCCCTCATATCACCCTCATGGAGTCTGTTTCTGACCGTTTGAGCAGACACATGCACATTTGTGGCCTGCTGGAGGTCATTTTGCAGGGCTCTGGCAGTGCTCCTCCTGTTCCTCCTTGCACAAAGGCGGAGGTAGCGGTCCTGCTGCTGGGTTGTTGCCCTCCGACGGCCTCCTCCACGTCTCCTGATGTACTGGCCTGTCTCCTGGTAGCGCCTCCATGCTCTGGACACTACGCTGACAGACACAACAAACATTCTTGCCACAGCTCGCATTGATGTGCCATCCTGGATAAGCTGCACTACCTGAGCCACTTGTATGGGTTGTAGACTCCGTCTCATGCTACCACTAGAGTGAAAGCACCGCCAGCATTCAAAAGTGACCAAAACATCAGCCAGGAAGCATAGGAACTGAGAAGTGGTCTGTGGTTACCACCTGCAGAACCACTCCTTTATTGGGGGTGTCTTGCTAATTGCCTATAATTTCCACCTGTTGTCTATCCCATTTGCACAACAGCATGTGAAATTGATTGTCACTCAGTGTTGCTTCCTAAGTGGACAGTTTGATTTCACAGAAGTGTGATTGACTTGGAGTTACATTGTGTTGTTTAAGTGTTCCCTTTATTTTTTTGAGCAGTGTATATTTATTTGTAAAAACATCGTCATAAAATAGAATAAAACAATACTGTAAAAACAGAAACAATACTGTAAAAGCAAAAATCGTGAAGGTAAAAAGCATAAAGATCGATAAAGGCATATTGTTTTTCATAACATGTTATTGAGGTGACCAATGGATAATCAAATTGTTATAAAGGTAAGTAATCACATAGATGTCAAAAGTCCTCCAGATCTGTTCTCAATAACAAGGTGTATAACCACTTGTTTGTTCGATATAATCACCATATCAATTGCATTTCAGTAAAAGAGAGTCGTATAGCAGGCAAGCATATGAAAAAAAGGCAGTCTCTTTACCGTATCTTCACCACCTGCAGGTGGTTGTTCGGTTGAGCGGACCGCACGCCGGGTCAGCATAGATTTTCCTTGCTGTGTGAGCACCAATGGTCCGGTGTAGACTCACGCTCGGTTGGCGTATTGCACGGAGAACAAGTCGGAGTCGGAGAACTTCCAAGTATAGGTCACGTGTTCGATGGCGTCTCACGTGGCGTCCCACGTGGTTTGGTACGTCACCTATTTGAAATTACAGCGCGCTGTTTCTTTTGGATTATGTCATCCATAAACTTCGTTATTGAATTGCCAAGTAGTAATTATCATGCAGTGTGGGAGACGGTAACAGGGGACACAGCGGGCGGCGCCCAGATATAATAATAAGTGCAGGGAGATCCCTGGGCGCCGCTCTACATGTCCTGCTACTTAGTTAAGGCCTCTTTCACACTTGCGTTGTC
This sequence comes from Bufo bufo, assembly GCF_905171765.1. Taxonomy (NCBI): domain Eukaryota; kingdom Metazoa; phylum Chordata; class Amphibia; order Anura; family Bufonidae; genus Bufo; species Bufo bufo. The sequence continues at coordinate 411,591,251 of NC_053392.1, forward strand.
CGGATCCGGCGTGTACTCCACTTGCCGGAATTACACTCCGGATCCGGAAAAACGCAAGTGTACTGAAAGCATTTGAAGACGGAACCGTCTTCCAAATGCGTTCAGTGTTACTATGGCACCCAGGACGCTATTAAAGTCCTGGTTGCCATAGTAGTAGTGGGGAGCGGGGGAGCAGTATACTTACAGTCCGTGCGGCTCCCCGGGCGCTCCAGAATGACGTCAGAGCGCCCCATGCGCATGGATGACGTGATCCATGTGATCACATGATCCATGAGCTTGGGGCGCCCTGACGTCACTCTGGAGCGCCCGGGGAGCCGCACGGACGGTAAGTACACTGCTCCCCGCTCCCCACTACACTTTACCATGGCTGCCAGGACTTTAGCGTCCCGGCAGCCATGGTAACCACTCTGAAAAAGCTAAATGTCGGATGCGGCAATGCGCCGAAACGACGTTTAGCTTAAGGCCGGATCCGGATCAATGCCTTTCAATGGGCATTAATTCCGGATCCGGCCTTGCGGCAAGTGTTCCGGATTTTTGGCCGGAGCAAAAAGCGCAGCATGCTGCGGTATTTTCTCCGGCCAAAAAACGTTCCGTTCCGGAACTGAAGACATCCTGATGCATCCTGAACGGATTTCTCTCCATTCAGAATGCATTAGGATAATCCTGATCAGGATTCTTCCGGCATAGAGCCCCGACGACGGAACTCTATGCCGGAAGACAACAACGCAGGTGTTAAAGAGCCCTAACAAAGTCCGGACCCATGAAAGGTCCTCTTTAACCACCTCAGCCCCCAGTGCTTAAACACCCTGAAAGACCAGGCCACTTTTTACACTTCTGACCTACACTATTTTCACCGTTTATTGCTCGGTCATGCAACTTACCACCCAAATGAATTTTACCTCCTTTTCTTCTCACTAATAGAGCTTTCATTTGGTGGTATTTCATTGCTGCTGACATTTTTACTTTTTTTGTTATTAATCGAAATTTAACGATTTTTTTGCAAAAAAATGACATTTTTCACTTTCAGTTGTAAAATTTTGCCAAAAAAACGACATCCATATATAAATTTTGCTCTAAATTTATTGTTCTACATGTCTTTGATAAAAAAAAAATGTTTGGGTAAAAAAAAAATGGTTTGGGTAAAAGTTATAGCGTTTACAAACTATGGTACAAAAATGTGAATTTCCGCTTTTTGAAGCAGCTCTGACTTTCTGAGCACCTGTCATGTTTCCTGAGGTTCTACAATGCCCAGACAGTACAAACACCCCACAAATGACCCCATTTCGGAAAGTACACACCCTAAGGTATTCGCTGATGGGCATAGTGAGTTCATAGAACTTTTTATTTTTTGTCACAAGTTAGCGGAAAATGATGATTTTATTTTTTATTTATTTTTTTCTTACAAAGTCTCATATTCCACTAACTTGTGACAAAAAATAAAAAGTTCTATGAACTCACTATGCCCATCACGAAATACCGTGGGGTCTCTTCTTTCCAAAATGGGGTCACTTGTGGGGTAGTTATACTGCCCTGGCATTCTAGGGGCCCAAATGTGTGGTAAGGAGTTTGAAATCAAATTCTGTAAAAAATGACCTGTGAAATCCGAAAGGTGCTCTTTGGAATATGGGCCCCTTTGCCCATCTAGGCTGCAAAAAAGTGTCACACATCTGGTATCTCCGTACTCAGGAGAAGGTGGGGAATGTGTTTTGAGGTGTCATTTTACATATACCCATGCTGGGTGAGAGAAATATCTTGGCAAAAGACAACTTTTCCCATTTTTTTTATACAAAGTTGGCATTTGACCAAGATATTTATCTCACCCAGCATGGGTATATGTAAAAAGACACCCCAAAACACATTCCTCAACTTCTCCTGAATACAGAGATACCAGATGTGTGACACTTTTTTGCAGCCTAGGTGGGCAAAGGGGCCCATATTCCAAAGAGCACCTTTCGGATTTCACAGGTCATTTTTTACTGAATTTGATTTCAAACTCCTTACCACACATTTGAGCCCCTAGAATGCCAGGGCAGTATAACTACCCCACAAGTGACCCCATTTTGGAAAGAAGAGACCCCAAGGTATTCGCTGATGGGCATAGTGAGTTCATGGAAGTTTTTATTTTTTGTCACAAGTTAGTGGAATATGAGACTTTGTATGAAAAAAAAATAAAAAATAAAAATCATCATTTTCCACTAACTTGTGACAAAAAATAAAAAATTCTAGGAACTCGCCATGCCCCTCACGGAATACCTTGGGGTGTCTTCTTTCCAAAATGGGGTCACTTGTGGGGTAGTTATACTGCCCTGGCATTCTAGGGGCCCAAATGTGTGGTAAGGAGTTTGAAATCAAATTCTGTAAAAAATGACCTGTGAAATCCGAAAGGTGCTCTTTGGAATATGGGCCCCTTTGCCCACCTAGGCTGCAAAAAAGTGTCACACATCTGGTATCTCCGTACTCAGGAGAAGGTGGGGAATGTGTTTTGGGGTGTCATTTTAAATATACCCATGCTGGGTGAGAGAAATATCTTTGCAAAAGACAACTTTTCCCATTTTTTTATACAAAGTTGGCATTTGACCAAGATATTTATCTCACCCAGCATGGGTATATGTAAAAAGACACCCCAAAACACATTCCTCAACTTCTCCTGAGTACGGAGATACCAGATGTGTGACACTTTTTTGCAGCCTAGGTGGGCAAAGGGGCCCATATTCCAAAGAGCACCTTTCGGATTTCACAGGTCATTTTTTACAGAATTTGATTTCAAACTCCTTACCACACATTTGGGCCCCTAGAATGCCAGGGCAGTATAACTACCCCACAAGTGACCCCATTTTGGAAAGAAGACACCCCAAGGTATTCCGTGAGGGGCATGGCGGGTTCCTAAAATTTTTTATTTTTTGTCACAAGTTAGTGGAAAATGATGATTTATTTTTTTTTTTTTCTCATACAAAGTCTCATATTCCACTAACTTGTGACAAAAAATAAAAACTTCCATGAACTCACTATGCCCATCAGCGAATACCTTGGGGTCTCTTCTTTCCAAAATGGGGTCACTTGTGGGGTAGTTATACTGCCCTGGCATTCTAGGGGCCCAAATGTGTGGTAAGGAGTTTGAAATCAAATTCAGTAAAAAATGACCTGTGAAATCCGAAAGGTGCTCTTTGGAATATGGGCCCCTTTGCCCACCTAGGCTGCAAAAAAGTGTCACACATCTGGTATCTCTGTATTCAGGAGAAGTTGAGGAATGTGTTTTGGGGTGTCTTTTTACATATACCCATGCTGGGTGAGATAAATATCTTGGTCAAATGCCAACTTTGTATAAAAAAAATGGGAAAAGTTGTCTTTTGCCAAGATATTTCTCTCACCCAGCATGGGTATATGTAAAATGACACCCCAAAACACATTCCCCACCTTCTCCTGAGTACGGAGATACCAGATGTGTGACACTTTTTTGCAGCCTAGGTGGGCAAAGGGGCCCATATTCCAAAGAGCACCTTTCGGATTTCACAGGTCATTTTTTACTGAATTTGATTTCAAACTCCTTACCACACATTTGGGCCCCTAGAATGCCAGGGCAGTATAACTACCCCACAAGTGACCCCATTTTGGAAAGAAGAGACCCCAAGGTATTCGCTGATGGGCATAGTGAGTTCATGGAAGTTTTTATTTTTTGTCACAAGTTAGTGGAATATGAGACTTTGTATGAAAAAAATAAAAAAATAAAAAATCATCATTTTCCACTAACTTGTGACAAAAAATAAAAAATTCTAGGAACTTGCCATGCCCCTCACGGAATACCTTGGGGTGTCTTCTTTCCAAAATGGGGTCACTTGTGGGGTAGTTATACTGCCCTGGCATTTTCCAGGGGCCCTAATATGTGGTAAGTAGGTAAATGACCTGTGAAATCCGAAAGGTGCTCTTTGGAATGTGGGCCCCTTTGCCCACCTAGGCTGCAAAAAAGTGTCACACATCTGGTATCTCCGTACTTGGGAGAAGGTTAGAAATGTGTTTTGTGGTGTCATTTTACATATACCCATGCTGGGTGAGAGAAATATCTTGGCAAAAGACAACTTTTCCCATTTTTTTATACAAAGTTGGCATTTGACCAAGATATTTATCTCACCCAGCATGGGTATATGTAAAAAGACACCCCAAAACACATTCCTCAACTTCTCCTGAATACAGAGATACCAGATGTGTGACACTTTTTTGCAGCCTAGGTGGGCAAAGGTGCCCAAATTCCTTTTAGGAGGGCATTTTTAGACATTTGGATACCAGACTTCTTCTCACACTTAGGGGCCCCTCCTTTTTCTTTTTTTGGCAGAGATTTTTTCATCCACATTGATCGATGCGAATGAAGAAATCTGTGCCGTTCATTTTTTTCTTTCAGCCCAGAGGCTGAACGGAAAAAAAAAATCTCATTACCTGTATGCTCAATATAAGGAGAATAGCAGAAACTCCTAATGCTGGGCATACATGTAATGATTGCGGAGACCCTCAAATGCCAGGGCAGTACAAACACCCCACAAATGACCCCATTTTGGAAAGAAGACACCCCAAGGTATTCAATGAGGGGCATGGCGAGTTCATAGAAAAAAAAAAAATTTGGCACAAGTTAGCGGAAATTGATTTTTTTGATTTTGTTCTCACAAAGTCTCCCTTTCCGCTAACTTGGGACAAAAATTTCAATCTTTCATGGACTCAATATGCCCCTCAGCGAATACCTTGGGGTGTCTTCTTTCCAAAATGGGGTCATTTGTGGGGTGTTTGTACTGCCCTGGCATTTGAGGGTCTCCGCAATCATTACATGTATGCCCAGCATTAGGAGTTTCTGCTATTCTCCTTATATTGAGCATACAGGTAATGAGATTTTTTTTTTCCGTTCAGCCTCTGGGCTGAAAGAAAAAAATGAACGGCACAGATTTCTTCATTCGCATCGATCAATGTGGATGAAAAAATCTCTGCCAAAAAAAGAAAAAGGAGGGGAAAGGCGTCTGCCAGGACATAGGAGCTCCGCCCAACATCCATACCCACTTCAGCTCGTATGCCCTGGCAAACCCGATTTCTCCATTAACATCAATCGATGTGGATGAATAAATCATTGCCGGGATTTTTTTTTTTATATATAGAAAGTGTTTGCCAAAGTATATGAACACCGCCACCTCCTCAGCTCATATGCCTCGGCAAACATATCTTTTACTGCAGAGGAGAAATCTCGTCTTGCAGCGCCGCATACACCGACTTGCGTGTAATCTGACAGCAGCGCAATGCTTCTGTCCGAATGCACATCAGTGCTGCAGCTAGTCGATCGGTTGGTCCACCTGGAAGGTAAAAAAAACAAAACAAAAAAGAAAAAACCAGGCCGCAAAGCAATAACTTTATTAACTTTAGAACAGAACATATTAACTTTTTTTAAAATTTTTAAACTTTTTTACTTACCGGTAATTTTTTTTTTGTTTAGTTTTTTTTACCTTTATAGAACAAACCTCTCCTTCCCCATGGGACAATGTGCAAAGCGCAAATCGCCCAAAGATGTGGCGAAGTACGTTATGCACTTTATCCCAGGTGAAAGGAGAGGTTTGCAGCAGCTGTGAGTAAAAGGGCCCTAATAGCCCTGAGTGCCTGTCCTGTGAGATGCAATCCCTATGCTAGGTGTACCTGTGTGTGGTACTTCCGGAAACACTCACCTAAGCATAGGGCAGGGTGGTCAGGGCAGTCAGGACAGAAATAGCGGGTGTCACGCCTTATTCCACTCCTGCTACAGACACGACATTTTTTTCGGGGTGGCGGTTGGGTTGAGGTACCAGCAACGACACTGGGGAAATGTCGCTCGTGTAGACGGCTAACTACACTGGTGGATGGGGCCACGGAACCTCCTGGGTAAAGGAGGTTCGCGATGATCTCTTCCTGGAATTTGAGGAAGGATCCTGTTCTCCCAGCCTTACTGTAGAGAACAAAACTATTGTACAGCGCCAATTGAATTAAATATACAGACACCTTCTTATACCAGCGTCTGGTTCTGCGGGAAACTAAATAGGGAGCCAACATCTGGTCATTGAAGTCCACCCCTCCCATGAGCGCATTATAGTCGTGGACTGAGAGGGGCTTTTCAATGACACGGGTTGCCCTTTCAATTTGAATTGTCGTGTCTGCGTGAATGGAGGAGAGCATGTAAACGTCACGCTTGTCTCTCCATTTCACCGCGAGCAGTTCTTCGTTACACAAGGCAGCCCTCTCCCCCCTTGCAAGACGGGTGGTTACAAGCCGTTGGGGGAAGCCCACGCGACTAGTTCGCGCGGTGCCACAGGCGCAAATCCGTTCTAGAAACAAATGCCTAAAGAGGGCCACACTTGTGTAAAAATTGTCCACATAAAGATGGTACCCCTTGCCGAATAAGGGTGACACCAAGTCCCAGACTGTCTTCCCACTGCTCCCCAGGTAGTCAGGGCAACCGACCGGCTCCAGGGTCTGATCTTTTCCCTCATAGATCCGAAATTTGTGGGTATAGCCTGTGGCCCTTTCACAGAGCTTATACAATTTGACCCCATACCGGGCACGCTTGCTTGGGATGTATTGTTTGAAGCCAAGGCGCCCGGTAAAATGTATTAGGGACTCGTCTACGCAGATGTTTTGCTCAGGGGTATACAAATCTGCAAATTTCTGTTTGAAATGGTCTATGAGGGGCCGAATTTTGTGGAGCCGGTCAAAAGCTGGGTGGCCTCTGGGACGGGAGGTGGTGTTGTCGCTAAAATGCAGAAAACGCAGGATGGTCTCAAATCGTGTCCTGGACATAGCAGCAGAGAACATGGGCATGTGATGAATTGGGTTCGTGGACCAATATGACCGCAATTCATGTTTTTTTGTCAGGCCCATGTTGAGGAGAAGGCCCAGAAAAATTTTAAGTTCGGAAACTTGGACTGGTTTCCACCGGAAAGGCTGGGCATAATAGCTTTCCGGGTTTGCGGTTATAAATTGTGTGGCATACTGGTTGGTCTCTGCCACGACTAAGTCCAAGAGCTCCGCAGTCAAGAACAGCTCAAAAAATCCCAGGGCCGAACCGATTTGAGCCGTCTCAACCCGAACTCCAGACTGGGCGGTGAAAGGGGGAACTACAGGTGCGGCTGAAGTTGGTGACTGCCAATCAGGGTTTGCCAGCACCTCAGGGACTCTAGGGGGTCTACGGGCCTGTCTGCGCGGTGGCTGCGACGGGGTAACTACTGCACGTGCCACCGTACCAGCTTTAACTGCCCTTCTGGTGCTCGCTACTTCACCATGTTGTACGGCAGTGCTGGTACTAGGTCCAGGAAGGGCTGCGCTGCTGGTGTATGCCTCACCACGTGATCCGGCAGCGACAGCCCCACTCTGCTGCTCTTGAAGCGGATCCTGCGTAACCTGTGGTCTAGCGACACGGGGCCGGGTACGCCTGGTGCTGCCAGGGACCTCCACCTCCTCGTCCGAACTTTGGGTCAGAGAGCCACTGCTTTCCACAGGTTCATATTCTGACCCGCTAGATTCGTCAGATGAGGGTTTCCACTCCTCATCCGACTGGGTCAGAATCCTGTAGGCCTCTTCAGAAGAATACCCCCTGTTTGACATTTTGGACTACTAAATTTAGGGGTATTCCCTGAGACTACCCAAGAAAAAAAGCAAACCTGTCTTACAAAGGGGAGGCTAGCGAAGTACCGGAGGCCGCTGCGGTTGATAAAAAATATCAAAACTGATTTTTTTATCGCCGCAGTGCGTGTAAAGTGAATGTGCAGTGATCAAAAAATAATAATTTTTTGTCACTGCGGTGGGGCGGGTGTGGGTGAACGCACGTGTGGGCGACCGATCAGGCCTGATCGGGCAAACACTGCGTTTTGGGTGGAGGGCGAACTAAAGTGACACTAATACTATTATAGATCTGACCGTGATCAGTTTTGATCACTTACAGATACTATAAAAGTACAAATGCTGATTAGCGATACGCTAATCAGCGAATAAAAGTGACTGCGGTGCGGTGGGGTGGGCGCTAACTGACGCTAACTACCTAACCAAGGGGCCTAAACTATCCCTAAAACCTATCAGTCAATACCAGTGAAAAAAAAAAAGTGACAGTTTACACTGATCACTTTTTTTCCTTTCACTAGTGATTGACAGGGGCGATCAAAGGGGTGATCAAAGGGTTAATTGGGGTGCAGGGGGGTGATCTGGGGCTAAGGTGTAGTGTTTGGTGTACTCACAGTTCAGTCTGCTCCTGTGCTGGATCCAACCGACGAAAAGGACCAGCACAGGAGCAGAGAAGCCATATAACAGATCATATTTACTAATATGATCTGTTATCTGGCTTGTGATTCGATTTTTTAAAAATCAGCAACCTGCCAGCGACGATCATTGGCTGGCAGGTTGCTGATGCAATTCTCCTCGAACTTTTGCCGGCCCGCGATGCGCATGCGCGGGCCGGCTGAGACCGAAATCTCGCGTCTCGCGAGAGGACGCGCCGGCGCGTCCACTCGGAATGAAACAACCACCTCCAGGACGCTTCTGTGCGTACAGCGGTCCGGAGGTGGTTAATACAGTTTTTCAGGCCAGGCCCCTTCACATACAGTGCGGCGCCGGAGACATTGGGGGCCCGGCCTGTCCATCATCATCCTTCCATCATCTATTCATGTCTGTGCCCGCTGCCTGTGTGCCCCCTTGGCTGCGCTTCCTTGGCCCCTGTCTGTGCCCCTGGGCCCTGGCCCTTATTTGTACCCCCACCCCCGGGCTTTCTCTGCGCCCCTGACCCTGCCTCCCTGGCCCTTGTCTATGGCCCCTTGGCCCCTGTATGCGCCACCCTGGCCCTTTCTGTGCCCCCCTGGCTCCTGTTTTCACCACCCTGGCCCCGTCTGCATCCCAGGCCCTGGCCCTTATCTGTGCCCCCTCCCTGGCCCTTGTCTGTGCCCCTGGCCCTTATCTGTGCCTCGCTGGCCCTTATCTGTGCCCCCTTGGCCTTTGTCTGTGCCCCTTGGCCCCTGTGTGCGTGCCACCTTGGCCCTTTCTGTGCCCCCCCTGGCCTCTGTTTGCACCCCCCCTAGCCCCTGTCTGCGCCCCTGGGCCCTGGCCCTCATCTGTGCCGCCTCCCTGACTCTTGTCTGCACCCCTGGCCCTTATCTGCGCCCCTGTCCCTTATCTGTGCCCCCCTGACCTTTGTCTGAACCCCTGGCCCCTGTGTGTGCCTCCCTGGCCCTTGTCTGTGCCCCCTTGGCCCCTGTCTGCACCACCCTGCTTGCTGTTCTGCCAACTACTACTGCTTATTTTGTTACTCTTATATATGCAGAGGGTGTGTGCTTATATGTGCCATAATAAGCACTAGTACATGGCGGAACAGAAGGCAGAAAGGGGAGTCTGCCATGTACTGTAAGCTATAGACAGTATCACCCCCCTTCCCAATGTTTTAGATAAAGATAAATAAACAAATATAAAGCCTTCACTATTAAAATATAAAAATACTAAAAACATGGTTTTGGTGCATTTTAGTTTTGTGCTCTCCGCCTTCTCAGAACCTTAACTTTTTTTATTTTTTCGTTCACATAGTTGTATGAGGGCTTGTTTTTAGCAGGACAAGTTGTACTTTCCAACGCAACCGTTTAATATTACATAAAATGTGGTGGGAAGTGGTAAAAAATTCCAAAGGTGGTGGAATTGGAAAAAAGAAACCAACTTTGCCCCATTTTTACAGTTTTTTTTTTTCTTTCACTTGTGATCTTGATTCTCCAGGTCAGTATAAATCTGGCGGATAACACATAATAAATTTTCTTGCGTTTTGATACTGGAAAAAAAAAAAAAATATTTGAAACTTTTTATTTTAGTTTTTTTGCCATTTTCGGACCCCTATAAGCTTTTTGTAGTTAACTATCATTGGAGTCTATAATGATTTTACTAGTTTCCTATCGAGCCTGGCTGCAGACAGGGGCTCCGTAGGAAACACTGTGCAGCAGCCTCCTGTGATTCACTATCGCCATACGGGGGATCTGGAGCATTACCAGAAGCGCGTATAAAAAGGAAAAAGGTCTATGTAAATTAAAAAGTTCCTGATCTTGGAGGCAAAGGAGGAAATAAAAAAATAAAAATTAAGTATTAACCCCTTTGGGACACAGCCTTATTTCACCTTAAGGACCAGGCCATTTTTTGCAAGTCTGACCAGTGTCATTTTAAGTGGTGATAACTTTAAAACGCTTTGACTTATCCAGCTCATTCTGAGATTGTTTTTTCGTCACATATTGTACTTCATGACACTGGTAAAATGAAGTCAAAAAAATTTATTTTTATTTATAAAAAAATACCAAATTTACCAAAGATTTGTAAACAAAATAGCAAATTTCCAAGTTTCAATTTCTCTACTTCTATAATACATAGTAATACCTCCAAAAATAGTTATTACTTTACATTCCCCATATGTCTACTTCATGGTTGGATCATTTTGGGAATGATATTTTATTTTTTGCGGATGTTACAAGGCTTAGAAGTTTAGAAGCAAATCTTGAAATGTTTCAGAAATTTTCAACAACCCAATTTTTAGGGACCAGTTCAGGTCTGAAGTCACTTTGCGAGGCTTACATGATAGAAACCACCCAAAAATGACCCCATTCTATAAACTACACCCCTCAAGGCATTCAAAACTGATTTTACAAACTTTGTTAACCCTTTAGGTGTTCCGCAATAATTAATGGAAAATAGAGATACAATTTCAAAATTTCAAATTTTGGGCAGATTTTCCATTTTAATATATTTTTTCCAGTTACAAAGCAAGGGTTAACAGCCAACCCAAACTCAATATTTATGGCCCTGATTCTGTAGTTTACAGAAACACCCCATATGTGGACGTAAACTACTGTACGGGCACACGGCAGGGCGCAAAAGGAAAGGAATGCCATACGGTTTTTGGAAGGCAGATTTTGCTGGACTGTTTTTTTTGACACCATGTCTCATTTAAAGCCCCCCTGATGCATAGAGATGTTGCAAACATAAAATTTTCCATTTGAGAATGGCGAACTCGAATTTCCGCAAATGTACGCGAACGGGCGAACCGGCGAACCGCCATAGACTTCAATAGGCAGGAGAATTTTCAAAGTTGTTTCAAGGGGACTAACACATGGACTGTGGCATGCCGGAGGGGGATCCATGGCAAAACTCCCATGGAAAATTACGTAATTGACGCAGAGTCGGGTTTTAATCCATAAAGGGCATAAATCACCTAACATTCCTAAATTGTTTGGAATAACGTGCTTTAAAACATCAGGTATTATGTTGTATCGATCAGGTAGTGTAAGGGTTACGCCCGCTTCACAGTGACAGACCAAACTGAGAGACCAAACTCCCCGTTTAACGCACCGCAAACAACTGCAAACAGTCCATTTGCACAAGGTTGGATACAAAGCTAGCCATGTCCCGTTCCTTGTCCTCACTGTCGTCATTGAAGGTCTCTTCCTCCACCCAGCCACGTACAACACCAAGGGTCCCCGAAAGGTGACAACAAGCCCCCTGGGACGTCTGCTGTGTTTGGTCTTCCACCTCCTCAAAGCCACCTTCCTCCTCTGACTCCTCTTCTTCAGACTCCTCTCTCTGCGTTGCCACAGGTCCTGCAATCGACGACGACAAGGCTGCTTCTGGTGGTGATGGTGACCACAACTCTTCCTCTTCATGCTCATCTCTGGCCTGATCCAGCACTCTTTGCAGGGAAAAACGCATATGGGATGAGGTCGATGATGTTGCCTTGGGTTTGACTGACCAGGTTTGTCACCTCCGCAAAAGGACGCATGAGCCTACAGCCATTGTGCATGAGCATTCAGTAACGCGGCCAAAAAATACCCAGCTCCGCAGAGGCTGTCCTCTTTTTTTTTTAATTAAAAAAATCTGTTCTTACCAGTTTAATCTCTGTTTTGTCCCCTATCAGGGACCGGTGTATGGAATAGATTTTAGGAACCGGGAGATGGAAAAAGATGGTTGGTCGGTTCTTTTACTTCCAATTTGGGGCACTGCGCGTGCGCCGTGCAATGTACTGTGCCACCCTATATGAGTGGTGTGTTAAGTAGTACTATTCCTATCAGTTTAATCCCTGTTAAGTCCCCTATCAGGGGCCGGTGTATGGAATAGATTTTAGGAACTGGGAAATGGAAAAAGATGCTTGGTTGGTCCTCTTACTTCCAATTTGGGCCACTGCGCGTGCGCCGTGCAATGTACTGTGCTACCCTATATGAGTGGTATGTTAAGTAGTACTATTCCTATCAGTTTAATCCCTGTTACATCCCCTATCAGGGGCCGTTGTATGGAATAGATTTTAGGAACCGGGAGATGGAAAAAGATGGTTGGTCGGTTCTTTTACTTCCAATTTGGGGCACTGCGCGTGCGCCGTGCAATGTACTGTGCCACCCTATATGAGTGGTGTGTTAAGTAGTACTATTCCTATCAGTTTAATCCCTGTTAAGTCCCCTATCAGGGGCCGGTGTATGGAATAGATTTTAGGAACTGGGAAATGGAAAAAGATGCTTGGTTGGTCCTCTTACTTCCAATTTGGGGCACTGCGTGTGCGCCGTGCAATGTACTGTGCCACCCTATATGAGTGGTGTGTTAAGTAGTACTATTCTTATCAGTTTAATCCCTGTTACGTCCCT